>NC_143053.1:151390000-151690000 GCF_052426305.1 Pelodiscus sinensis
TGTGGGGTAGACTTACCTCCGTGTTGCATCCCCTGCTACAATAGATTCTGGGACTTGGCAGCAGCTCCACAGGCTCCTGCTGCTGGAAGAGACTTGTAGAGGTGCTGCTGGGACCGCCAGAAAAGTGGGCATGTAGCTCCACTGGTATGGGGAGGACAGGACTTTTCCTTCCCTTGAATGGCTCCTCTAGTGGCTGAGAAGGAAACTACAGGAAGGAGACTGCAGGAAACTACAGTTGTGTTGCCATCAGAATACAGTGCACAGTTGGCCTGTGGTACTCCTTGCCAGAGGAGGTCGCGAAGACCAGAACTTTAACGGGGCTCAAGAAAGAACTAGATAAATTCATGGAAGTCAGGTCCATCAATGACTATTAGCCAGGATGGGTAGGAATGGTGTCCCTAGCCTCTGTCAGAGGCTGGGTATGGGTGATGGGAGAAGGATTGCTTGAAGATTCCCTGTTCTGTTCACTCCCTCCGGGGCATCTGGCATTGGCCACTGATGGAAGACAGAATACTGGACTAGATGGACCTTTGGTCTGACCCAGTATGGCTGATCTTATGTTCCAGTTCTGAAAGCAGAATGGAAATGAGGGTGACAATCCCAAGAATCCCCTACCAGCGCTTTCTTATCCATACATGATATATGTATCCTCATAAGGAACCCCAAGTGGCATCGCTGCATCTTAATGTCCACCCATCTACCTCTTCCTCCTCCTGATCTGTTGCTCTACTTCCTCTAGGGAGAATCTAGTTGACTTAAAAGTGAACAGCCTAACTAGATCTATTAGCAGAACACTGAACATGTGAAAGAGCCATTCAAGTGGTAATGAAACCATTTAACAGGCATTTGCCAACCTTAGTTATATAGTATATACAGTCAGTTTCTGAATTTACTGTGTTAGTCTACAGGACCTTAGATAAAATCCCTTTAAAAATAATTCATGAGTGTGTTGCTGAAGACTAAAAATCACATTCCTAAAAGATCATTAACACATCCCTGCCTGGACTACCATTGGATAAAGGGGCACCAGTTTTAGTAGTATTGCATAGGACCCCATAAATCCTAAGGATGTCCCTATCCCTTACAATAGGTTTGCAATAACCACCCCACAGTTAATCCCCTTATGGGTTTGGACCCCACAGTTAAAACACCATGACATTTCAAGATTTAAACCACTAAAAATGGGAAATTCACCAATTTTGAAATCCTTTGTCTTTGAAATTTAGCAGGGCCCTAACACCCACATATGTCAGGAGTACTTTCAGTGGACCTCCCAACATGCTACAAAAATTCTACAGCCCACTTATGCCACCATTGTCATGCTGCGTATCCAATAGACCAAAAGCCAGGGCTGACATGAGGGGGATGCTAGCAATTGCCCAGTGCCACAGAAGGTTCCACAAAGCTAAGTTATTTAGGTGGCAGAGCTCAGGCTAAAGCTTTTCTCATGGAGGCAGCAAGTTTAATCAGCCCCTCGCTGGGTTTATTTTGGAGGGTTTCTGAAACCTGCTTTCAGCCCTTTTGGGAGCCCAGGACAGCTGGCAGAGAACTGCTGATGTAAGTGACTCACTAACATTTGACTCCATCATTATTATTACTACCCACACTTGGAACCACATTTATTTTTGTATAAATGTTAAGTTATTTTACAGATATCATTAAAAATACAATTAGAAAACAAGCAACTTTCATCTGCAGTATCGCAAGTTGTGTGTTTGGCTACTTTTTAATTAAGCTGGCACTGTTAAGATGAATATATGCTAAATGTACATTCTAGAAAGAGATAATTATTTGATTGTATTACTTGAAATAATAAATGACAAAGCACAATATGGTAATAAAAGCTATAGTAATTACTCCAGCCAGGACTGGTTAGGTATTTTAGAACTCACTACTCAAAGAATTCAATTTAAGGATAAATGGGGAAAAAAAGTTATGACATGCCCAGATCAATCAAAAATAATATAACTGTATAATAATCCTTCTTGAACTTTGAAAGAGAATACAAAGTAACAGCTGTGTTATCTGGCACTTCACTTACCGGAAAGCTCTAGAAACCAGCATTTTTTACCTTCATTGCAAGTGCAGTTTGTGCAGACCTGACAGGCTCCCAACCTGGTTTCATGTGGCTCCCTAGAAGCAGCAACCTGTCCCTGCCGCTCCTCAGTGGATGAACGGAGACCAAGGTGGCTTCCCTTCCCAGCCCTGCCCCAAGAGATAGCTCCAGCGGTCCCACTGACTGGGAACCAGAGCCAATGAGAGCATCCTAACTAACTCCCAGACCCCACACTCCCACTTCCTACTCTTAGCCCTTTCCCACCCCTGAAATGGCTCATCTCCAGCCACACCCCAGAGCCCACATCCCCAATCAGAGTCCTCACCCCTTCCTACAGCTAGCCTTTGCCTCAACCCACAGTCTCCTCCTGAATTCTGAGCCCCTCATTTTGGCCCCACCTCAGAGTCTAGGAGGCCACACAAAATCTAATAGCCCCGGGCCCCCAGAAGAGTTAAACTGGCCTCCTCTATAGTTAGCGCATTCCCCCAGGGCCTGGGAGAGACAGGTTTTATTCCCTCCACAGTCCTTTCTTTAAAAGTGAGAGGGACAGGGTTAGAGAGGGAATGATTCTAGTCCCATGGGTCAGGTACTCATCGAGGAGGGCAGAAGACTCTTTCATTATTTATCCACAATAAAACAGCTTCAACAGGAGGAATTGGGAAAGCCTCTCATCAGCACATCCCCAGGTCAGTAGTTAGAGAGCTCTTCTGAGAGGTGGGAGACACCTCTTCCAAACCCTTCTCCTCCAGTGGCAGGAAGAGTGAATCAAAGCTGGGGATCTCACATCCCAAGTGAGTGATCTAACCACTAGGATAAAAAGTTATAGGATGGATAACCCCCTGTGTCTCCTCCTGCCAGCTTCTCAATGGCCCCTGATCCCGTAGACAATCTACTTTGGGGACATTTTACTTTGAAAGAGAGCTTAGGTTCCTGCAAGGTTTGTCTCCAGTACTATGCATCGCAGTGGGGAGATTTAGGTGCCTTAACCTGGGTTTAGATCCCTAAGTAGATTCATGTTCCACCTCTAACAAATGGATGGAAATACATACACGATGAAGTACATATTTCACACACTACACTACGAGTTTTCTTGGCAAAAAAAGATGCTAATGAGGGACTCGTTTGCATGAGTCAATCTCATTTGCATATTTTCTGCTGACCTGTTTTTGTGCAAAAACAAGCATTGTGGATGTTTTCTTTTTACGCAAAACCCCCTTTTTTCCACAAGACAGGTATACCTTCCTTTGGGGGGCATAAGAATCTTGCGGAAAAAGGGGTTTTGCGCAAAAAGAAAACGTCCACACTGCTTGTTTTTGCGCAAAAACCCCAGCGCAAAAACGGGTCGGCAGAAAATATGCAAATGAGATAGCGACTCGTGCAAATGAGTCCCTCATTAGCATTTTTTGCCAAGAAAACTATTAGTGTAGATGTAGCCTGGGAGTGTATATACCCAGATAAAGATTGTGTGTGTCATAAGCCATTAATTAAAATGGTTTACAGAGAGGAGAAATAGAAACACTACAGCAGAAAGCTAGGGATGCACAGTACCTAGATGGATTTAGCACAAACTAACCCTTACCCTGTACCTTCAGGTCCTTTTAGGGATTTATTTAGACAAAAAAAAATCAAAACCAGAACCTGTTCACTGAATGAATGTGTCTTTTACCGTAAGTACCAGTTGCCCTCTTAGACAAGATGCTATCTTTTTTCACTGGCCTGGGGCAGGAAACTGTTCAAAATACCACCAAAACATAAGATATTATCTCACTCTCCTTGTCTAACACAAACAGTGTGATTGACAAGCCATAGATGCTGAAAGCTTTAACAGTTATAATGCCGATAAAGGAGATTGTTCCTCAGCATGACCTCTGATTTAATTGCTACAAGGCTCGGTTAAGTTACTCAGTAGTCCATCTGCTGCCATGGGGGCAGTTTCCAGGTTCTATTATAAAAGGAATGCACACTGTTTGTCAATTTTACTGATCAAAACTCTACTTGATTGCCAAATGCTAGTCTGGGTTGTCCACATACAATCCTGATATCAGTATTTAAAGGAATGTTTCAAGTTATGAGACATTAGGGATGTAAAAGTTTAACCAGTTAACTGATATGCTGATGCTTATCAGTTCTGATTAACTGTTAAAACTCCCGTAAGGGCTGATGCTGCTGGCAGCATCCTGCTGGGGCCAGAGGCCAATGGGGCTGGGAGCCAACATGGACCAAGAACCCGTGGAGCCGGCAAAGCCCAAAGACTACACAGCAGCCCACAGAGCTCATCTAATGGTGTAAGCTATTTATATTTTAATCGGTTACATGGTTAATAGTTTTAGAAGTTTCTTACATCCCTATTAGACACCATGTAAAAGTAACATTTAATTAATGCATCTAGGAGTCAAGTTGGTTTTAAAAGGCACAACTAAATGCATAAATATAGTTAGGTATACTAACTTCCCAATTCTTTTTCTCCACTTCCTGTTGGGTTATTTTAGTTCCTCCCATGGTGGTGTTGTCAGTAGTGAAGAATACAGAATATTCAAATCAGTGTTAACAGAGAACATTATACTTATACAGAATGTTCTGCTACATGCTACTTCTCTGTCTAGACTTCTATTTTGGTGCTGTAGTTACTGGGTTGAGTCTATTCTGACAATCATGGCATCTGTGGCTAGGAAAATCATTTGCTTATGCTGATGAATGATATTCTTTTGTCAGAATCAAATTTTAAGTGATTCCTTGTCTGGTATGTGAACATCAAGTCTGAAAATAAATAGTGGTCTAAGAAGGCACAAACTAAGAACAAACAAACAGAGCAATGAGTGATCTGTTAGCAGAACAGCTTCCAATATAAAAATGGTGGAAGTCCTAAGATTAGAGTGATTCACACTTAGTTGAACTAATGTTGGAGAATATGTACAATGGAGAACACTTTTGACAGACACCAATTGATCAATTAGATGAACTAACTAGTTTTGCTGTAACTCATTTCTATAATTTCTTTGTAATTGGGAAGCTGAAAAATAAAGTCACTCAGAGCCCTAACCTCTTTCTTTCCCTCTCCTGCACAGTTCTGGGGGGTCAGGAGAAACCAAGTCTGTTTCCGATAGTCACTATCTGGATCTCCTAGCTTCAGGGGGTAGCCGAGTTAGTCTGTACAGAAAAAAAACAACAAATGGTCTGGTAGCACTCTATAGACTAACAAAACATGTAGATGGTATCATGAGCTTTCGTGTGCCCATGAAAGCTCATGGGACCATCTGTATGTTTTGTTAGTCTATAAAGTGCTACCAGACCATTTGTTGTTTGGATCTCCTAGGTCAGCTTTTCATCTGAACCTAGCCACCAGTTTATACTGGGGCCACAAGTAAAACACAACAGCTTCTTTTGACAACAGTCTTCTGCAATGAGACTCTGGCTATAACTTGGAATAAATAAAACCAAAAAGCCTTCATTTTTTCTTTTAATTATTCATACCGGGAGCCTCTTTATACTACAGAGCTACTGCTGTTTCATTATACATACATAGTTGTATGTTTACACATTGCAGAGCTCAGGGAAGCTATGTAAAAATGTTTCCCAAGTGTAGGTATATATGGTGAAAAGCTATTTCCCCAGATAGCCAGTTAGTTTAATATTTATTCTTCATTAGTTTGATTTTATCTATTGCTTGAGTGGGAACTTCTTCACTTATTTAATTGTGAACTCGCCAGTCTAATCAAATGACTAAACTAAATTAATTACTTTCACTTCACTGATGTTCAGACTATATATTATATATGTATAATATGCTTCAGTAATACCAACTCATTATTCTTTGAATCTGCTTTGCAGGGAGAAGGTCTGTTTTTCAAATATTAATATAGAACTGTATGTGACTGGGCTGAATTTTCTAAGATCTCCATATACTGTGCAGTATTTTAATAAGAAAAATGTATTCAGACTTTAAAACTACATTTGCCCACTCACAAAAAATCTGACAGAAACAACTTCTATGCTGACTGTCAATAATTTAATACAAGTCCAATTATAAATCTGTGTAGCTGTTTCATTAATACTTTATTATATCTGGCCTAAATTAATTACTACAGCTTGTTTTCCACTAATTAGGTACCATTCTCAGCACAGTTTCAAATAGTCTCCAATGACCATTTCCAGAGGTGTGTGAGGAATGAGAAGAGTAAGTTTACCAAAAAAATTATATACTGCAGCAAACCAATACTGAAATAACATGACAGCTGTAGAGCTTCACTAACTAGTCATGACAAGTATGTATGTGTTGGGAGAGGGGGGAAATCAACTTGCTAATGAACATGCCTGAACTGCATTATATAATGAACCCTACCTACCAACGGCCTTTTTGGAATAAAAGCAACAATGCAGGATTCTTACACATTTTGGAGGTTAAATGCAGTACAATATATTTTAGTTAAGTGCAGAATACAATGATTTAATTAAAAGGGACACTGTCAAATACTTAAGGGCCCAAGTTAAAAATGCCAGGGAACAGGATACAGCACAGACCATTTTTTGGAAAGACCATAAGTCATTACCATAGCACAGCTATTTGGGAGAAATGAGCCTGTGGCTCTCTCAGATCTGGTTCTCCGTTCCCCCTAAAAGGAGATATTTTTTCCTGTTCCAGGCGCTGAAAGAGGTAGGGCTTTGGGTAGAAGTAAAATGGTTTAGACTCCATACTGAAGTGATGTTGACAATCAGGAGGAATGGACTGAATGTATTAGGATGCTTTTTGTTGGAGTTATTTGCTAGGTTGCTGCAAATACAATTTGTTATTTGGTGATATGAGATTCATTATTGCTTCGGTATCTCCAAGTGACAGCAGGGTCCACAAGTAAGGGGGATCCAAATCTATTCTGCTCAATATTTCCGTTTCTTTTATGACAGCCCAAAGTAAAAGGCTTTTTGGCCCGTGATGGTTAGCTCTGCAGTCACAGAAGTATGGATTATTGTCAAAGTTTGTCTCTGAGGAATGGTCACAGACTCCCAGCAAACTGTGCAAGGAAACACTCATTCTGTTTCTGAACCAAAGGTCTTTTAAGTAATTGGGAATCATTCTGTTGAGAGCTATTGCAAAATGGAGCAGCTTGCTTTCGTCTGTGAGATAAGCCATTAATGGGCATAAAAAAAAAGTCAGTCTGCCACAACACATTTTGGTTCCTGTGGCTTCTGATCTACAGAAAATCCCAAGTGAATTTGGACTTTGAGAAAGAATTATTCTTATTACATAAAACTTTCTGTGCTGCTTCTGCTATCCATTCTTCAGGTGAATTCCACTGGACATTATAGGGTCTATCTATTTGGTTTTTCACCACACCACCTATGCTGTTAGGTGCAGCACTCACAGAGAACATACAGAGGACTAGAACTTCAGACTGCATAACTCAGCATAGCTCCACTACCAGCAGTGAAGCTCTGATTTACAGCAAATAAGGGTCTGGCCCATCATCTTTTATATCACTTTTGTATTTAACTTTAATTAGGTAAGACATCCAGGAGATGAGCAGAAGTCTCCACAGATATCTACAGACATGCATAGATCAAGATATACAAAAAACAATACATAACTCTGAAGATATTAATTATGTCTATACAATTGCATCAAATAACAAGTTAGGGAAACAACATGTAAGGGGGTGTGGACTGTATACATTCACAACGCACTCTCTTTGCAAGAGTTATCTGTCTTCCCTTTTTTCAGCACATATCAGGGAGTTTCTGAATAGGTGACAACCACAGTTGGCCTACATCTTCCCCATGAAGAAGCTTCAAATATCAGGGCAGATTTCCATTGCTCTTACATAAATCTTGCATAAATTATGAGTGGCACCACTGAAGTCAATGGAGTTTTACAATAATGTATAACTCGTCAGAGATTCAAATCTCTTAGCCAGGATGGGTCGCAATAGTGTACCTAGCCTCTGTTTGTCCCCCAACGTTCAGTCCTGGGACCAATCCTGTTCAACTTATTCATAAATGATTTGGAGAAAGGGGTAAGCAGTGAGGTGGTAAAGTTTGCAGATGATACTAAACTGTTTAAGATAGTCAAGACAGAAGCAGACTGTGAAGAACTTCAAAAAGATCTCACCAAACTGAGTGATTGGGCAACAAAATAGCTAATGAAACGTAATGTGGATAAGTGTGAAGTAATGCACGTTGGAAAAAATAACCCCAACTATACATACAGTATGATGGGGGCTAATAAGAGATCTTGGAGTTATCATGGATAGTTCTCTGAAAACTTTCAAACAGTATGCAGCGGCGGTCAAAAAGGCAAATAGGATGCTAGGAATTATTAAGAAAGGGATAGAAAATAAGATACAAAATATCTTACTGCCCCTGTATAAAACTATGGTACGCCCACACCTTGAATATTGTGTACAGATGTGGTCTCCTCACCTCAAAAAAGATATTTTGGCCTTGGAAAGGGTTCAGAAAAGGGCAACTAAAACAATTAGGGGTTTGGAATGGGTTCCATATGAAGAGAGGTTAAAGTGATGGGACTTTTCAGTTTAGAAAAGAAAAGACTGAGGGGGGATATGATGGAGGTATATAAAATTGTGAGTGGTATGGAGACGGTGAATAAAGAAAAGTTATTTATTAGTTCCCATAATAGAAGAACTAAAGGACACCAAATGAAATTAATGGGTAGCAGGTTTAAAACTAATAAAAGAAAGTTCTTCTCCACACAGCACATAGTCAACCTGTGGAACGCCTTGCCATAGGAGGCTGTGAAGGCTAGGACTATAACAGAGTTTAAAGAGAAGCTAGATAATTTCATGGAAGTTAGGTCCATAAAAGGCTGTTAGCCAGGGGATACAAATGGTGTCCCTGGCCTCTGTTTGTCAGAGGCTGGAGAAGGATGGCAGGAGACAAATCGCTTGATCATTGTCTTTGGTCCACCCCCTCTGGGGCACCTGGTGCTGGCCACTGTCAGCAGACAGGCTACTGGGCTAGATGGACCTTTGGTCTGACCCAGAACGGCCATTCTTATGTGCTTATGTTAAGTGGATGACAGGAGAGGAATCATGTGATGATTACCTGTTGTGTTCCCTCCCTCTGGGGCATCTGGCATTAGCCACTGTCGGCAGACAGGCTACTGGGCTAGATGGACCTTTGGTCTGACCCAGTATGGCCATTCTTATGGTCTTAAATCTGTCCCATGATAGTTGTTTTACATCATAATCTGTTCAAGGTCATGGGGACTCTTGTTAAAACTAATGCTAAGTGCTTGTTAAATAAAACACACCATTAAACTTTGACAAAATTATCAGAGGAGAAAAGCCTGAAATGCAGTTTAACATTACTGTGCAATACACAATGATTTGTGGTGTTTTTATGCCTTATTATACTTTAGCCTTCAGAATACAGATATATATATATATACATATATATATATATATATATATATATATATATATATATATATATAAGTATAGTTATAGATTAGAGAGAGAGGATTATATATATTCTATGTCAATTTCTCATGTTTATCTCAGTGGAAAAGAGATGGGGGGCTGACCAAAAACCTCAATGAAATCAATGGGATTCTTTCAAATTAATTCAATAGGCAAGGTAAAAGAACTGAACTAATTTACTAGCCAATAGTTACCATGGTTCTACAAGATACAGTCAACACCACTTCCAAGAGATTCGTCAAACTGATCCAATCCTACAATTTCTCTCTCTACTTTCCAACAACATAAATTGACAACGTGCTCTAATCTTATACAATAAACCTGATTTTGAAATGCTTCACCTTTTAAATTTCTTAAATGAACCAAAAGCTTCAGAGGTAGCCGAGTTTGTTGTTTTTTTAAGTTTTTCCTGTTAGAGACTAATAGTCTAGTAGCTCCTTAAAGACTAACAAAACATGTAGATGGTATCATAACAGAAGACAACTTTAAAATAATTTAAATAATGGGCTTAAACCATTTGATGAAGTTGTTTTGAAAAAGGAAACATGAGTGTATAATTTAGGTCAAGGTTAATCCATTTAACCCAATTCTGATTTCTCCATGCAACCTAATTGAGATTAGTGAAGTAATGTGGGTTAAAATGAAAGCAACATTTGGAATTCTGTCTTCAGCGGAGTTCATCTGGATTTATGTTACTGTCAGTAAAAGAATGTGACATTTTTGTGTCATGAGCACAGCAATACCTATGGGCTCACCAATGATACGAATAGAATTTTATTTCTGGAAATGATCTTTTAGATAAACTCATTCTGCTAACAAAGATGCAGTGCAGCTCCTTAACTTATTTACAGGTCTTATAATTTTTTTGCCAGCTGCAATGTATTGAATGTGTAAAAAGAGAAATAGTGTACACTATATGACCAACTCATGCTTCCAGTTTGATTAGTCTCCGTAAGAGAATTCCTTTGAACACTAATAACATTAGAATGCTGGGAGAATTACTTTCAAAATAAACAACGTGAGATAAGCAATTATCCTCACTGGAATAAATGAGAAAGGCCTTATTAATGGTATGATATACTTATTTTTGCAGAAAATAGTCATGCTTCACAAAAAAATCACAAAAACTCCACAATTTCCCTCTTCATGGAACCCTCAGCCTAATGTCACAATTCACCATCATAAAATCAGCTACTGCATTTTGTTTCTACATATGGTGGTACAGAATGTTAGGAGTTATTAGGGATGTTAATGTGCAGACAACTACATAATTGACCAATAAGCCTGGGATCATCAGTTAATCCTGTCGTCTACACACATCCCCCCACGCTTGCTGCCTCTGTATCAGAGGCTACAAAGGGGTGGGGTGAGATGGTGCCCACCAGACACACTTGCCCCCCCTCAGTGGCCCTGCTATTGCCTCTCCCTCCACACTGCTGCCCCCCTTTATTGCCTCCTTAAAAGCCAGCTCCCCCAGCACCAACTCCACAGTGCTGCCTGCTACCTATTAGAGGCAGTAGCGCAGAAGGAGGAGTGGGGAAGCAGCCTCTGTCCACGGTGAGACCAGGCCTGCTGTGGACAGAGGCTGCTCCGAAGCGACAGCCACTGTCTGTGGGGAGCTCCAAACTCCCTGCAGACAGAGGCAGCTCTGCATCCCCTCCATCCATAGTGGCCCTGGGCTCCCCGTGGACATGGGCTGCTGCCACCCCGCACTACTGAATTTGAGTTGCAGACAATAGCACCAGGTTTGAATCTAGACCATATGGACTACTCACTTGAGTAAACTGTAAATGTATTACTTCACCAAGCACTCTGAATCGGCATGAAAAAAAAGGTTGAATATCATTGGAGAAATCCAAAATCAAAAGTTTACAAATGGCTTGATCTCATCTTTTGAAGCAAACAGTTTAATATTATATTTGTGTATGTGTGTACTTTAGATCACTCAGTGTATGCTTTAGGGATTTGATAGTGTATTCATTTAAATAGTTACCTGATGAGCCTGAACCATTAACCTTCATGGTTACACACAAACTCCCCTCCCCCTGCTGCCTCTTTAGGCAGCGGTGCAGGGGGGTGAGCAGGTGGGAGCCATTGCTTGCAGGGAGCCGGTTTACACCAGCTCTTGCCTCTTCCCACCCCCACCTCACTGCTGCACTCCTGCATTGCTGCCTCCACCTCTGCGTATAAATGTGTAACCGCTGAAAATTTTAGTAGTTACACATTTACAAAAAAAATGCTTTTGAACATCCCTATCATGCACTTCAGATTATTGCATTTTTCTTCACTGATTTTCAGATTTCTGTCATCGCAATACAGTCTGAAATTATACATACACACACACACACACACACACACACATCCTTGCACTGGAAAGCTTAACCACTGTACGTAACGAAGAATGTAATCAACCAATGTGTTTATTCATCCTCAACCTACCGCACAGGGAGAAAGCAAGGACATCAACTAGAAAGTACAAGCAGTGAGGGCCCACATACAATGGTTGAATACTGGAATCAGAAGAGAGTAAATACCAAGCAAATTAAAGTGTGTGATGTCAGAAAAGAATCAAGGAAAAGGGCATATATTCTGGATATAAGACATGCACAGGCACAATAAACACTATTTGATATCCGTATAGCATTTTTCATCTGTAATATGCAAAAATAGGACGGTATTTTCCATGTTAAGCAGATGTGGAAACTGAAACACAAGGAAGTCTTTAAATATTTGAAAATCCTATAGAAGGCCAGTGGCAAAACAAAGACTGGAACCGAAGTCTCCTGACTCCCAGGCCTGTACCCTGTTCCTTAGAGGATATTGCCTCCCTGAAAGATGCCACAAGAATTAGTACAGGTAGAACTTCTCTAAACCGAAACTCTCTGGTCTGGCAATGGACCATAGACCAATGGACCATAAATCCCCGGTGAAGGACTGGCAGTGCAGGGAGCCCTGCTGGGGCGGGGAGCATAGCTGGGCTGGCGCCGGGATGAGGGGAGAGGAAGAGAGGGAGGGAGTCAAGAATGCCAGTGGTTGGGAGCCCTGCTGGGATAGCAACAACAGGGCTGGGACAGCAACAGCAGGGGCCGATGGCAGGGGGCAGGAGTTAACCTCCCCTGATCCAGAAAACCCCCTCATTCCAGACCGGTCAGGTCCCAAGAGTGCCAGAGTAGGGAGGCCCAATCTGTACTAAATAGGCTGATAAGCAAATGGATTCCTTATATGAAGAAGGCACGTTGGTCGCCAAATGAAACACTGGAAGGAGTTAAAGAAATGCAAGAATTAACTTGGTAACATGAAACAATGATATTAGACTGGAAAGGAATTTCCAGTGAGCTGAACATTGTTCATGACAATGAATGTTTAAATTAATAATGAGAAATGTTATCACAGGCAGAAAAGTCATAGTAATTTGCTAATATTTCAGAGCTAATTTCTATTTAACTAATGTTTGCATGCATCCTTAGAGTAACTAGCCTTAGAGCTATGCTGATATCATTATGGAATAATATGTATGTCTATGTTTTTGAGTAAGTCCTAACATTACTGTGCAAATGTGTTTTTCAATTCAATTATAGCAGTACAAGATCTAAAAACATGAGTATATACACAGCCCAAGATAATATTTTGTGTTTTCAGTTGTTTATTTGCATTTTAAAGTTGTTTGTTTGACATTAAGGTTAATATTAATTTGTAATTTCTGGTTGTTTTTAGCAAATACTTGAAAAATACTTTAGCTAGATGCTTTAAAAATAAATGTCACAAACTACTATAAAAAGGCAATTATGATGGGGAATCAGACTATGTTTTAGAAAATAATAAAGAGCAGTAGATAAGAATTATGAACCAAGGGAGCATAAAATCATTAAATAATTCTAACTACAATGGACAGAGATTTTTGTATTAAAAATAATAGCTAAAGGCCAAGATTTTCAGAAGTCACTACTGATTTGGGAAGTGTGATGGGGGCAGGGGGCCAAAAAAGACACCTTAAATGGAATATAACGTTCAGAAAAGACCCAGCACCCACTTTTTTCAAATCAGGTCCAACTAAGGCAGTGCTACTAAACTTTGGAAGCCCCAGGGTCCACAATGATACTCATAGCACATGCTGAGGGCTGCAACTTAAGCGTGGTTGCATATACATGCAAATATATATGCAAATATATGCAAATAGCTTCTTTCACACTGACAGGCCTGATTACAAATATTAAGGCAAGACTACACAACACACAGGCCTCATTTAAGTCAGTTCTGCTGATATGAATAAAATGCAATATTTACCCGATTTTCACCCATATGACTGCACTTTTAATGAGCAATGACAGTCCAGGAATTTAACTACTAAAATGTGTATCAACAGAAGGCCATTATATTAAATACTTTTTTGTTTTGGCTCCCACCCGCAGGCCACATGTTGAGCCCTGCATAAATCCACAGGCTGCAAACAGGCAGTGGGCCGCATGCTGCCCCCGAGCCGTGTGTCGAGTAGCCCTGAACTAAGGCATTTTAGATTGTTTTTGAGTTTTAAATATTTTTGGAGGCTGAGAGGAGCAAATAAATTATTAATGTAACAAATATTTTGGTCTTGAATATTTTAAAAGAATTCTCATGTATAATAATCCTATTAATGTGAAAATGTGAAGGGGAGGATCTGATGCAATGTGAATAGGTATCTATTGTTTCTTTTCCTTCTTCTAGCTATACAGTCAAACAACATATGTAGTCATGGAAGGATTAGATTTTTTTTAATGGAAAATATCAATAAATATTGATTTCACTGTACCCAAATCAACAACAAAATAAAAGTTGTGTCAATAATCAAAGTTTGCATAGACGGAAAGTAAGAAAAATGCTGCTTGATAACTTCTTAGATTTTGATTCAAGCATATTTACTTTGTACATCTTGACATGTGATATTGACAGTTTGTATTTAATACTTATCAAAATTTAACATTATGTCTATTGCAATTAAATAATTATCTCCTTCATAATTTCCCACAACTGTAAAAATGTAAACAGACGGTAAAAATAAATGTAATAAATGTTTAAAAATAAATATCAATATTATCCATTAAAAGTCAAATTCTGCCAAATCTACATATGTTTGAGTCATGCTTACAAAATGGGAACCACCCAGGCTGTGATATTTAGGCACAAAGAGAAATGTAAAAGAATAATAGTAATTAATAAAAAGCTTGTCATGTTTAACATTCTAATGAAACAACTCATTTACCTAACTATATAGAATGCTATACAGTTCTAAAAATAGTTTTTAGTTTGCAGTTTCAAGGAACAAAGTTTTCAGACATTAAGGATGCGTCTACACAGCAGGGCTTAACTCGAAATAAGCCACACAAATTGAACTATGTCAGTTGTGTAGCTTATTTCAAAATAGCTTATTTCAAAATTGGGAGCATCTGCACAGCACTTATTTCGAAATAAAGCACTCTTGCTCTGACTTCCCTTAATCCTTGTACAATGAGGGTTACAGTAGAAGTCCTCCAGCTTGACAGTATTTCAACATTTTTTCGAAATAATTCGTGTTATTTTAAAATAATTTAGTCTGTGTCTACACAGCAGGCAGTTATTCCCCCAGAAATTCCCCCAGTGTTTTTTTTTTAAAAAAGGACTGTATATTTGAAAACTCTTTAGAAGTTTAACCTAATACTCATTGTGTTAACTCTAGTTAATAAACCTTAGAAGCTCCAGTTATTGCTCAGCATAGTTAGTTTTCTACTCTGAGAATGGACTCCCTTTCGCAAACTTCTACTGAACTTTTACTAAGAAAGGCAAGTATGGTATTAAATGCAAACTTGGTGTTTCCATAAGAAACAATTTGCAAGTCATTTTTAATTCCTTCCCATTCCAAGGAAGATAAATTGGTGTATAGCGATGTTCTCTTTCTTGTAAATCAATCACAATCTGTTTGCGCCTTATAATGGACCTATTAAATATGCTTATAACATGCTCATCCACCACTGTAACTGACAAAGTCACTCAAAAATAATCTTATGTGAAATTGGAAAGATTTTTTCACTAAAGAAAAAGCAATATAAAGTGCCAAATGAACGAAACCGCCCACCATATTAGTGATATGTTAGAAGAAGACTTCTAGAGCTTTCTGGGAGGGAGGGTCTTACTAAAATTCTGGTACCAATCAAAAGAAAGGTTAGCAACATTTCTCTCATGCTCATATAGATACCTGGCTCTCTGAACACTGCTAAATCTAACTTGTCAGAGATGAATTGTGCCTTCGGCTCAAAAAGTACTATAAAAAGCAAATATTTTGGATTTGGACTAGACTACATTGTAACAGGTGTCAAGTACTTTAAAAAAATATCCCTGGGGAAGGGCCCTTCTGCTCTGCACTACAAAATCTACCAGTTCAACACAGCTGCGTTACCTAAATATTTGGTGCATTCTTCGGGAATAGTGTAGGGATGTAAAATCCTGTTTAATTATTTAACCAATTAAATGTTTCATTTAACTGGCTAAATGTTTAAAAAAGGATAGGCGGGGAGGGAAGAGAAGCTGTTCCAGCCCACGTGGGCTGGGAGTTGGCAGCCACACTGGGCGGAAGCAGCATGGGGGGTGGAAAGGGGAAGCCTGCCGACTCCTAGCCCAGCTGGGCTCGCGGGCTCGGAGTGTTCAGCCCCCTGCCGCCACTTCCTCCCAGCATTAGGCTGCCAATTCCCAGCTCACGCAGACTGGGAACTAGAAAGGATTTTGCAGTCTTCCCTTCTCCACAGGCTCACACCCCTGGTACACAGACTTGGGAACAGGTTCAGGTGAAACATTAAAATACAGTAATTCCTCATTTAACGTGCCCGCTTAACACGTTTTCACAATAGCACAATTTTTTTTTAGGGAACGTTTTTTTAATTACACGACCGTCCCTGGAATAACACAATTTCCCCAGCTGGCCCATCACCGGTGGCTGCGCAGGGCATCCCCCGCCTCCCTGCAAAGTGGCGGAAGGTTTGCCACTTGCCGCACCGTTCCCCGCTGACTCCTCCTCGCCAGACGCCTTGCCCCCTCTCCTCCACCCCCGCTTGCAGGCTGGCAGCTGGGTTTCCCCAGCTGGCCCATTGCCGGCAGCTGCGCAGGGCTTCCCCCACCTCCCTGCAAAACGGCGGAGGGTTCGCTGCTCAATGCACCGTTCCTCGGCGACCCCCCCCCTTGCCGGATGCAGTGAGGGTCCCAGCAGACCCGTCACAGGGGCATACTCCCAACCCAATCCCCCTCCCCTCTCCTCCCCTTCTCCAGAGCCAAACACCTCCCCTCCCTGCTGTAACTCAGTCCCCTTTTTCCCCCCAACCTTATGTCCCAGTCCCAACAGACACCACCGCTTGAAAAGCAATCCCCACCTTTTCCATTATTTTCAATGGGAAAATTGACCCTGCATAACACGTTTTCACTTAACACGATCGTTTTCTGAAACATATCTATAGTGTTAAATGAGAAATTACTGTAATGGCAGCATACCAGTGGTACAGTCTGAGAGCCATTAGCAACAAGTAACTGACATCGTTTTTTACGAAAGCCTGCTTTGCAGTCATTCAGCTGCAGTCAATGCAGGCCGTGTACATCTATTGTGTAAATGTAGATGTGAATACTACCATTGCTTCAGACAAATTTTCTGTTTATCTGACACTCATCGCTTATGAGTTAAAAAAATATTTTTAGCTCATCAAGAGTGAAATCCAGTTGAGGCCAGATTTTAAAAGAATGGTGGCTTCCATTCTGGCAGCAGCAAGTTGCTGTCTTCTGAAGTAAAATGGAGGGGAGCTGCTGGAAATTACTTCTTAAGAGCCACTGTCAAGAGCTTCCTCTGCTAATGACAATAGGAGACTGGACTTTCTCTTAGAATCATAGAAATGTAGGGCTGGAAGGGACCTCAAGAGATCATCAGTCCAACTCTCTGCACTGAGGCAGAACCAAGTATACATAGACAGTCCTTGACAGGTCTTTGTCTAACCTGTTCCTCAATACCTCTAATGATGGGGGCCCCACAACCTCCCTTGGAAGCCTATACCAGTGCTAAACTATCCTTGTACAGTTTCAGAGGGGTAGCTGAGTTAGTCTGTAACAGGAAAAACTTAAAAAACAACAAATAGTCTAATAGCACCTTAAAGACTAACAAAACACGTGGATGGTATCATGAGCTTTCGTGGCATATTGTGGTGCCATGTGGGTGTCCATAGCTGTACCGTTGATTTGAAAATACAAATTGTCTCTGAATTGGAAATAGTTGTAGGTGAGGACAATGTCGCAGAGCTCAGTAATCAGGTGTGCATGCTGTCATCAGAGATGGTGAACCTGATAGCCTGTAATCCATCTTCATGTAGAATGTTGATGTAAAGAGCTTTTACATCCATGGTGGCTAGGATGGTATTTTCAGGTAGATTACTGATGTTTTGTAGTTTCCTCAGAAAGTTGGTCGTGTCTCAAAAGTAGCTAGGAGCGCTGGTAGCATAGGGTCTGAGGAGTCAATAGAGCCAGATAACCTTGTTGTAAGTGTGCCAATGCTTGATATGATGGGTCATCTGGGATTTCCAGGTTTGTGTATCTTGGGTAGCAGATAGAAAACTCCTGGTCAGGGATTGGGGGGGGGGGGGGAGTTAGTGTAAATTTGTTCCTGAGAAGCATCAGGGAGCCTCATAAGCAGCTATATCGCGGGTTTTTGGTATTCTTTTGTGGGATCACAGGAGAAAAACTTGTAGAATTTGGTGTTGGTGAGTTGTCTGGTCGCCTCTTGTTCATAATCTGTTCTGTTCATGATAACTACAGAGCCTCCTTTGTCAGTCTCTTTAATTATGCTGTTAGAATTGTTTTTGAGGCTGTGTATAACATTGCATTCTGAATCTATTGGCTCCAATTCCACAGACAGATACAAACACCTACGGGATCTACATAGAGCATTCTTAAAACTGAAATACCCACCCAGAGAAGTGAAAAAAACAGATTGACAGAGCCAAAGAAGTTCCCAGACTTGAACTACTTCAAGACAGATCCAGAAGAAAAAAGAACACAATTCCACTTGTCATTACCTACAGTCCACAACTTAAACCCCTCCAAGGCGTTATCTACAATTTACAGCCTATCCTGGAAAATGACCCCTCACTCTCAGAGGCCTTGGGGGAAAGGCCAATTCTCACTTACAGACAACTCCCTAGCCTCAAACAAATTCTTTCCAGTAACCACGCAACATACCTCCATCATAATCATCCAGGAACCCACCCCTGCAATCAGCCCCGGTGCCAACTCTGCCCACACATCTATACAAGCGATTTCATCAATGGACCCAATGACATGTTTAGTTTGGAAAAAAGAAGATTAAGGGGGGACATGATAGCGGTTTTCAAATATCTAAAAGGGTGTCACAAGGAGGAAGGCGAAAATTTGTTCCTCTTGGTTTCTGAGGACAGGACAAGGAGTAATGGGCTTAAAGTGCAGCAGGGGAGGTTTAGATTGGACATTAGGAAAAAATTCCTAACTGTCAGGGTGGTCAAATATTGGAATAAATTGCCAAGGGAGGTGGTGGAATCTCCCTCTCTGGAGATATTTAAGAACAGGTTAGATAGACATCTGTCAGGGATAGTGTAGACGGAGCTTGATCCTGCCTTGAGGGCGGGGGGCTGGACTTGATGACCTCTCGAGGTCCCTTCCAGTCCTATTATTCTATGATTCTATGACATCAGCCACAAAATCAGAGGCTTATTTAACTGCACATCCACTAATGTGATCTATGCCATCAAATGCACTCAATGCCCCACTGCATTTTATATTGGCCAAACTGGACAGTCTCTATGGGAAAGAATTAATGGACGCAAATCAGATATCCGAAAAGGCAACACAAAAACCTGTTGGAGAACACTTTAATCTTCCTGGGCACTCATTAATAGATCTCCAAGTCGTTGTTTTGTTTCAGACCAATTCCACAAGCCAAATACATAGAGAAGGATTGGAACTTAACTTCATTCACAAGTTTAATTGTTGTGCAAATGGTTTGAACCTGGACATAGGGTGGCTCCCACATTATATTCCACCTTTTTATGACTTAATCAACCAACCAACCAATGGAGGTGCTAATGGTTCTTAACATCCTCTTGTAACTATTTTAACTATCTACTCACTGTTTCTTTTTCTCTTCCTCCCCTCCCTTTTTTCCTTCTCTCCCCCCAACTCCCTTCCCAGGGCCTGTCCACAACATTTTGGCACCTGAGGTGGGGAGCTCAAATGACACCCCTATACCCCCTTGCTTGGGCCAAAACTTTGAATGGTCTCAATTCTGTCTTCTTCCTGTTCTACTCCTCTCATGGCACTCCACCATCTCTGTGCATGTAGAGCAGAGAGAATACATATGCACCAGCAACAGACACAATTTTCTACACTCTGGGTCCTAGAGGCACCCCTCCCCCCCAGTCTGGCACCTGAGGTGGCCGCCTCAGTTCCCCTCATGGGAAGGCCAGCCCTGCCCCTTCTCTTATTTATTCTTGTATCTGGACTTCTTATTCTCCAGTCATCCGAAGAAGTAGGCTTTGCCCACAAAAGCTCATGATACCATCCACGTTTTGTTAGTCTTGAAGGTGTTACTAGACTATTTCTTGTTTTTTAAGTTTACCCTTTTACAAGTAGGCTTTTCTAATACAGTATCCATCTAAAATCCCCCGTGATGCACAGTAAGCCCATTAGTTCTTGTCCTATCTTCAGTGGACCTGGAGAACAACAGCCCTTAATGTATTTGAAGACTTATATCACCCCTCAGTCTTCTTTTCTCATGATTAAACATACACAGTTTTTTTAACCTTTTCATGGGTCAGGTTTTCTAAACATTTATCATTTTTATTAATCCCTCTAAATTCTCTCCATTTTTGCCCATGCCCTTCCTACAGTATGGTAAACAGAACGTCAACTGAGGCTTCTTTCTCTGTAGAACAGGACAATACACCATTCCTATCAATACGCTCCAAATTTACATAAACCTTTTTAGAAGCAGCATCACATTGTTGACCCATATTCAGCTCGTGATCTACTTTAAATCCCAGATCCTTTTCAGCAGCCTTATCACCTACCTAGTTATTTCCCATTTTGTAGTCATGCATTTGAATTTTTTCCAAGCTTAAGTGAAGCATTTCGTACTAGTCTTTATTGAATTTCATTTTGCTGATTTCAGACCATTTTACCAATTCATTAAAGTTGTTTGCATTCTAATCCTGTCCTCCAGAGAGCATGAAACCCCTTCCAGGTTGGTGTATTCTGCAAATTTTATAAGCACACTTTTCACTCTGTTATCCAAATAATTAATGAAAATATTGAATAGCACCTGACTTATGACAGATCTCTCCAGACCCCATTAGATGTCTTAGCAGTCTAACAGCAAGCCATCTTTGAGTACAATCTTTCAAACAGTTATGCACCCCCCTTTTTGTAACTTCATCTAAACCTAGATTGCTTGTGAGAATGGTCATGTGCAACTGTGTCAAATACAACAAGAAGTCCTGTGGAACCTTATAAACTAACAAATTTATTGGAGCTTTCAAATTTATTGGAGCTGAAGACCCACTTCTTCAGATGTATCAAATACCTCACTAAAAAAAATCTAGCTATATATAATCTGTTGCATCTTTCTATCCAATAACCAAGTGAAACAAGGAAATTGGGCTGGTTTGGAATGATTTATTCTTGACAAATTTATACTCATTATTAATCTATTATCTTCTAGGTGCTCAGAAAGTAGTTGTTTAATTGTTCTGGTATCTTTGTACATGCTGAAATTAGACTGACTGGTGTCTAATTTTCCAGGTCCTCATTGGTCTCCTTTACTTAATATTATTGCTAATGTTTTCTAGATTGCTTCAGCTAGCACCTTATGTTATGTATCCTAAATCTCAACAGGCCCCACAAGCTTGAATACATCTCACTTACCTAAATAGTCTTCAACCATTTTTTTCCTTATTTTGGCTTGTGTTCCTCCCTGCCTTCCCCATACCACAAAATGGTGAAGGTTTACAATACAGAGGAAATTAGGCGCTCAGAAACTATGCCATCAGGAGACTGTCCTAGCAGCTGAAACTCTTAAGGACAGGACGCCAAGGGTACATCTACACAGCAGTGTTACTTTGGAATAACTGATGTTACTCCAAAATAACACAGTGTGCATCTACACTACAAGCCTTTATTTCAAAATAATGTCGAAGTGGAGGACTTCTTACTCTGACTCATGGTAACCCTTATTTCACGAGGAGTAAGGGAAGTCGAAGAAAGAGTGTTCTACCTTCGACTTTCTGCTGTGTAAACAGCATCAAAAGCCGAATTACACTATACTTCAGTTAACGTAGCTGAAGTTGCGTAGCTTAATTTGACTTTTGGTGTAGATGTACCCACAATGACCACAAATCTCACTACCTTCATAAGGAAATGTAAAACTTACTTCTTTGATTTAGCTTTTCTCAACAGTCACAATAAAACCACAAACAGAGAAGTCAGAAGGAGAAAAGAAAAATAAATTATTGAAAAGAAAACCTGTCATGATTGCCTTTGGAAAGTATGAGGAAATAATTTCACTTTCCAATTACTTTCTGGTTTTCCACAGAGTTGGCTTCTAAGGAAAAGAGGAGCAGTGCTACAGCATAAACCAAGGATGGGCAAAAACATGGTGGAGGACAGTAGGCTTCATTGTGCTGTACATAAGATGACAAGATCCCTATTCCCTGAGATTTTCTAAGTGCATTTTGACTTAACAGGGTTAGCCCCTGGCAGGCTGCCAATGTATTTACCTATACAGTCATAGATACTGATGATAACAGCTACTGTTAGCTACAAATTGTTGTTGCCGCCCAATGGGAATAGCAGGAAGGGGAGCAGACCGGGATGGGCATGGATTGGGATATTGTTTCCCACATCTCTCATTGGCTGGAAACAGTGACCCGCAGCCAATGACTGCTGCAATCACTGGTATCTGCAGCCAGGCAGGTAAATATAATGGTCGGGAACCACCAGGAGCTAAACCTAGAAGACCAGATCTGGACCGTGAGTTGTTATTTGCCCACCCCGGCACGAGGCGTAAGGGATTGGTTGGAAAAGGCATTCTTTGTCGACCGATCCCCATCTACACTGCCGCTTGTTGCCAGCAAACTGCCACAGCGGCAAAAAGTGGCAGCCATTTTTATTCTAATGAAGCGCGGGATATTTAAATCCCCGCTTCATTAGCAATTTTGGTATGTCCAATTTACATCCCTCTGGTGTGTTGTTTATTTTAACCTTCCCCCCAGTGGGTTCAGGAAGGCCTCTGTTTATGCATGGCATGAAGGGCAGTAGGTCATAGCTTACAACTCATTCCACTGACGAGGGGGCGGGGGAGAGGCAAAGTGGGCAACTGTCCTGATGCCTGGTGATTCAAAGGGGGGCTTCCAGGCTGCTGCTGCTGCTGCAGCAACCACAGCCCCAGACCATTTAAATTACCCCCAGAGCCTCAGGTGGCACACTGCTGAGCCTCGGGGGCCATGCTCTGGGCAGGCTGGGGGTGGGGGAACAGTCTGTGTGGCACCGACAGACGACTGCCATGGTCCTGCCCCTTCTGGGAGTATAGAGCCACACCACCCTCACTTTACCTCGGGCCTCAGCAAGTCTGTTGCCTCTCATGTTGATACAGTAGGGAGCTACACCACCTTTCTTAAAGGCCACCTTAAGTATGGAGGGAGGTGGATGGTAAGGTCCCAGAAATGGGCTGGCTGGGAAGCCCTGAATGGAAAGAGGAGGAGCCTAGTGAAAGCCCTTGGGTAATTACTGAATAAATGTTGGGTTACCTGCACTGTACACGTTTATTTGCCGGATAGTCCCCATGTATTAATAAAGTTGCAGCCTGATTTAATCCATATCAAAGGTCTCCTGTCCTTTCAGGAGAGCCAGACAATTGCATATTTCTAAGTGCCTTATGAAAAGCTCTTTGAGCTCTGAGAATTGCAATAAAAATCAGGAGAACCGGCGACACTGCATATCTAGAGGAACAACATTTTAGTTAAAAACAGATACATCGTATCAGGAAAGATACTTGCAACCAATCTAAGTAGTAGCAGCCTTTCAAATCCCGACCTCTGGAAACTCCTAATGACATCAACCAAAGAAGGATTTGAGCCCTCAACAATACTAGAAATCGTGTCCTGTCTCCTTCTTTCCTCCCACACTCTTCTACCCAGATCAACGTTTCACAACATTGGTGTTTCCCCATTGGTGGCCAATAGAGCTGGCCATTGATTTCAATTTAACAATTTTTTCATTAAAAGTACTTGATTTCTGTAGAAAACTGTTTATTAATAAAGGCCGGGGAATCAAAATATTCCTGGCTGAAAATAATCCCAAGGTGTCTTGTGGCAATAATAGTTCAGTTGCCTAATGCCTCCATTCTCTTTTACGGGAAAAGCTATCCACCCAGACTACATCCCCCATGACTCAATGTAGCTAGAAACTTCCCTGATAGACTGCGTTTCCTCTTCAAGAGGTGCAGCATGGGACATATTGTCCAACCAAGAAGCCCGGTATATAGAGGATACTAGGAGCATGAAACACCTGAACCATAACTCCTATGGAGCTACAGTATTTCCAGCTAGAAATATTTATATTTTTGCCTGAAATAGTTTGGATTCTGAATTTTAATTCCCTTCTCACCCCCAAAACTCTCCCACAAATTGAGATTTTCCATTGACGGGGGGAGCCCATTTTCAACTGGCACCAGACAAGAGCCGTAAAACAAAACTAGCTGATGTGAATACATTATCTAAAGATTACTTTAAGATATAAAAGGATATTGATGCTCTCCATTTTTCTATATACTCAAGAAGGTTGTGTTGCTGATTGTTATCAATTTTATTCAGGTGAAGTACTCAGATACTGTGTTGATGGAGTCCTTATAAAAACTGAGATGGTTCTTTAAAACAATATGGGCATGTTGATGAATATCATTCAAGGGCTTTTGTGAAGAGATTCTAATTACCTATTTCTGTATTTTTTTCTCCTTTGTGCCAGTTCTTTAAAGGAGCTGTAAGAGTGGAATTTTAAAATATGAAGGCAAATTTTGTTATAACACATATGACTCCCTTCCAATCACTCACTGTGTACTCATTTATATGCTACTGTCACAGGGAAAGATACCAAAACCACTGACAATTAACATTACAGGCTGCTATGTGAGTATATACTGACCTTGAGATGGGAAAATTTAATTATTCACTTTTGCACACTGTTCATGGAAGAACGGTTACATTTGAAAGTTTAGTTTCACCAATGTTCTCACAAATGCAATGGTAATCTTTTTAGTCTGAATGAGCTCCAGAACAGTTACTGTGACACCTTACAGAAACACTCTGTCATTTTCTCTACTTGCAAAAATAGATGAGAAAAAGTGCAGGGTGGTTCTGATAGAAACAGCAATTTAATCTTGCTGAAGAACTGGCATGTTTGGGGTGGGTCTGACTACCTTCATCCACTGAGAAGCATGCCATTTTACAGCTGTGCATAGCTCACTTATTTCATGGCACTTGAGTTTTGGTAGCCCAGCATTTCAGTTCAGCAGATCAGAAGTTTTGTTGAAAATAACATTCTGGTGAGAAATGAGGGGTAAAAATTTAATTGGAATGCTCAGGAAGAGTTCTTGTGTCCTACCAGCTCTTGGCTTGTTTATGCACCAAACAAACTCTGTGAAACTGTGGAATCTTGAGTGACTGATGATTAAACCAGCATAACACACCAGGGGCTACGTCTACACTGGCCCCTCTTCCGGAAGGGGCATGTAAATTTCACGAGTCGTCGTAGGGAAATCCGCGGGGGATTTAAATATCCCCCGCGGCATTTAAATAAAAATGTCCGCCGCTTTTTTCCGGCTTTTAAAAAAGCCGGAAAAGAGCGTCTAGACTGGCCCCGATCCTCCGGAAAAAGTGCCCTTTTCCGGAGGCTCTTATTCTTACTGGCTTCAAAGTAAGAATAAGAGCCTCCGGAAAAGGGCACTTTTTCCGGAGGATCGGGGCCAGTCTAGACGCTCTTTTCCGGCTTTTTTAAAAGCCGGAAAAAAGCGGCGGACATTTTTATTTAAATGCCGCGGGGGATATTTAAATCCCCCGCGGATTTCCCTACGACGACTCGTGAAATTTACATGCCCCTTCCGGAAGAGGGGCCAGTGTAGACGTAGCCCAGGAGTCACATTTTTCATGGGTCATGGGATACCCATCGTAATGCCCTTATCTGGTCCTCTCTTCTTGAGAAACAGCCAAGCAGTCAGCTACACCCAGTTCTTCTGAGGAGGTCTTAGGCTGGCCTCTCTCAGGACAGTAGGGACCATTTAACTGTTCCATTTCCCAATCCAGAAGCCCATCGCCAGGATCTTTTCTGATAAGTGGACTGTTTTGCCACCTACCTCTTTCTGCATCAGAGAGACCGAAGTGGCTCCTCCAGATTCTACAGCTGCATTCTGGGACATGAAGTTCCCTTTAATGAGCACTGTAGGAGCTAGAGACCCCCCCCAAGGACTATTAGAACTTTTCTCACCCTGTCTGTCCACCATATATATAAACTTTGCTCCAAGCAGCAGTCACTGGCCAGGAAGACATTTCAAACTCATTTTCAAATTTAAAAAAAAAAGATTTTAAACACCTTCCAAAAATCATGTGTTTTTTAAAATTTACAAATTAGCTAATCAAAGTGGTCAGAAGTGGCTGTTAAAAAGAAGCTTGTGCCATAAGAGAGAACAAAATAAAGATGCTAATTTTCCCTTGCACCTCACCTGCTGCATTTGACATGCACATAGGGTACTAAACTTTTGTTGATTGCAGATCAGCGTTTACCATCATTACCTACAAATTTATTTCACAATATTAAATAATGGTTGAAAAAGTGGCTACATAAAAATCGGCCACTTCTTCCTCAATAGATCTGCTCCCTTGTGTTCTGAATTCTAACTACTGTACTTATTTTGGACACCCAAGACTTTGTTAGTCACAGCTTTATTGGCTCTACGGTGCTGTTAAGAATATATGAACTGGCAGCTATTCCACTGATGGTATGCATGACAGAATTATTATACTCCAGAAACAGACTTATTAATGATGATGATGCACAAGTCAGAGAAAACACTCTTCACTTTCAGATCCAAGTAGCTAGAAAAAAATATTTGAGTGGTTTAAAAAAAAAATTAGATATGGAAATCATTAAAAAACAACAAAGAATCCCACAAACTTTTTCCCCTGGAGTGATTTTCTGAATAACACTACATTTAAGTTGGAATCCCAGTCCTCATAGAAACACAGATGACACACCAGAATAGCACCTTTTGGTTGAAGTGCTTGGTGAAGCTCAACTAATGAGCTTGCACTGTTCTAGGGAATCTTGAGCAGTGCAAGACAGCGTATTTCTCGGGTGTAAGACTAGGGCTAGTTTGATTGCCTCCTTGTAGGAGTCATGAGTGACTTACAGAGCATTCATGCAATTTTGTTAGGCGAGACTTTCCACACACTGATGGCTGAGATGACAGTGTCCCAAGAGGTTTGCTATTTGTCAATGACATGTCTTTGAGACACACAGCCCACTCTGGAGAATTAAGGGGGGAAACACAGGTTCCACAGCTCCAAGTTTTACCACTTTGCATAACTCTGCAGAAATTAGTGATAAATTTGGACCACTATTGCTTTCAATAATATGTAGATACACACAAACATCACCAAGAACAGAGACCCACATGACCAGTGGTCTTCTAGCAAAAGTATGGCGCGTACAACTTTTTGTAGATTTTACCTCTTTCCTCCATACTCTCTCCCTAAACAGATATTCAGATGAATTAAGCCACATGTAACTACACCAAGTATCAACCATTATACAAGCAAACTAACTAATCCTCACAGCTTGAGGTAATCAACTTTTATTGTCCTCATTTTATAGGTGAGGAAATGGAGATAAAGACCTAGTCAAGACATGAACAGCTGTCAGCAGCAGAATGGACAGCATAACAAATCCAGTATAAATGAATGGCACTGTTCCAGGCAACACGCAAAGTCACAGCCCTCAGATAGCTTTGTATTTTTGTTCTGTTACATACAGCTTTTCATGAATGTCTGTGAAGTGGTTTCTACATTTTTTTTACTTTAATATCATATATCCCAATCTATTTTGTGTTGTACCTACTGTGTTTTTACATAAGTTTTGGCACCTTATACCATCTGGATCAGTTTTGGACCTCTCAAAATCCAATTAATCTCTTGTGTGTTAAGAAGTATTTATAGTTTGCTTTTATTTACTTGATTTGATACTCTATTGTTTCCTTAAGTACAGCTTGATGCATAACCACTTATTTCTATTATTGTGCAGTTTCTACAGTGGTGCATATTTGTCACTACCATTCTGAAGTTAAGGTGTGCCAATAATTGGTCTCTTCTTATCTCTAATGATCCCATATGACATTCTACCAAGAAACATCACCTCTAAGATATTCGCATTGTTTATGGATGGCATTTAAATTCTGTTGCTAGCTAATCAAATGTTTCATCTGTTTATTTGCAAGCAATGAATACACGACGCTCAAGTAATATAGTTTTCCTCAGAGTACAATAATCCCCATACACTCGCATATGAATGTCAATTTGGTTCACTTCCCAGTTTTCAAAACACAAGTACCTTTTACATCTCTTGGGTATAGCAATATTAAGTATGATAGCTTTTCTGAAATATTCCCCTCTTTGCAGCATTCAGATAGCTTAGCTTTTCTGCTTTTTGGTATAAATATTGTTCCCTTTACATTCGTTTTGACTGGAAGAGCAGAGAAATTTCAGAACAACAACATACTTTCTGGTAAAATCCTTTCAGTCTAGTCAGCACCTTAACCACAGAGCATTTGTTTTTATTTATCTGCTTCTGATCCAGTTTGAGAAGTCTTGTCCTGGGATGCAGCTATCCCATGCTGGCCTAGCACCCAAGAGGTAAATGAAGCAACTACTGGGCCAGTACAGATTATTCTCCCAGCTGCTGTGAGGGTGACAAGAGCTGAGAATTAGCAAGTGAGGATGGCTTCCAGAGGAATAAGCAGGCCAGAGAAAGAAGGCCCTGCCCAGCAAGCTATTAAGTAGTAAGGATGTCAACATGTACAGTAGTTAACTATACGATGAACTGATAAACCTAGGCTTATTTGTTCATCTTGTCAACTACATGCATCCCCCCCTCCCTTGCTGCTTCTGTATCAGAAGCAGCAATTGGGGAGGGAAGCAGGAGCTGGTGCACGTGAGCTGACTTAAAAATCTGGGTCCGCACAAGCACCAGATCCTGCTGACCTCTCCCTACCACACACTGCTGTCTCTGATAAAGAGGCAGCAGTGTGGAGGGTCAGAAAGGTAGGCTGAAACCAATATGCGTGGGAAGCCGGATTTCAAGCCAGCTCCCCTCACATATCAGCTCCATGGAACTGTCTGCCCCCACCTGCCCTCCTTCCCCGCATTGCCGCCTCTATTAGAGGCGGCGCGGGGGAGGAGAGGGTGACAGGAGAGGCTGCCATCAAGCAGCCTTTGTCCACGGGAGGTCCAAGCTACCCACAGACAGAGGGTGCTCCGCATCCCACAGGGAAGCCTCTGTCCATGGGGACTTCAGAATCCCCCATAGACAGGGGCTGCTGCCACCCTGCACTGCTGCCTCTGTATCAGAGGAAGCAGGGCACAGTGGCAGGCAACCAATGTATGAGGGGAGCTGTTTTTTAAACTGGCTCCCCTCGCAGACTGGGTCCGCCTGCCACCCTGCACTGCTGCCTTTGATACCGAGGCAGCAGTGCAGGGTGGCAGGTGGCTCCCCAGGAGTGGTGCCGGGAGTGCACTGGCTGCCAACTCCACCCCCGGGGACTATTGAATAGTCATGTAACTGGTAATATTTTCTGTGATTACACAACTATTCAGTTACACTCTAACATCCCTAGTGAGAAGATGCCTGAGAGTGACAACAACCCAAAGAAAGGATGCCCAGAACCACGGTCTGGGAGAAGCCTCATCCCACAAGGCATAACAGGGAGGTTGACAAATGCCTTTGATGTCGACCGCGGAGCATCCAGACTACAGCGCTGTGCTGACAAAGAGCTGATCTGCACAGCGCGGCAGCCATTTAAATTTAAATGAAGCGGCGATTATTTAAATC
The DNA here is from genome assembly GCF_052426305.1 of Pelodiscus sinensis. Classification (NCBI taxonomy): domain Eukaryota; kingdom Metazoa; phylum Chordata; order Testudines; family Trionychidae; genus Pelodiscus; species Pelodiscus sinensis. Next base: position 151,419,644 of record NC_143053.1, read on the forward strand.
GCCACTTCATTTTCCTATGTCTACAAAGGTAATCTACGTGGCTCCGTCGACAGAGCTATTTAGTGTAGAGAAACCCTTAGAAAGGCACTGACAGCCCCTCTGATCTGTGCAGACTCTGCAGTACTTTGTCTAACCAGGAGGGGGTGCTGAGATTACCTACTGGGGCACCAGCACACAAGGCAAGATAAGTCATTCACCTTTTTATATGATTCGGGTGGGAATAAACAAATGGGTCATGTTCTGCTCTCATATGCAACACTTTCCTCCCCCTATTTTGTTCATTTGTTGGTCTTACCCAGAGATTTGTGGTACCCAGAGATTTGTGGTAAAAGTAAAGGAGGAGGTGAGGAAATGACTCCACTCTTCTCTGCTTCAAGAAGATAGATCTCATCACACTTTTTTGCCATTTACATTTTATTTGGTAAAATGAATTCATGATTTCACAAAGAGATCATTGGCAAGTACAATGAAAAAATGTGCTTCCCAATCACAGGCCTGTGCTTAATATGATGTTGGAGACCTTAAGGGTACTATTGGATGGGACCATTATCCATCATGAGATCTATCTTTAACAAAGGGTATTAGTACGTCTGCACATCACCACATACTTGGAACTATTAGTAACCATCCAACTACAGCTGTAATTATGACAACATCATTTACCCAGTGGCATAAAAGCATAAGTCTTAAACATTGAGACTATTGTGTTTTGCACCTTCTCTCAGATAAGGATTCAATCAAAACATCCTATTTCAGATCATTCATGTGACCTCAGACTCAAGCTGCACTCTTTCCAAGTTTGTGGAGGGATACATGTACTGATATTCAGTATTCCAAGGCCATATGTTAATACAGTTATCTCACTAAATTACATTCATGAATTCTTGTTAAAATAAAGTGGTAATCTTTCCAAAAATTAAACAAGCACGTTATTCTATCTTCATACACTCAAATTCAAGTAGTAGCTATTTTAATAGTGAAAGTGAGTTTGTTTTCACCCTACTCCCTCATTTACGCATGTTACAAAGTTATGTAACTCTCTACTCGGCAGAATCCAGAACTGAAAAGTCGTCTGATTAACACTGTTCCTAAGTTGCTCTGAAAAGGTTTTAGATCATTTTGCTTCAGAGCATGGTCTGAAAGAACACTGAAAGCACATCTTCCTCCTCTTGCAAATATGGTATTTCCATGGCTCCTATACAGAAAGAAAAAGATCAAGATAGTAAGAATTAAGGCAACAAGAGAATGGTCGATTCTGTTTGGGAAAATCTATCTAGTCTCACACCCCCGTCTCCCTGGTCTTCTGGGGGGGTGGTGCAGCTAGTGCCCCCCCCCCCAGCAGACCGGGCTTTTCTTGCCTACCCCTAGGGTAGAGCAGGTGGGGGCTGCCGGGTTGGTCCCGCAGCGCCGCTCCGGACCAACCCAGCAGCACCCCAGCTGCTCTGCCCCAGGAGTCCTGATTCAGCCGCTGCTGGTCAGTTTCAGCAGCGGCTGAATCAGGACGCCTGAGGCAGAGCAGCTGGGGTGCTGCAGGGTTGCTCCAGTAGCGCCGAGGAGCCGCGCTACTGGAGCAACCCAGCAGCACCCCAGCTGCTCTGCCCCAGGCGTCCCCAAGTCAGCCGCTGCTGAAACTGACCAGCGGCTGACTACAGGAAGCCCGAGGCAGAGTTGCTCTGCCCCAGGCTTCCTGGAATCAGCTGCTGATCAGTTTCAGCAGCAGCTGACTTGGGGACGCCTGGGTTTCTTAAGTTGAATCTGTATGTAAGTCAGAACTGGCGTCCAGATTCAGCCGCGGTTGAAACTGATCAGTTTCAGCAGCGGCTGATGCCAGTTCTGACTTACATACAGATTCAACTTAAGAACAAACCTACAGTCCCTATCTTGTACGTAACCCGGGGACTGCCTGTTATGAAGTTGACACAAGTATGCCTTATATAGATATCTATTACAGAAATCCTATACTAACATCTCTGAACATGCAAACTTAAGCGTCCAAACTTGGATATCTGAAATAAGTCATTAGTGCCTGATCACGTGCAATACCTATTGTCTTCCAGAAGCGCCTATATAAGGCTACGTCTAAACGATACCTCTCTGTTGGAAGAAGGATATAAATTAGATGTATTGAAAGTGCAAAAGAAGTCTCGAAAGGAGTATAGGATCTTTCAAAATGGGGCATTTCTGTCAAAAATGCCCTGTCTAAATTGCCATTTTTTTTCAAAAAGCCCCATTTCAAAAAAAAGCAGCGACTGCCATTATGCAAATGAAGCACAGGATATTTAAATCTGGAAAGAAAAAAAAACTTTAAAAAAGGGAGAAGTTATTAGACCTAGGTCAGAGAAAAGATCAGGGGTGGCTTGAAGAACTTTACCTGAAATAAGCACTAAGGCAAGAAATTATGATTTGTAATAATTTCCCTTAGTGTAGTAAGCTTAGCCGGCATATTTTGTTTATTTTAGCTCAGTAGCTTATTTTGGTCTGTCATGACTTGCAACCATTTAAATCCTACTCTTTGTACTTAAAAATCACTTCTGTTTATCATCAAACCCAGTGTAAAGAATTGTTACCGGGGGGGGGGGGGGGGGGGGCACAACAGCCATGCACCTCTTTTTCATTAACAGCAACATTGATCTTTCTCTGTGTAAAACATACATACAGAGTAAGAGTAATTTATTTGGGGTTTTCGTTCCTATTCGGGGCTGTGCTCCTGGATGCTGACAAGTCCCTGTAACTGAGCCCTCCCAGAACTGAGCTGTTATTAGAGTCTGTGCTACTCCGCTAAGCCCCTTTGCTGGAGGAGACCACAGCTTCTGGCTCAACAAGACAGAGTGGTGGGGTGGGCGCCCTCATCACAGTAAGTGTTAAGACACTCAAGTCTAAACCTTTTTCACCGAAGGATCCAGTCACAATGGACCCTTGTCAGTACTTACACAGTAGAGATGAAAAGTGTCAACTTCCACCATTACTTACAGCAGCAAACAATATAATACCACCTTTTCCTGCAGATCTGTTTCTAGACTGTTCAGCTGAGCTTACAGTTTTGAAAGCCCTACAGTATTACATATGTGGTTAAAAGAACCTCTACAATGGTTCCTCAAACACTTTTGAGAAATCTATTGTAATGACAAAGCTGAGATTAGAAATACATTTCCATACAGTAGTCTGAGTAATGCAATTGCCAGAAACAGAAGACAACCCCTGAATCTTTGGGGAAATCTTTCCCTTCTTATAAAACTAAAAATTCCTTCAATGCTGAAATATTATGGAAGTTTTATTTATTTGGAGCTTAGTCCATCAACAGCAAAGAAAAATATCAAGCAGCACTGTAAAAATGAACCATCAGTCCATACCAACTGAGCTAGTGATAACCTTATGGATCATGATATGCCACATGTCATTAGGAAACAGCCAGTTGTTACTGCTATGAAAATGTATGAAAAAAACCAACACATCTATGCATTATTGACTTTACGCTTATAGTTTGCAGTAAATCCTCTTTACTCCCAAGCATCTCCTACTTTATATCTCAGTTTGAGCTCATTAGATAGCACAAAGTGAAAGTAAATGTTAGTAAGAATGTGTTATACCACGTATTGTTGTCGTGACAGCAATGCAATCACTTGAACAGCTAGATAATAAGCTGCATGTATCATGGCTCTCACCACTGGCATGCCACCCATTAATCCATCTTGCTGGGGGATGTATTCTAATGTCACAAGCCTTCAAACAGCAGCTTCTTTCTCCTAATAAACCAAAATTTCCCCTCTAAAATTGCACTGTCTTAAGGCAGGATGGGGTACTACTCGGTCCTGTTCCATGACAGATTTACATTCAGGTAATTCATGCCTAATGAGAGCTAGAAACACAAGATCTGTGGCTGAGGAAAACAAATCCCACTTTCCTTCTGGCACATACTGCATTTGCTTTCAATCCTTTCCTCTAACTGGTAGGTTCTGAGATGCTCGGTTTAAAGTCATGAACATTGGTGTGTGTAGAAATGATACTTTAGATAATTTTAGAGGTTTTAAAGAAAGATATTATAGTTTTCCTCTCCCTTCAAGTCCTATATTGATGGACCGCCTATTTTCATAGGAGACATACCAAAATTTTTGTATATTTCTTGAAAGTGCTTTTCCTGTAACACATATGTCTTATTCAAAATACATGAGTGTGATGTCGTATAAAAATTATATTATGTCATTGAGATGACTGCCATTATTGATGCGTGTTTTGTCATTCGTCTGTGACATTCCCAAATTCATGCTGGCACACTTACAGACTATATGTGACGATGTGCTGTATGTTATTATTAGCGAGGGTAAACCATTAATTTGTCATCAAGCCCACACTTTGATGTTTAACCACCTTTGAGCAACCCTTTCTTTTAAAAAGGCTGAGGATACGTAAGTGTGAATTAGAGCTAGTCAAAGTTTAAACTAACATTTCCTTTGGCTAGGGAAGAAGGTGCAATGAAAATTTTCAAGACAGATTTGTAAAGAGAGTTGAAATTATGTTATTTTTGTGCTAAAACTCAAAAGTAAAAAATTTGGTGTGAGTTTCCTCTCTTCCCCATCTGCCCTTCCCCTGCCTTCTTCTAATTCTCCCTCAGCTTTTCCAGAAGCAAAATGGAGAAAGTCACAAGAGGAGGCTGCAGTTCCTGGAGCGAGAGGGACTGTAGAATGAGAGGGTGACAGAGATGCTGTCGGAGGGGGATGTAACGCCTAGCCCAAGCTGATCCCTAGCACACGGTGCTACTTGCAATGCACATACCCTGAGACGCCTGGGCATGGTCCCATACGACCCGCTTTATTCCAGGTTTGTTCCACTGTGGCAGGAGGGGGAAGCACTGGCCTCCACCCGTACACTCACCCCTCAAACCAGAGAGGACATTTTACTTTTCAAAAGGTATAATAGCTCCAGCCACAGTCATGGGTAGCTCAGCTTTCGAGAGGCATAAGCTGCCTGAGTATTACAGTTTCTTAAAATCCTGGTTGGGTGACCAACATAATCCTAATGATTAATCTTTACACACCTTGAGGCTACATCATTACTAACTTGTTCTGCCCCACAGCATTAAATAGCAGAAGTTTCTGCTAAAGGGGAAAACAAACACCAAGACTCGGCCAACAAAACCAAGGATGTTAAATTTTAATTAAACAGCTAATAGAGTAGTCAATGGAATTTCCATCCACTACTCGATTAGTTGATAAGGGGAAAGGGGGGGGGTGCTTGCTATCCCTGCTGTGCCTCTACATCTCTGCCCATGGCTCTTGCTACATTTCAAAGGCAGAGGCACTGGAGGGAACCCGGCACGAATGGGGACTGAAGCAGTCCCCTCTCATGCCAGGTCCCGACTGCTGCGCCTCTGCCCAGGTTCCCTGCTACACCTCTGCCTCCCCTGTTTGTTCTTCCACTCCCCTGCCCACGTGGAGACAGTACTGGGGGGAACCAGCTTTTAAACCAGCTCCCCCCAGCACCAGCTCCTGATAGAGGCAGCAAGGGAGGGAGAGAATGTGAATAGTCAACTCGACAACTCTTTCACATCCTTAAACAAAACAAAGATTAAAAGGGCAGATGTGCCAGTGCATAAACATTGCTATTCTGCAAGTCAGCAGGAATTCATATACGTATGATCAAATTAATAACACAGCTCTCAAATTAAGCACCAAAATGATTTCATCTTTACCATAGCAGAGTAAACAAGAAGAGCAAGTGGTCCTGGATTATTAATAGATTTAAGGCTAAAAATTAATTCATGCCATCTGAAGCAAAAAGATCTTTCTAACCTTCATTCACTAGATCTTGATTTCAATCAGGACAGAAATAATAGATGAGCTTACACCTACGGTTATCCTTCCAGAGGACAGAACTGACACTGCTCATCTAATAACCTTTACCAACATAATAATGCCGTCTTAAGAAGAACTACTGTCTCTAAATAGGAAATTGGGGCAAAAGTCCTAGGATAACTTAACAGTAATATGAGAAAGTAATTATTTGGAGAAGTCAAAGCTCAAATCCCTCCCCCGCCCCATGCAAACATAAAATTTACTAATCTGCTAAAGTTCTTTGAGGGGTCAACAAACATGTGGACAAGGGGAATCCAGTGGATATAGTATGCTTAGATTTCCAGAAAGCCTTTGACAAGGTCCCTCGCCAAAGGCTCCTAAGTAAAGTAAGTTGTCATGGGATAAAAGGAAGGACCTTTCATGGACGGATAACTGGTTAAAAGATGGGGGGGAAAAGGTAGGAATTAATAGTAAGTTTTCCAAGTGCAGAAAGGTAACTAGTGGGGTCCCCCAAGGGTCTGTCCTGGAACCCATCCTATTCAACTTCTTATTAAATGATCTAGAGAAAGAGATAAACACTGAGGTGGCAAAATTTGCAGATGATACCAAACTGCTTAAGATAGTTAAGACCAAAGCAGACTGTGAAGAGCTTCAAAAAGATCTCACCAAACTAAGTGACTGGGCAACAAAATGGCAAATGAAATTTAATGTTGATAAATGTAAAGTAATGCACATTGGAAAAAATAATCCCAACTATACATACAATATGATCGGGACTAATTTGGCTACAACTACTCAAGAAAGAGATCTTGGGAGTCGTCATGGATAGTTCTGTGAAAACATCCACTCAGTGTGCCGCAGCAGTCAAAAAAGCGAATACAATGTTAGGAGTCATTAAAAAAGGGAAAGAGAATAAAACAGAAAATATCTTATTGGCTCTATGTAAAACCATGATATGCCCACATCTTGAATACTGCGTACAGACGAGGTCAACTCTTCTCAAATAAGATATATTGGCATTGGAAAAGGTTCAGAAAAGGTCAACAAAAATGATTAGGGGTTTGGAAAGGATCCCTTATAAAGGCAGATTAAGAAGACTTGGACATTTCAGCATAAAAAGAGAAGACAAAGGGGGGATATGACAGTGGTCTATAAAATCATGACTGGTATGGAAAAAGTCAATAAGGAAAAGTTATTTACTTATTCCCACAATATAAGAACTAGGGGTCACCAAATGAAATTAAGAGGCAGCAAATTTAAAACAAACAAAAGGAAGGGTTCCCCTCTACCCCCACTAAGCACAGAGTCAACCTGTGGAACTCCTTGTCAGAGGATGCAGTGAAGGCTAGAACTTTAACAGGATTTTTTTTTTAAAAAGCTAGATAGATTCATGGAGGTTAGGTCCATCAATGGCTATTAGCCAGGATGGGTAAAAATGGTGCCCCTAGCCTCTGTTTCTCTGGAGGTGGATGACAGGGGAGGGATCACATGAGGATTATCTGTTGTGATCCCTCCCTCTGGGACATCTTGTGTTGGCTGCTATTGGCAGACAGGATACTGGGCTAGATGGACCTTTGGTCTGATCCAGTATGGCCGTTCTTATGTTCTTAACAGAAAGACAGAATGAGAAGAGATACAGCTTTGAGTGACCACCGGCATTTAAAGAAATAAAAGGACAATTTTATTAATAATTCAAAGATTACATTTATTATAAAAGGATCAGCACCTATAATGTTTTACTAGTTGTACACAATTACAAGACCACCACACCTTAGCATTGTATGATTTTTTGCCCGACTGCTGCCAAAATAAGAGATGAACACTGTCTATTGACTTGATATGGGGTTTGAGACATTAATAAATAAATAAATCTCACTTGCTGTCTAAGAGACAAGAGGTGGTGCCCTGTTGATTTTCTTCTCTAGGTGTTCCAGTATATAGGACTCTCTCCTGAGTTCATTATTCTTGCAACAACTCCCACTGAAGTCAATGAGAGCACAGGACAGCCATAACTGGAAAAGTAGGTTGGGATTAAATGTAACGTACTATATAGGTCTGCAACTTCTCAAAGACAAGATACAGCTTGAACATGACTTATTTTCTTTAGTGCTGTGATTGCATCAAAGCAAATCATTCAAGAAAAACTGTATTCGATCCTATTATTTAAAAACAGATCCTGAAACATTGCCAATGTTTGTTAGTGTTTCTAAATTAAAGGTTAATTTTATGACCATATGTTTAGATAAGTTTTTCACTCATGGAGTTTTAAGGCCAAGGCCACACTTCGTGCATACTCTGTTGCCTATAAGATAGAGATCAGTTTAATAGCCTCCATAGATACATTTAGAAAGTATTACTCAATCTGTCAGTTAATAGTCCTCCAAAGAGAAACTTACACACTTTTGCTTAAAAGGAAAGTCTTGGGGCTTATGTGTTAAGCATAACAGATCCCTGATGATTTAAAGGAAGTGCAGTAGTTCTTTTTAAGATTTTCACAAAAGCTTTACAAGTTGGATTTGGACAACTTCTGTTTTCCTGCAGGAGTCAGAAGTGACATTCCCTTTGATTTCAGTAGGAGTGGGGTCAGGCCAATGCTAAGAACTTTGACAAATCTCACCTTTATTTCAAGCAAAGCAGATTTGTGTTCTATGCACAATATTTATTTATTTCCATTAACTGTGAAAAGAATTATTCATTTAGAGCCAAAAATCACTCAACCCAGCACCCAGGGTGAGTAATGGGCCTGTCAAAGGGATGTCTGCCTGTATAGAAACCAATGGAGGGATACTATCATCTCAGAGAGTGCCATGACAGTGCAAGTTACTAAACTGCAGCAGAAACTGAACTAAAAAAAAATTGTAACAATTTGATGGGGGATTTGCTTTTTTTTTTTAATATATGAAGGAGTAAGATGCTTCCTCCCTCCCCGTCACCCCCAAAAACCACCCTACATTAGCCTTAATTCATATAGAATTCATAGGAGGATTCCAAAAAAAAGTATAGGCTTAAAAAAAAACAAAGTTACTATCTCAGATATACATAAAAAAACCCAAGATCTCTAGGTACAAGAACTCTTCCTTCAGAGTTCTGTAGAACTGATGGATCAAAAATAATAGACGACTTCTTATAGCTGCCTTGTAGATGGCTTTGTTGGAAAGATCCTGAAACTAGTAATGGAAACCACCTTGCCTCAGATCATGTGAGCCTTGAGAGAATCTTCTAATTTTATTCCAGTCATACCACAGCAATGCAAGGTACAATCAGCGGGCATTTCAGTTTGGCCCAGAGCATCATCCAAGGAACTGATGTTAATGGAAAACAAAAAGCTGGAACAACATGGAATGCTTTAGTCCACTCCAAGCAGTATTCCAGGATATTTTAACTTCTTGCATTATGAGGCTTCAAGATGGGCATCATAGGTGGGGGAAAATGTTGTCAAAACAACAAGTTTATGAAGGTAAAACAAGAACACTGCTCATTTTGGAGAGGAATCTTGGACGACTCCAAATGGCCATTTTGTTAAATTCTGGTGCAAGGTGGATTAGTCACCCACCCACTCATTTTGTAAGTTGATATTGTATCATTCTGGGATACGGTAACAAGAATGTAGTAACACATTGGAAGCAATTGTTTGGCAGCAGCACAGCAATGAGGTGATTTTGGCTGCAATACTATCCATCTTGCATTCCACATTTAAAGAAAGATGTGAACAAATTGGAGTCTAGTGGAGAGCAATAAAAATAAGAGGCATAGAAAATATTACATATGAGGAAAGAGGTAAAAAAATGGACATGTTTAATCTAAAGAAGAGAGGACTCAGGGGAACCTCATAATCTTCATATACAATACATTAAGGTAGCAGGTATAAAGAAGGGTGATTAATTGTTTTCCATTCCTGCTAAGGCTAGGTAGGTCAAGAAGCAATAAGCTTAGCTTGCAGCAATGAAGAAATAGGTTGAATATAAAAACACCCAACCTTTCTAACTCTAAGGGTATTTAATCACTAGAACTTGTGGAATCCCCATCAGATTAGACAAACACAGTTAGATAAATACCAGTCAGGGATGATTTAGATATACTTAATTCCTGCCTGGCACAGGGAAAAGAACGAGATGACCTCCTGATGTGCCTTGATGCCCTACATTTGTTATCACTGCCATGAGAAAATAACCTTCCATGTAGAAATTTAAACTCACAGGGATTCAGTGTTTCAAAGAGAGTTTTCATCAGCTTTGAGATGAGATATCCAGTTCAGAGTGATGATCCAAGGCCATAGTCTCCCTTGAGACTCCCGTGATCTACCTTACTGGTCCAGATACCACTTGTGAGACTATCATAGAATGACTCAGTCTGAGATCATGCTCATCATCAACCCATCCATCTAGAGACTTGTATGGCCTTCATCACAATTTAAGTGCCTCTGATGAGTTTAAAAAAAAAAACAAGAGAGGTCTTCTTTTTTTCCCCCTTTCTTGCTACCAAGAAGCAGGTTTAAATGGTTCTGTCATTTGCTTTTTCTCCATAATAAATCCCTGAGAATAAGATGCAGGACAATTTACCTGATAGTCAAGACCTCTCTAATCACTACATATCAGACAAAGCCCACGCTCACACTTACATAGGTGGTGTGGCCTGGCACCACTCTTCTATGCAAAATATGTAAAAAGATGTGGTCTGGTTGTTTATTTGACCTAAGACCATCTTTTCTGATGCCAGGACCATCAGTGACACTAGCGTAGAAAAGACTGTGCTTGTCTCCAGAGAATTGATGTGCAACCGCTAGTCCTGAACAGACCACATTCCTTGGAATTGAAGCTTCCCAGCAGAGGCTGGATACATTCATGGTCACATGATTTAGATAGGAGCAATTTGAAAGTCAATTCCGTAACAGCAGCTTGAGTTAGAGAGGCTCAGAGTCTGGCTGTTACCCACATGTTGTGCAAAATACGCTGGTATTCTTGATTCTGCTAGGATCTCAGAATTCACTGAAGTTGCCTCATGTGGAACCACGCATGTTGTTACAAACACGACATTCCACGCATAGTCCAAGCTGGTACATATGATTTCTGGGACAGGAAGGCTTTGTGTTGAGTTATGTCTAGCAGGCTTATGAACTCTTTGCTGAGGACCAGTTGTATGCTTGTTAACTAAATCATCCAAGGAGAACACATGCCATACTAGCTTGTGCAAACAGCCATGACTAAGCATTTCACAAAAGCATATGACACCAATGACAACCCAAAAGGCAAAACATTGAATTGGCAGTGCTTTTCCTCTACAAGAGATGAGATATTTTTAATGCTTGGGGAGTATTCCTATGCTCATGTAAGCTTCTAAAAGGACTGAAGTTCATAGTCCTTTGTCATCCTCTAGAAATGAAATGATGATTCTCCCAGTGGCTATCTTTCACTGATCACATCCACATTGAGACCTACTGTCTTATTCATCAGTAACAACCAGAAATAATTTTTCACCATCTTTCGCCTCTTGCCCAAAATTCTCTTTACCAGAAGGGATTTCCTACAGGAGACATGAAAAAGTCCAACAGCATGCATTCTGCTGAGGGAGCGATAATTTTAAGGTTAGTTTGAAAAACTTTGTATGCTCAGAACCCATGTTTACAGATCACATGCATCCCTCCATTGTATAAAGCTTCTAGTTGGCCACAATAGGCAGACCCTTACAGGTGGACTAAATGGGTTTGGAGTCTTTTAAACACTCAAAATTTATACCCTGAAAGGGGGAAGGGAAAGACAGGCAAAAGAACAATCCATAGAAGTAGAGATATCTGAATGCCAGCTAGATTGGGCAATTCAGGTCACCTTGCCACAAACGACATAGAATGGATAACGCTAAATTGCATTTTAGGCTCAAAATCTATTTTTCTCTGTAAACATAATAAAATATCTAACTCCCATAATCTCCCAAAGCTTTATTTTGTGGTACATAGGCCAAGGTTTTCTAAAATGGATGTCTAAAGTTAGGATCCCAGTTCCTGATTCCACAGTGTAAGTGCAGAGGTTTAATCACAGAGACCTCATTGAAATAGCGTTACTGGACAAAACGTGTGGTGTCATGAGCTTTCGTGGCAAAACCCACTTCTTCAGATGACTGCAGTATACTAAGACCAGATCCAAGAATAAATAAGGGAAGGGGCAGGGGGTTAGGGAGGAGGAAAAAGGGAAGGGGAGGAAGAAAAAGAGACAGAGAGTAGATAGTGCAAATAGTTACAAGAGACTGTTAAGAACCATTAAACCAGTGTTTCTCAACCTTTTTTTTTAAATAAAGAACACCCTTTAAAAAAAAAAAAAGTATCCCCAGTACTTACAGTTTTCAGACAATTATTTTCTGCCATTGCAACTCATTTGTTTAAACAACTTAATCGTAGCAGGCGGACAATTAAATTTTTGGGTATAAAAAGTACAAAAATAACAAAACACTATAAAACACAAAAATTCAGTCTTCACCAAATTTCAGTTGTGTTGACGTACCCCCCAGACTTCTCTCAAGTACCCCTGGTTGAGAAACAGAGCATTAAACAACCAACCAAACAATGGAGGTGCTAAATGTTCTTAACAGCCTCTTGTAACTATTTGAACTTTCTCTCCTCCTCTTCCTTCCCTTATTTATTCTTGGATCCAGGCTTCTTATGCTCCAGTCATCTGAAGAAGTGGGTTTTGACCACAAAATCTCATGATACCATCTACATGTTTTGTTATTCTTTAAGGTGGTACTAGATTATTTGTTATCTTTTAAGTTTTTCCTCATTGAAATAGCAAAGCTCTAGGAACTTAAAAGACTTAATTTTCCAAAGTACTGAAGCTAATAGAAGCTACTGGGTTGTCAGCACTTTTGAAAACCAGATCACTTTTATACACATCTATAAGGAGTTAGAAGCCTAACTTTAAGTTCCGATTTTTTAAATTTTGGCCCAACTTTATCACATACTACCTGTTGTCAAACTTTCACAAATATGAACTGATGTCAGAAATGATATCTCTTCACATTATAATTATAAATCTTTATTACTTTAAATAAAGTATTTTCAATCATCTCAAATTATCTCTTGGTCTTTCAATTCCTTCCCTCGATTTGGTCTTTTGATGTTAAGTTTAAAAACCAGTGTCACATTAAACCAATTAGTGGGCTGAACAAAGATGCTGTAATCTATTAGAAGAAACATTTTCACAGAAGTCATAAAAGGGACCAAACAAGATAAAAATATTCTTAGTACAAAGAGCATATTGACTTGACCACAGAGGTCTATGATTGGATTTGCGAGCATGTTACTTACTTTGCTCTCTGTGTTAATGTAACTTTTCCAAAAGTCTTACAGCAATGGTTATGGATCTTAAACATACAGCAGTACATCACTGCTATGCCCTTTATTCTGGTTGCCAATATAATACAGGTTTACATATTGGAAAGCAAAGTTTGACTTTGAAAAATAAAAATCCATACAAGGAGAAATGATACACAAACAGATAGAGAAGTGTTTAGATTAAAATTCTTGCATGCCTAAATGCTGTGTATGATATTGTTTTTAAAGTCATTGTTATAGTCTGTCATTATTTCCCTGTGAAAATCTGTACTATTTTACACCACTGCAAATACAATTTTAAAATGTTATAATTATATAAAAATGTCTTTTACTTATGTCACTATTAGGAGCAATACAGATAATTTAAAGTCCTGTTTGAAGGAGACTTGGAAAGGGGGAAAAACCAAGCAGGGTTTGTGTCTTTTTGTGGCTGCTTTTAGAGGTATACATTATCACTTTTCCATTTTAAAATGGGGCTTCCTCTTGACTTATTACATTAGAAATTCAAATCCTACCTAGGATGGTGACCAAGTAACATGGCGACATCAAAAGGGCTAATGGAATGAACAGGGATGTAAAGGACTAGTTGACTATCCAATAAACAAATACTTATCAGATAGAGGACAGGATAGTCAACTAGCTGCTACCCCCCTTTGATGCCTCTATCAGATAGAGGTAGCAGGAGGGGGGACGGGGGGGGTGGAAGAAGAGGGAGTACTTCAAAGCAACAGTGCTGTTTGAAGCCTGGGACCAGACCCCGAGCTCCACTCCACACTGCTGCTTTGAAATGGCACCTGCAGCCCAGAGCCAGCTGAAGTGTCGCCATGCTGCATGCAGTGTTTCAAATTGGCAGTGCCGCAGGGCCAGCTGGGGAGTCCCCAGCTGACCCCAGGCGCTGGGGGCACTTTCACCTTTGAAGTGTAGCAACAGTCTCAAAGGCTACTCAAAGACAGACACACCCTATCAACTAATCGATGCAAAGTGCATCACTTATTCAATGAGTTAATACTTAACATCCTTAGGAGGGAAACTGAGGAACTGAAACGAGATAATATTTTTGGTCAGATTGATTAGAGCACTTGGCTTCAAACACTAGGGACCAGGTCTCAAATTACTTCTTTAGAGACAGTTTATACAGCTAGCACCCAGCATGAAGGGGTAAGATCTGATCTAGGCAGCTGTGCCTGAGGAAGGAATGGGGGGGGGGGTAGGTCCTCTCCAGAGAAGAGCCCGTACTTTACACTCCAACCACACCACTTGCGCAGAAGTTTGCATGAACTTTAGTGTTTTACTTTCGGTTCAGCGGCGACGTGTCCCAGCCCAGGGGGAAGGGCCGTGCGGTGGGAGCAAAAGTTGTACAAGCAGCCTCGGTGAGCCGGCCGAGCCCACAGCCCCTTTCCCAAGAACCACGGGCTGCCCCCCAGCCACCTCCACTCCAGATCGGGTTACCTCCGAGCCTGCGGAACTCGCGTTCCCGCATCCCCTGCATGCTCTCCCCGCTGTAGCCGTAGCCGGCCGCGGAGGGACACAGGCGCTGGAAATACTGAAAGGTCAGCAGCTCTCCCCACGGCGGCGCGGCCCGGAGCTGCGCCTGTCCTGACATAGTGCGAGCTGCTGCAAACTCGCCTGAACTGGGAGCCGGGGTAAACCCTGCTCAGCACAGGAAGGGCGCTCAGCTGGGGCTTGGCTAGCTCCTCCTCCTGCACAGGCTGCCCCGCCTCGCTGCCCAGCCCGGCCCGCCCCCTCCAGGCTGAGCGGAATTGCCTCTTCCAGGTGGCTGAGGGAAGCTGCTTGAAGACCCTACCGCGGCCCTCCCCACTAGTCATTAACTCCTGCTTTGGATTTCCCACATCCAGGATTGGACTGGCTCGGAGCTTAGAAGCTCCCGGTGACATTCCCCCCTGTGGCCCTGATGTTCTGGACAGAAAAGTCAAGCCAGTCCCCTTCCCAGTGCCTGTTCTTGCACCCAGGGTTGCCAACCTTCAGTAAATTTACAGACAGTCCATACAAAATTAGCTGAAATTGGACACATCCGTAAAGTCCGTAAAAAAATTGAGGTGTCTGTAAATTTCGTAAAAGTGCAATAAAAGTTCAAAGAACAGCAATGTCTTCTGTGCTGCTTCAGCCATTTTACTGAGGAGCAGCGGAAATTGGCCGTTTTAGTTGGTTATTTAGCTCAGTGGTTGAGGTGATGTAACATGAATCGTGATCCACAGGTTGTTATCTACATTATCCCGCTGAGTTAGCGTCAGCACAGTGATGTATGAATGACAACGATTACTTTTCACTTTTGGCCATTTATGTCATCTTAATATAGTATAAAAGTTATGTCTGTAAAAAAATGTGTCTGTCCGTAAATGAAATGTTTGTGGGTTGGCAGCCCTGCTTGCATCAGCCCCACAGCTGTGACTGCGGTCAGGGCTGGGGAGAAGCAAGGGAAAGGATGACTTTGCAAAACCGCCTCCTTTCCCCCTCCCTCCTGTCCCAGTCACCCACTCCTGCCGTTCAATAACTAAAGGGCAGACCTCGGAGAAGTTGGTGGTAGAGGCACTGGATTCAAAGGGCTAGGTGGGGGGAAGAAGGCGGATCTGGAAGGAAGTTTCTTGGGCAGGAAGGAAGCACGGATGGGGATGACAGGAGATTCTTCCAGAGGAGAAGTATATAATGTAACTTTATATGATAAAGTTCTGGTGGAAGTAATGAAATAGTTTTCTAACTTGAAAGTTGAGGACCAAAGAGTTGGTTTCATAGTTGAGCTCTCTTGCCGACCTCCGGAAAGCTGCTGGGTGTCCACTATGTAAGCTCAATGCTTGTCTCTTTCACCAACTGAAGTTGGTCCCATAAAAGACATTTCTGCACCTCCCTTGTCTCTTTCGGTATGTCTACACTACATGGCTCCATCGACGGAGCCATGTAAAATAGTTTACTCGGCATAGTCAAAGAAGCGGGGATTAAATAATCCCCGCTTCATTAAAATAAAAGTGGCCGCCGCACTGTGGCGATGATCAGCTGATCCGGCACAGCACGGCAGTCTAGACACGGTGCAGTCAACAAGGGAAGCCTTTGTCGACCACTCCAGTATGCCTAGTGAAAAGTATTCCCCACTTCTTTGACTATGCCGAGTAAACTATTTTACATGGCTCCATTGACGGAACCATGTAGTCTAGACTACCCTTTAATATATAAAAGCAGATGGTGTTGCTACATGCAACATGCTCCCTCAACCCCAAGAAGCAAAGCAGTGGAAAGTGAAATTAGCTAACTAGTATTTGCAATTCCTGTTCATTGAGATGTTATTGGCATAACAAGATATACAAGTGTAAGGAAGGACAGACCTTTGAGGTATTTTATAGGTGGGTGCAGTCCGGATATAGTCACACACCTGGGCTTAATCTGCTGGGTCTATTTATCATTATCATCCATTTTTGATCCAGTGCTGTGTAGCATAGCTTTATCTCTGTTATTTCTCTGCTTTTTCCCAGGCAAAGGCACAGATTTTCCTTATACCTTTTGTTGACACATCTTGTAAGAATCTTGGTCTCCTGGAAATGTTTGTCACAATCACATTTCCTTGTATTTGGAGTGTTAGGGTATGTCTACACTTCAGAATTTTTTCAGAAAAAAGGCTGTTTTCTGAAAATAACTTCAATTATGTCCACACTGCAATCGTGTTCTTTCGAAAGAAAATCGAAAGAATAGAGGGTTTTTTCCAGCATTGGTAATCCTTTTTCTATGAGGAAGAAGCCTTTTTCTGAAAGAGCTCTTTTGGAAAAAGGCCTGTGTGGTTGGGGAAGAGGGAGTTCTTTCAAAAGAAGAGGAAAAAGGAAAAAGCACAGGTGACCTGGTGGCCATTCCGTCCTTAGTAATCCTAGTTTAAATGTGAGATAGCATCCATTCAGTGTGGACGCTATCTTTCGAAAAAGCAGACCCCTTTTTCGATGCACTTTGGCAGTGTAGATGTGCTCTTTTGGAAGAAGTTGTTTCAGAAGATCTCTTCCAGAAAAGTTTCTTCCAAAAGGAGCCTGCAGTCTAGATGTAGCCTTAGAGACGATACACAACAATTTTAACTCTCTCCATTCATCTCAACCTCCTGCATACACTCCTATTCCAAAATACCCTATCCTGTTAGTTGCAGATGTTAAGTGTAATAGAGTGTGGTGTTGGGAGGAGGCTGTTTGGTAAAGAGGGTGATTTCTGGCATCCCTCTGGGCCAGAGTTAAGATTGTGGTGTATGGTAACCATCATACTGTGCCAAGGTAACTTTAGAGGACTTAATGTCTTAGAATTTAATCCTGGCTATGGTGTTTCTACCATCTGCCACCACCATAAAAGTATGCTTTCTGTGTGAGTATGTGCATGACTGTGACTAGCATGGACATGTGTATAGCACTCTGCGTCCCACTCCGGGGCTTAATTTCCCCGAATCAAGGTTTATATCCTCTGTGATCCACCTCATAACTGTATGTCCGTGTCTCACAGCACTCTGTCCCCCCTCCTCCTCGTCTACACTACTACAGGTTGTTGATCTAAAGTTACACAATTTTAGCTATGTGAATAACATAGTTGAAATTGACAAACTTAGAGCTACTTACCATGGTATCTTCACCATGGTAAATCAATAGCTGACGCTCTCTTGTGGACTCCACCTATGCTTCTCTTTTTAGTGGAGTACCAGAATTGACAGGAGAGCACTCAGCAGGCAATTTATTGCGTCTATATTTGATACATCACTGCCCGTCGATCTGGCGAGTAGTGAAGATATGCCCTGACTGTCACCTACACAAATGACCTTCCCAAAAAACTAATACTCTGTAACAACTCACTACAGCAACTTAGCCCTGCAGGTCACCATGGTAAAAATAAAAATCATGCTTCAGGAAGAAAAAAAACCCCCACATAGACACTATTACAGAAACATGGATATTTTACAAGTTTTAAATCAGAGGCGCCTAAACTGTAGTATATCTGCTGGTGGAACATGAGCTTATTAGACGTAGTACAGCAAAAACACTAAACAAAACCCTCCAGTGTCAAACAAACATTCACTGCAGCGTGCCAGAAAATGTCCAGGAAGCAAAGTACACTCATTCTCCCATTTGCTTTCATACATAATAGTGAATAACACTCACTAACCATGCCAGCATACAATTTTTATTTAGCTGTGTATTGTACGCTCTTGCTGTGCAGATGGGCATATTGTGCTGTCATTTTCTGCGTAGTCGGCTGGCTTTTTGGTAGGCCTAGCCATCAGCTTGTGCTGAGCCACACAGCTTGAACTACAGAGATAAGCTTGTAAAGTTTCATATCACACTGCCAGAGCTTCTCGCGTCCAAACAGACACATGCATCCAGGACTGAGTCAGAGCATCTGCAAAACCTGCAGCCTCATGGAGCTCCAAAATCAACAGGGCTTCACAAAGGAAGGCACTGCACAATGAGCCTGCTTTTGCATTCATTGCTCTGCAGGGCTAGAAGGCATGGAGAATTCCCTACCACCTTGGCAGGGAAGTTTGGGAGCCTGGGGTCAATGTGTTGGATCAAAAATTGGCTACAGGACTGAAAGGTGCCTGACTTCAGCAGCAGAACAGATGGCTGGCTGCAATTTGCAGGGGAGGAGGTACTGTGCAATTTGTCCAGCATTGGCAGACATCCAGAGGCCTTGCTTAGGATGAGGGTGAAACTGCTGATGACCTTCTCTCTCCCCTTATGCGCAATCTCAGGAGAGATTCCAATGCCACCCAGCTGGTTAGCAGAGGGCTCACAGTTACGGTTTATTTTTACTGGTAATGCACATTCACACCTGCCTCACTGCACATAAAAACTTGTTATACACATGGATGGAAAAGATTACAGGGAACATTGACACACACTCTTCTCATTAACAGCACTTTTCTCCCCTTTTCTTCTAGGTTGATTCAAAATGTGTATTTTTCTTGATTTATATTTCGTCAGAGGAAAGCAAAGTGAACTCTGGCTTGTGGTCAACAACAATCCAGATAAGAATTTGCAACTTCCAACTTATATTAGACAAGTGAAAAAGTCAAGCCACTGAACATAGTCTAGCAGCTTACCAAAACATATGACCACCACTGAAGACAAATGTCATTCTTGTAATTTGAGTAGCACTAGAGCCAAGTAATAATCATGAGGGCTGCTTCATTGTGGACCTTTCTGATGTCTAAAAATCTGAGTTGTTTAAAAAGACTATTATAATCAAACATTTTAGACTTCTTTGAGCATTAATTTTATTATATAGAGTCCAGAAATACTGAAGCCGCTCAAGGCCTAAAATAAATGCACACAAAAAAGAGACCTTTGAATGTGATACATCAAAAATCTATGTTTAAAAATTTGATATGGGAACCAATACATTTTGAGAATCTCTTTTCTAAGTTATATATACCTGGACCTCGGCAGTATATCCAGGATGGGGGCTTATCATTTGAAAACATCAGCAGAAGTTACTATGAGCAAAACTATATATTAGTCCTGGGAGAGTTCTGTAATTGATGCATTGGGAGCCATAGTAACACTGCAAAGATCCCTGGGACTGACATATTTTTCTCTAGCTTCATATTCAGCTGATTTAAATACATTCAGAATAACAAGAGCTTGTAAAAATCTTTTTTTGTAAAACCTTTCCATGTAATGAAAATTTTAGCAAAAAAAAAAAAAATTATTTGAAAAAAAGTCAGGTTTTCCTGATCTTCCCACAATTTCAGCTTGTGGCAACAAAACACAACATTATATTCTGTTTTTGTAGTTACAGCTTTTTCAATGAAAACTCAAAAAATCCCAAGAAATTGTTTAATGTAAAAAGAAAGAGTTTTATTTAAAAATTTCAGACACAAATTTCTGAGTGGCTTTATTAAAATACTAAAAATGTTTTCTGACACTGATGCAATAACTTTGATGGAGTTTTATGTAATTATTTTTATTTCTTATTGCTACCATCACTTCCCCATTGAACCTGGATGGGCTTTTACAAAAAGTTGCCCTATTTCTTTATTGTGAATAGGGCCTTTTGCTCATTTAATAAACTCTTTTTATAGAACTCCTAATTTTAATTCACATTTTCTGTCTGTATTTTTCCTACCAATCAATATCACTCATAATTTTCTTCAGCTTTGGAAAATTAGACTTTCTGAACCCACAAGTATATTCCAACTAATAACTGTTCTCTCTTTGCCCATATTGAGTTTAATCAGGTCATGATCATTGGTTCCTAGGCAACCACCAACTTCCAATATAATGATTAATTTATCTTTATTGGTTATAATGAGGTCCAAATAGAGGTATGTCATGTTGGGTGTAATACCTTTTATGCTAGAAAATTACCATCTGCAATTTTTAGAAACTCTACTGATGTTTTAGTACTGGCTATGGGAGATTTTCAGTATGTCCTTCCCAACCTAAAGTCCTTTTAACAATACATTTTTTAACATATGTTACAGACAGGTGTCTAAAGAATTCATCCTTTTCTCTTGATATTGCAGGATACAAATGAGATCGGGTGCTTGTTAATACAGTATGTGTTTAGGCCACATCAGCAGACTGTTAGTAATAATGGGTAGTCAGGTGATTTGTCCCTTATTGTACCTAGCATGATCAGACCATAAGAAGCATGATTTCATAAAAAAAAAATCTGAAAATATTGTTAAGGAACTTTATCAAGAGTTTAACATTTATTAAGATTTGTTTGAAAATTTTGTGCCACTAAATAGAATTCAGGGATTCAGAGAAGATTCGAAACACACAGTCTGTATCTTCAAAAACATGGGGTGTATTTATTGTAAAAGCAACACAGAAGTTTGGCAAACATGATCACTACTTTTCTGGGTAAGTCATCCCAAACTGGTCACCTAATGGCCCAAGCAAATTTGAGTGGCAAGATATTCATTTGCCTGCCTTCTTCTGACTGTAAGCAGTATTAAGAGACATGGTGAAGCAGATGTTAGTGTTGAAGTAAATACAAGAATAAACAAATTCTGCTATTAAGGCTGAGTCTAGACTGCAGGGTTTTTTCAAAAAAACTTCACCTGCATCTAGACTACAGCTGCGTTCTTTCGAAATTAAATTGAAAGAACGCAGCTTTTCTTTCAACGGCGGTACTCCTCATTTCACGAGGAATAACGCCTTTTTTCAAAAGTGTTCTTTCGAAAAAAGGCGCTATGTAATGCAAACTGTTCTTTTTCGAAAGAGAGCATCCAGAGTGCCTGGGTGCTCTCTTTCGAAAAAGCAGCTTGCTTTTTCGAAAGTACTGATTGTAGTCTAGATGCTCTTTTTCGAAAGAAGCTTTTTCGAAAGTATCTTTTGAAAAAGCCTCTTTCAAAAGAGGCTTGCAGTCTAGACGTAGCCTTAGAGACAAATCAGACAAAAACTTTGGATGTAAGCACTGCAACACTTTGGAGAGCTCCAGATCTGCATGTGGTCCAGATTCAGATTTTACAACTTGCCACCATCCATTCATCTGTGAGTTGTACTGATTTGTAACTAAAGAGAAACTGAAGTTAGACAAAATACAATATTGCTTTTAGAATTCTAGATTTCATATGACAGAACATCCACAATGACTATAATTTTACATACTGGTGTAACCACCACCAGGAAGATTTGAATGTGGAACTTCTGGAGCTTAGTATAGGCACCTCTACCCTTTGAGCTAAAAGCCAACTCCCTCACAGCACCTTCTGTAGAGATATCTTGTTCTTATCTGTTGCTGTGGTTTAGGTACCACTCCATGGAACAGTGAACCACACTAGGGCTATGTCTACACTGGCTGCTTCTTGCGCAAGAACACGTTGCACAAGGGTTCTTGTGCAAGACCTCTTGCACAAGAACACATCCACACTGCCACGTGCTAGATGTGCTTTTGCACAAGAGCATCCATGGCAGTGGGGATGCTCTCTTACGCAAGAAAGCTCTGCTGGCCATTTTAGCCATAGGGGTTTCTTGCACAAGAAACCCCTGCCGAGTGTCCACACTGTCCTTTTGCGAAAGAGAGCTTAAATCTGTTAGAAAAGAGCATAGCTCTTGCACAAGAATCCCTCTTCTACCACGCTTTACTGTAAATCTTTTTGTGCAAGAGCAGGTGGGCAGTGTAGACGCTCTGCAGCAGAACTGCCATTCTTGCACAATAGTCCACCAGCGTAGACATAGCTTTGGTGTGTGGGTTACACTGGCACTTTTTATTTTATAGTATACTGTACCCAGAAAATATAAACACTTTAAATCTCAGACAACATGTTAGACCTACATGAGACCCAAAGATATTTCACACAATTTTTCAGGTATTTAATGTAGATAGAAGAGTCATTGTATAGTTGGCTGAGGCTTAGTGATACTGACTTTAAATGATAAACTGCTTTTTGCAGTTTTGGGATTCTGTGACATTTCATATATATCAGCATACAGAATTGCAGTAGAAGCTTTTGAAGATAGTTACAAGAGATTCATGTATGTATTCCTTATAGCTATGATGGAGGCTTATGATTTACCCCTATGTTACATGTAGTACAAAATTTTAAAAGACAGCATTCAAGTTATGACATATTGATATTTTTGTATGAAACTATATTTCCTTAATATTTATTTGAGATACTCTGGCTGATTTTAAGAGATCTCGTTGGACATGCAAAAAGGTTTTTCTGTTTTTAGAGGTTTGCTATCCCCAGCTTGATTTTTTTTCTGAATAATTCAAATGTCTTTTTGTACAGACTCTAACAATATCAATTATATGATGAGCTACAGTTAGCAGTTGAGTCTCATGTTTTGAATATGTTGTTCTGAAATATTTTTAAGTACTGACTGTGTCTCTGTCAATGCCATATTTGACAGATCTCTCAAAACACAAAGTTAAAATACATTTGTTGCTATTTTTTTATTTTGCCTCTTCTGGAAGCACTATGAGGTGTTCCAAAGAATGATACTTTTTATTAGAAATTTGCTTTACAAAGAATCCTTCCCATACAGATGTGCATTTCTGTACAAATACTCAAAGTTTTTACCTAGTTACCTTGACCCCTACTCTCTGTGAAAGACAACCGGAAAATAAGGTAAGTCTTCCCATTAATTGTAAGTATCCTATTTTCATTGAGTTTTGACAATTTCTCCATTTTCAAAAAGGTGTCAAACTACTGTAGACAATTGACTACAAGAAAAAAATATTCTATCTACTCAGCACATTAAATGTCAAATCTGCCAGTTGTTGTTTCCACAAAACATAGTAGAGAAAAGCATATTGTAGGAGCAGATTACCTCAGGCAGTGGGCTAGAAGTATTAATTACAATAGATTCCACTTATTAGCAACAACTCAGTGCCAGCTGTAGCCAATTACTTCATTTTATAATTCATGTACAGGCAGTCCCCGGGATACGTACAAGATAAGAACAAACCTACAGTCCCTAAGTTGAATTTGTATGTAAGTCGGAACTGGCATCCAGATGCTCTGCCCTCGGCTTCCTGGAATCAGCCGCTGATCAGTTTCAACAGCGGCTGAATTTGGACGCCTGGGACAGAGCAGCTGGGGCGCTGCCGGGTAGCTCCCCGCAGCGCCGTACCTCAGCACTGCGGGGACCAACCCGGCAGCACCCCAGCTGCTCTACCCCAGGTGTTCCCAAGTCAGCCGCTGCTGAAACTGATCAGCGGCTGATTCCAGGAAGTCCAGGGCAGAGCAACTCTGCCTCGGGTTTCCTGTAGTCAGCCGCGGGTCAGTTTCAGCAGCAGCTGACTTGGGGACGCCTGGGGCAGAGCAGCTGGGCTGCTGCCGGGTTGGTCCAGTAGCGCCGAAGAGCAGCGCTGTGGGACCAACCCGGCAGCGCCCCAGCTGCTTTACCCCAGGCGTCGTCGGGGAAAAAAGCCTGGTCTGCTGGGGAGGGGGGGAGCGCACTAGCTGCACCCCACGCCGCTCGTGTCCTCCGGGGTGAGAAAAGCCCCGTTCGTAACTGCGGATCCGACATAAGTCGAATCTGCGTAATTCGGGGACTGCCTGTATTGCAGTGGTTCTGAACATTTGTGATTCTGATTTATCTTGAGTACCTCCAAGTTTCACCTCACGTAAAGACTACTTACATGCAAAATGAGACATAAAAATTCAAAAGGATCACAGCACAGTGTTGCTTACTTTTGATATTTCTGATATAAACCAATTGGAATAAAAATATTATACTTACCTTTAATTATATAGTATATGGAGCAGTATAACAAAGTCATTATTTGTATGAAATTTTAGTTTGTACTGAGTTTGCTAGTGTTTTTTATGTAGCCTTTTGTAAAATAAGGCAAATATCTAGGTGACCTGATGTACCCCTGGAAGACCTCTGACTACCCCCGGGGTATACATATTCCTGATTCAGTACCACTGATATTATGTGTTCTGTGATATTAGGCTTAACTAACATGCTAGGTCAAATATAATCATTGTATGCTAAATAGATTTAAAGTGTAGGATTATGGAAGTATAAGATTGGTCAGTAGCCAGAAGGGAAACTATTCATTAGGTATTTTAAAAAGCAGGATTGTAACAAGGCCTACATGCTGAGGCCTGTAGGATTTTAGCTTAGTCATATTAAGAAATGTTTGACATAAGTAACCACAGAATAACCCTCTTCTACAAAATCACAGGAAAAGATGTGTAAAATTAACCATATTTTTTGGTTACAAGGTACCCCGTAGTCACATTTTTCTAACACACACACATGTGCAGAATGTTAGCTGCAGACAGAAATACATGCTTAAAGAAGGTTCCCAAATTGGATAAAATGAGTTCTGTAGAGAAGAACTCCGGTAGGAACCATCCTCTTCTGATGACCAATTGGCAAGTCAGGCATCAAACCTTAAGAGTATCATTAAAGATGTGAGTATGACTACATTTGTATCTTGTGTATAGGTGTTTATTGGATTTCTGTATACTCGGGTAACCATAACCTTAATTGTAATTTTAACAAAATGGATAAAACAAACTAGACCTTGCACTTGTAAATGTATGTGTAGTCACTACCCTTGGTCTTTATGTGTTCCTAGAGACTCTAAATCTGAAGCAAGCATCAAAGGTGACTTTCACTCTTCTAAGCTTGAAGCTGTAGCCACCAGAGCGGAATTACTAAATACATTACTCAACTCACTTTAAACAAAATACAAGGCTATGCAGCAAAATGTTGCCATTACCCAGCAGTTGCCAGTAAGTAGAAGGTGGATGTGTCTTCCCTAGCTGCAGCCCTGCAAGGTATCATGAGAGGTGAGTGCCACCCTTTTAGACAAAGAGTTGTGCACCAACTTGCACACTATCTTGTCCAACAAGACCATTTCCAGATGCAAGGTAAACCAAAGCGATTGGAGGACTTACTAGCTGCAGATTTATTTTTAGATTAACCTTTTCTTAGACCAGTTGCCCAATTATCCAGACTAATGACCCTGATCCATTCCAACCAGAGCCCTATTAACCAGGGCATTTCATGTTCAAACAAGTGCTGTGGACAGCATCATCATTGGACAATTACAGGAAAACATGACAAACAGCACCAACCTTTGTACATCATATTTCTTGATCTAATTAAGGCATTGGCTACAGTCAATTGCACTGCCCTCTGTAATTGTTCACCCAATTTGGATATCTGGACAAATGTATTATAATTTGGCAATTCCACAAAAGCAGGCTAGAAGAGTTAGAGCGGGCGGTGATCTACAATATCCATTTCTTATCATGGCAAGATGAAGCCGGGAGTGTCCTCATTCCTAGCCTTTTTGATCTATTCTTTGCTGCAATGCTAGGAACTTCAAATAGAATATTTATACATTTCCATGCTGGTAAGCCTGTCAGACTTTCCTATCTGTTTTCAAACACCAAGATGATAGAAGTATTGATCCAGGAACTTCTTGATTTTGATTGTTCCTTGATGACACATTCTGAAGCTGTACTACAAGATTTTACCAGCTTTTTAGCTGTGGGGGCATGTAACTTTGGCCTCATCATCACCCAAACTAAAGCATACCAGATAATTTTTTAGTAAACCATACCAAACCATACCAAGACTCACGCATAACCCTGGGAAGGCATGTCATTCCAAGCTGTCAAACAGTTGACTTAGCAGCATGTAGAATATTGAAGCAAGGATTGAGTTTACAGTAGGTAGACAAATTAAGAAAGCTGGCACCACATATGGTGACTTCTATTGGTGAATCTGGAAACATGAAATCTGTGTAGAGGCAAAAATCAAAGTCCAGAATGCTGTTTTCCTCACAATATTCCTCAATGGGTGTAAAATATAGACCCATTATCAACACCACATTGAAAAGCGTGGCAGCTTCCATTTGCAATATTTAAAACAATTGGTGGGCATCAGATGGCGGGATTGGGTTTCCAACATGGAAGTCTTAGAGACAGCTGATTTGGTCAATACAAAGGCTTATTGTACCCCATTGAGATAGACCAGCCATATAATACAAATGCCTGAAACCCATTTATCAACACAAATCTTTTATTGTGAATTAAGCTCCTGCCATCATAAGTATGGAGAGCGGATAAACCACTTCAAAAGCACTTTGAAACAATCTGTACAAAGCAAACATTTTCGACTCTACCTTTGAACACTTGGCAATTGTTTGCAATGCATGATGCCATGCTATAACGGTGGGTGTCCCCAACTTTGACAAGAATCACATGGAACAGATGGGAATCATGCATCTCAATCACAAGACAAAAGGTTCTGTGGACAGTGTGGTAAATGTTGTCCTTCCCACACTGTGGAATCACACAAAGACCATTAGTACAAACTATGATTGTCAGTGTTATCCTTGATACTGAAGTGGTCAGCATCAAACCAGCCTTGTAGCAGCCCAGTTCCAAAAGATATCTAAAGCAATGTGTGGTAAAAATCCATGTGGTAGTTTGTCTGTGGAAGCTCGCTTTCTCTTATCTTATGGTTGCAGATAATTCAGCTGGATGGTAGTAAATCTGTTGCTGGATGGTAGATATACTGTTCGGGAAAGTCGTGAAGCTGTAAGCAAGAGAGCAGTTATACTGAAATTTATATTTTAATAGACTGCGTATAGACTCTACCGACAATATTTAAACTGAGTGGGCCAAATTGTTGCCTGGGCTTATCCCAGTGGTGAATTTGGCAAACTGGTTCTCTTTTTTCAGACTGTACTCATTTTGAGGCATGGCTGTTTTACTTTTGCCTTTTATCTGTTCATGGGTCTGCAAAGGTTTGTATGATTTACACCAGAATGATCTAAAAAGAGGCTGATCAAAAGTCTTGTGAATTCAGTGGGACTCTTTCCCCTGATTTCAACAGACTTTGAATCACACCTGTCATGTATAATCAGAAGAAGCTATATTTCCCGGCCACAAAAACAATGATTAAATAGCAATGAAATATTTTATCAGAAAATTGTTAATCCAATTTATGGGATAGTACTCAGTATCAGACATTCTAGAGCAGTACTACAAATACAGTTTATTTTTCAAGCTATTGCTCCTAAAACATTTCATTTAAATTTTTTATGTTTTACTTCATAAAAAATTCAAAGAAATAGAATTTTCCTGTAATTAAGTAGTCATTTGGGTACTTCCATAAGGGACTGGGTTTCTTACAACAATCTGGAGGTAGTGTTCAGTAATTGGAGTTGACACTTGGCACTTTGTACACGTATACTCGCCGTTGCCAGTATGTCTGTCTCTCATCTTGCCTGAATGCGAAAGGAAGCATCACTCAACAGCAGCAGATTGCCAGACAGGAACACTCAGTCAGGTACTCAGTTTGCTGGAATATCTCTGCAGAGCACTGGAAACAACTGGGTATTATTTATAATACATAACCAAGCCTTGGATAATTTGTAAAAAGGAAATTGAAAAGGGAAAGAATTTCTGGTGTCCCGCAGATTTGTAGAAAATATTATTAGTTAAGGGGAAAGGACTTATGTAATGTTTTGTAAATAAGTGAAATGGCAATATAATGTAGGAATTTCCTTAACAAAAATGAAACTCCCTTCTATCTGCTGTCATATAAGCAGAAGAAGTTCAAGTCAGACCTTGGCTGGACAGTCAGTGGTACTTGTTACACAGAAACTGCTCAGAGAAGTTACCTTGTGATGACAAGCTTATTTTTGTGAGCAGTATCTGAACAAATCAAACATTTTTACTAGACCTGGGCCTCAAAGTTATGAGGTTGTTATTCAGAATGGTGATCCGTTGCTGCTGGAATTATTTTTGCTCATTAGTTCAAATAAGGGGGTCACAATCCTTAGTGTGGCACATCTCAGGCTCTTTGCCATATTGTTGTAGAAGTGTTGGTCCCGGGATATTAGAGAGACACATTTCAGACCTTTATCAGTATGAAGTGTGACAGTTCAAAACAGAGGGCTGCAACAGAGTGGGGAAAGGCAGCCCTAGAAGGGTAAAAAGCCAACTCCCTGTTAATTAGAAGTAAGAGCAGCTGACAAGGGGTTGTCTTAGGCAGATTAGGACCAGCTGGGACAGGGCTAGCTTGGACCAATGATGGTCAGCTGATTATACTTCTGGCCTTCCTGAGACTTTTTAAAGCCTCCGTGTTCCGGGGGAGGGCAGAGGTGGAGGGATGGAAACACAGAACCACTCACAGCAACTGAGTGAAGAGATTGGGGGGGCAGGATTAGGCACTTCAGAAGGAGAGGCTGGGTTCCTTACTCCAGGGAAAGACTACAAGCTCAACCCTCCCCCCACCCCGAAAGAGAAGGGCTGCCCACCCAGACAGATAAGAGTGTTTTGCCTAAGACCCTCCCATTAAGGGGGAAAGGATAAAGAGCAGCAAGGGATAGTCTAAGCAATATCCTGGCAAAAAGGAATAATGATAAAATCTTTCTGTTCTGGCAACCTTCTTGTGTTTCTTCCTGGAGTTTGGCAGCATGAGCCATGCCCATAAAGTCATATGGGGAGTACAAGATGTACATGAGAAACTGAGATTCTGGAATTTATAATAACCTCCTGTCTAAAGAGACTTTCCCTCCAAGGGAAGGGTATGATGTAGTTATATATAAAATATTTTAACATCCAAGCAATCAGAAATCACTCTGTACACACCAGGTGGATTCTTGAGGGTATGTCTAGACTGCGTTGCTCATTTGGGCTACTGGAAGTATCCTGAAATAGCAACGGCATGTCTTTAAAAGCATCTGCCATTTCCCAAAAAAGTGGGCACGCTATTCTGGCATCCCTGTAACCCTTGTTCCATGAGGGTTAGGGGATTTGTCAGAATAGTGCCTGTATTCTTACTGAAAGTTATAAAAAACTAAGTCAGACAGTGAAATTAAGTAATTTTTCCATCTTCCAGATTCAGTTTCTCTGATACATAGCAAATGGCAGAGTTTGCAGCAAGAGAGTGTATAACATGCAGATATTTTTTTAAAAAGTCTAATAGAACTTTAAAGACTAACAAAACATGTAGATGGTATCATGAGCTTTCATGGCCACAGCCCACTTCTTCACATGACCAATACCATCTACATGTTTTGTTAGTCTTTAAAGTGCTACTAGACTGTTTGTTGTGTTTTCAGTTTTTCCTGTTACAGATTAACTCAGCTACCCCGCTGAAGATATTTCAAAGAATGCATTGGCAAAGTAAGCTGCTGTACTGTCACCTGGTAGTCCCAAGCACACAAGAATCAGCCATGCCTGGCTCCAGTGGTACTTTCCCCTGGGCTCTGTTCATGCTCCAATAGCAAAACAAATGGAGAAGAAGAAGAAGAAAAACAATAGTCCTGGCTGGGGGAGAGGGGATGCCTTAGGCAGTGTTCCCTGTAAGCTGAGCAGTTGGTCAGCTTTCCAGAAGAGAGTCAAATGCCACCTACCTGAAACAGAGCACCCCTAGCTAGCTGTTTGTGTTTCTACTGGTGGTGCACATAATAGATTCCACACATGGATGGAAAAAATTAGAGGAAATATTGCCCTCAGACCTGTGATAACCAAAAGATCTGGACTTTCCCAGCCCAGGGGAAGTACACAGGACAGGCTTTCCCTCTTGCAGCCTTCAGGACTGTGTGCACTCAGCTCTCGTGGCTTTAGACTCCCTCATAAGTCTCATTTATATGCTTCAGCTAGGAATCAGACCCAAGCACTTGCTGTTCTCTGGTTGGGTTGGCTAATTCCGAGTACCTGCCTGCTGTACTTTTCTCCAGAACAAGGCCTGTTGCATCCTGCAGATTAAAGGGAGACATGAATCATTTGCAGGGTCAGGGCACAGCACTAGGCAACAAGCTACAAGGCTTCTGAAAGTTGGTTTCTCAGAATACACGTGATAGGGTGATCTCCTTTTAAGCACCAGAAAAATAGACCTGGTTCTCAGAAAAATAAACATTGGATCCAGTCCTGCTTTCACTGGAACCTTTGGGAAAGCTCCCATTGAGGGGAGTAGAAGCAGATGCAGCATTGCAGGAGACATGCACATGGATTTATTTCAGGCTCTTGCTCATAAAATATAGAGGGCTTAGCAGCTGCATCTCTTGTGTGGCTGCTTAGTTATACTACTGCACGTTCTATATACTTAGAGTAGGGAAGAAAAACAAAAGGTAACTTTATACAAAATGCCAAGTTGAGTCCTGTGAGATTCAGAATCAGATGCCATCTGTGGATTTTAAAATCTCCTGTCAGTTCACTGATTAGGAAGATCACCTGGGACAGGGGACAACACAGCAAAGTCACAGCTTAGGAAGAGTCTTACTTGTACTACACATCCACAAAACACCTGGGTGCACCTGTGTCCCTTTCGGGCCATGGCAGCTGCTATGTGGCCGTAGACAGCCGCGTTCCTCCACCTAGTGAGGAGATCATGGAGGTTGGGGGCCTGCCCCCAAACCTCAATGAAGTCCATGACCTCCGCACTAGACCAGGAGGGCGCGCGCCGTCTACGGCCCCTGGATGCTGGGGGACTGGGCAGGGGACGGCTCGCTGGCACTGGCTCCCTGGCTCATCGTGGGACCACTGGGTCGGGGCAGAGACCGCTGGCAGGGCTGGCTGTGTCAAGTGCCGTCTGGCCAGAGTCTACCCCTTTAAGGGCCTGGGGCTGGGGGAGAGGAGAGGAGTTTTCCTGGTTGTGCCCAGAGTGGCCACCAGGGGAACCTGGGAAGGGCTAGCCTCCTACTAGTTCGAATTAAGTGGCTACACAGCCCTTAATTCGAACTAGTTAATTCGAACTAGGCGTTAGTCCTCGTAGAATGAGGTTTACCTAGTTCGAATTAAGCGCTCCGCTAGTTCGAATTAAGTTCGAACTAGCGGATCACTAGTGTAGCGCCTATCAAAGTTAATTCGAACTAACGGCTGTTAGTTCGAATTAACTTTGTAGTGTAGACATACCCTTGTGTAGTGAAAGAGCTACTTGCACTAATCATAGGCAAACAGAAGGAGAACCTGAAAAATCAAAGTCCTGACACAGCCTTTGCTGTAAATGACATGTAGGCAATTCAGCAACTTCATGTTTACTGTTCTGGGTTGTACAACCTGCTCACTTTACTGCTCCTGCTTTTTCCAAAGAAAAAGCGGTTTTCATATGTCATCTAGCACTATTTAAATAGAACAGCTAACAATAATAATAATACTTGGCACTTATGCAGTGTCTTTCAACCAAGGCAATCCAAATACTAGACAGATTAAAGTCTGGAATGGATGCAAAGCTTCATGCTTAAAGGCATAAGCCACCCAACTTCTAATTTGGGCTAAGAAAAAAGTTTGCCTAGAGACAAGTTACTCCATAAATTCTCACATTGCAGTTTTTTGAACCTTCTCATCAGCCTTTGTTATACACTGGCTACTGGATCAGATATATCTGGGGTCTGATCTAGTATGGTAATATTATGAGCCCTATTGTCTCCGGTTTACAGAAGGGAAAGCCAAGGCATAGTACCTTAAATTTGAAAATATAAGATAAAATGGCATGGCTAATGCTATGCAGGGAGTTTGTGATAGATGAAAATCAGATTTCTATCTACTTTAAACACTAGATTATATGCCCTACCTGATGTCTATCACCATTCAGTCACCTCACAGCTGTTAATGGAATGCAATTTATTCAGAAATATCTGTAGTCCAATAGGAAATGAAATATTTATACGTGTATTTCAGTTTTAAAGATGAATAGTACAGTGGTGGACAACTTATATGTAGATTACTCTCCCCTGAACTAAATAACTTTGGCTTTTCTGCATTATAATGTGTTGAAATATGGTACCTTTTAACAGTTGAAAAAGAGATAGCAAAGCAAAAGAAACTAGTTAAGTGTGTATTGTTTATTATACCATCTTTAGTTCAGGAATAATTTGTTTAGTTACTAAAAAACTGTTACTTCTTATTCTGCAAAATAAATAAGATTAAACATGCTGTTTTTTGCAACTTTTGTTTTAAAATGCACTAAAAATAATTATAATTGAAATAATAAAGTATTGTCAAAGCCACAGTATCTGTCTTGCAGTATATTGAGTAATTAAAATAAACACAGTCTCTGGCTTACATCTGCTGTAATCAAATAGATGAAAAAAGAAATGAGCTATTCAATGGTCATTATAAAACCCTTTACAAAGTCTGGCATGGATTCACTCCCACTGATGCAGATACAATGGCCAATAAGGAGATTCCTTATCACACAGCCCTTTTGTGCTAACCTTTGCTGAAGGCTCCATAGGTGTTCCACTGGTAGAGGCTGTTAGGGAATAGTTTGAAGGGCACTGGCCATACTGCTACCTTGGCCAGCTTGGCCTAATATCTGGGCTGTACACTGTAGCTTGATTGAAACCACTGGCTCAGTAAGTATTGGTAGAATCATACACAATGTGATGACATCCTCCCAGGCAGACTTGCAATCCTGAAGAAATGAAATTATTAGATGAATCATACCATCGTTAATGTTGCTATGATATTTATGGTATTCCCATAATAAGTATTGGAAATGAAACAGTGGTAACTTAACTATAGTAGTAATAATGAATAGGAAAGCTAATTAGACAACACTGTAAATTTTTTAAATGATGACCACTGTTGGGCAAACCATCTAATGCAGGGGTTCTCAAACTTTGTGATACTGCAACCCCCCCTCTAAGTTGCTCATGATCCCCCAAGGGGTCGGCACCCACAGTTTGAGAAACGCGGATCTAACATACTTTTACCTGGCTTCAGGAAAGTAACTTTTTCCCACAAAAGCAGTTTTGCTATTTTCCATTCTATGTTGTTTGAAATGGATTTCAAGAAGGAATAACATTAGCAAACACGGAATTTGGAGTTAAGATCCCTTGGGAACCAAATCTAAAAGGAAGAAAGAAAGAGTTCAGGAGTGCTGGTAGTTTTTTTAAAGAAACAGAAGTTAAGGGCACAAGGTCAAACTATCCCAATGAGTAGGAAAGCTAGGCAATATGGCAAGAGACCAGTCTGTCTTAGCTAGAAGATTTTCAACATCCTGAAATTAAAAAAAAAAAAAAGTGTAATAAAAAGGCAGAAAGTAGATTAAATGATGAAGGATGAATCTCTCTTTCTCTCTCTCTATTTATATTTATATTTAGAGAGAGAGAGAGAGAACAAAAGCACGAAGGCAGGCCTGGCCTTAGGGCAAGGTGAGTGAGGTGGTTGCCTGGGACCCTGCTCATTCAGGGCCCTGCACTGCCCAGCTCTGCCCACCCGGACGCTCATTCGCTG
This sequence comes from Pelodiscus sinensis, assembly GCF_052426305.1. Classification (NCBI taxonomy): domain Eukaryota; kingdom Metazoa; phylum Chordata; order Testudines; family Trionychidae; genus Pelodiscus; species Pelodiscus sinensis. The sequence continues at coordinate 151,453,404 of NC_143053.1, forward strand.
CCCTGACTGGGAGCCACACGACCGTGTGGCTCAGCTATGCTGCCTTGGGCCCCGCAACCTCTTTGGCCGGGCCTGTATGTAGGGGCAAAATTAGAAAGGCCAAGGCACAAAACAAGATTAAACTAGTACAGACATAAGACTTTACAAATACATTAGAGGAAAGATGAAGGACAGATTAGGTCCATTACTGAATGAGGAGAAAGAAAGACAGACACAGACACTAATAGAAAATGCAGCAATGACCGTAGTGTTAAATACTTTTGTTTCAGTTTGCAGAAAAAAAGGCTTTGCAGGGATCAGGTGACTAACATGGTGAACATCATTGCAAATCGCATAGGACCACACCTGAGGTTAAAATAGGTATAGGTGAGTGGGGCTGTCCCTCTACGTTTGCATCCAAGTGGAGTGGGTCATATATAATCTGGGCAGTGGCTGGTAACCTGGATGAGCAGCAGCTGTCTATTCACTCAACCTTTAGGCAGGGCAGGCAACTATTAGGGTTCTGTCCAGCAGTCAGGCAGAGCTATAGTAGTCTCGTTCCCTGGCCTTTGAACTGCTGATTGACCCACCCTGTTCAGTTAGGACTCTCATCTTCAATCAGGCAGTGATGTGGTGCCAGTCCAGTCTAGGGTATCAGGTCCCACCCAACTCCACTGCATCCCAATCCAGGGTCTTATCAGTGAAGGAGCAACTAGGTCAGTGGGATTCACCGGCAACCAGCTGACCTGTTTTCAGGCTTGCCCCCTACTAGACTATTGCCTGGTTCCCTTTGGTTGCTTTCTTCTCTTCTCCCCAGGTGCACCTGGATCCAGGGGTCATCAACCTCCTCTGGGGACATGGCCCAAGGTAGCAGTAGCAGTATCTCTGTATCAAGTGCATCAGGGCTCGCTAGAAGCTCCTGCAGATCCTTGGGGCAACAGTGGTCTCCTGGGTGTTCATCTCCAGGAATGGGGAAGAAGTGTCTGTTGACTCCAGCAGCTTTCCCCCAACTGAGCAGGTGGACCAGCCTTTTATACTTCCCTGGCCTGTCCCACCCCCCTGCTTCCAGCATGTGAGGCATGGCCCTTCTGACTCCTCCCCCAGGTAGCTTGTAGCATTCTGTATCTGAGGGGGGGGGGGGCACACCTCCTTGCTGAACTGGCTCAAGAGAAGCTGACTGAAGAGATCTCTGAGCCATTAGTAATTATCTCGGATAACTTATGCAAGACAGGAGAGATTCCCAGAGGCAGAAAAAAGAGCCAGTATAGTAGCTATCTGTAAAAAAGGGGAATAAGGACAACTCAAGGAATAACAGAACAGTCAGCTTAACTTCAGAAAAATAATGGAGTGATAACCAAAACAATTTGATAGCAAAATAAATAAGTTGATAAGTAACAGTCAACATGGATTTGTTGAGAGCAACTCATGTCAAACCAACTTAGTATTCTTCTTTGACAAGACAGGAAACCTTGTGGATGGGGGCAAGAAATAGATGTGATGTATTTCAAATTAGTGAGGCTTTTCATATCATTTCACCTGACCGTCTCATAAACAAATTAGGTAAACACATCCTAGATGAGGTGACTATCAGGTGGGGGGCACAACTGGTTGGAAGACTGTGCTCAGAGTAGTCATCGATGGTTCACAATTGAGCTAAAAAGTGTCTGACAGAGATCTGGCCTATGTCTAGTGAATATCTTCATAAATGATTTGGATAATGGTATAGTGAGGGAGGCATCATACACCAATGGGCGTTGAGCCAATGGTTGTTGTTGTTGTTGATGATGATGATAGAAAGTATACTTACAAAGTGTAAAGATGATACCAAACAGGGAGGAGAAACAAGTGCTTTGGAGGATGTGATTAGAATTCAAAATGATATTGACAAACTTGAGAAATGTTCTGAAATAAACAGGATGAAATTCAGTAAGGAAAAATGCAGAGTACTGCATTTAGGAAGAAACAAGGATTTTCACAAATACAAAAAGGAAAATGTCTGCCTTAGCAAGCAGTAGTTCAGAAAAGGATCTGAGGGCCACAGTGTATCACAAACTAAATAGGAGTAAAAAGATAATACTGTTGCATAAAAAGGAAACACCATTCTTCTGCTCTACTCTGCACTGATAAGGTCTCAGCGAGCGTATTCTCTCCAGTTCTGGACACCGCACTTCGGGATAGCTGTCCAGACAAGAGCAACAAAAATAACTGACAGACCAGAAAACATGATTTATGAAGAAAGACTGAAAAAATTGGGTTTGGTTAGTCTGGAGAAAAGAAGACTCAGGACAGGTGGAGGGTGCATGATAAGTCTTCAGATATGTACACGTTTATTATAAAGACGAGGGTGATAAATTATTTTCCTTATCCACTGAGGACAGGACAAGAAGCAAAGGGCTTAAATTACAACAAAGGAGATTTAGGTTGGACATTAGGAAAAACGTCCAGTGACGGTATTTAAGCACTGCAATAGGGAACGTGGAGAATCTCTGTCATTGGAGCTTTTTAAAAAAAACAAATTAGACAAACACCTGTCAGGAATGGTCTAGTTATTATGTAATCCTTTTGAGTGCATGAGCCTCGACTAGATTACCTGTCGAAGTCCCTTCCAGTTCTACATTTCTATGATTTTAGAATTACATTTGATGTGTGACTTTAGAACATATTGAAAAGTGAGCAACTAGCAGTCTGGGTCGTTGCCAGACAGTAGAGGAGGGAGCTGTGCAGCTTTCACCACACAGTTGTAACAACACTTCTCATGCCGGATCTGCAGTTCCCCTTATATCTTAGCCCTAGGGCTTTCTTGGGCTAAGGATGACAGCTGTGCTGAATACCGTGTAGTGGTTTTGTGGTTCTTTTGATGTGCATAATGGACTAGGATGAGAACAACAAATTCAGTTGCATTTGAGAGCCCCTGTAAAACAGGAAAACTAATCCTTCCTCAGTGGAAGTTTGACCTGAGTGTAACTGGAGCTTGTCAGCAATACCCTAGTTCTCACCAGCCTAGGCTATACTGCAAGGTGAACATAACACTCCTCTAGTCCTGTATCTTCCCCCAGAAATATAGGTCTTGTATGGCGAGCCCTCTCCTGGACAACACAAAAATATTAAGTCTGCTATTCCTATAAAGCAAGGATGGGGAACCTAAGGTCCGGGGGCTGCATCCAGCCCCTAAAGCTCCCCCTCTTCCTCCAGCACTGGGGAGCCTATGCACTCCAGCCCCCTGCCATTCCACCATAGGGTGGATCACACAAAATCTACTAGCCTGGGCCCCCCTTGGTTATAATGGGCAAGAAGAACATGGGTGCGGGGTGGCATGTCTTTCTCCTTCTCAGTTGGGGGCTACCTCAGTGATAGTTTGGTTTTTCTTTTTTGCTTCTCACTTGTGTGTACCTCCCAACTGATTTTTCTGTCAGTCAGCAGCCCCCAACTGAAAAAAGGTTCCCCATCCCTGCTGTAAAGGAATAATGTGCTAGATTATTACCCTAAATAGTTACCCAGACACTTCAGTTTAAACATACCAGATAAAAAATACCAGGTAAAAAATAATAAAACAAGTTTGTTATTAACCACAAAGAGAGAGATTTTAAATAAAGTGTAAGTAATGAGGCATAAAAGTCAGAGGTCAATACAAGAAAAATAAAGATAAAACATATACTAATATATACTTACATATATAAGAAACTGTCTTAGTTGCAAACTAAGTCCAGCAGAGGGGAATGAAAATGACTGGAGGCACATGGCTTATGAGGAGAGGCTGAGGATTCTAAGTTTATTTAGTCTGCACAAAAAAATAAATAAATAAAATAAAAATGAGGGGAGATTTGATAGCAGCATTCAGCTGCCTGAAGGGAGGTTCCAAAGAGGATGGCGCTAGACTATTCTGAGAGGTGGCAGATGAGAGAACAAGAAGCAATGGTCTCAAATTGCATTGGGGGAGGTATACATTGGATAAAAACTATTTCATGAGGGTGGTAAAGTACTGGAATGAATTGCCTCAGGAGGTGGTGGAATCTCTATTTTAGAGAGTTTTTAAGGTCAGGCTTGACAAAGCCCTGTCTAGAATGATTTAGTGGGGTTGGTCTTGCTTTGAACAGGGGGTTGGACTAGATGACCTCCCGAGGTTTCTTCCAACCCTAATTTTCTGTGATTCAAAGCAAACTTTCTCACCATATGCCCCAACAGATTACTGCCCAAACTTTTTAGGTCAGGGCCCCTCCCTTAAAGTCCAACAGCTGTTTCCTTTTGTATTTGCAGATGCAGGGCGTGCCAAGAGGGGGGGGTTGTCCTTTGGGATGTTTGTTCCTCCTTTTTATATTTTCAGTCCCCCCTCTTGAAATACTTTTGAGACCCAGGAAATAAAGAGTCTGCATGGAAGAATATTCCCTGCTGTTTTTTTCACTTCTTTGAACTCCCTGCCTGATGACTGTTCTCTGCTTCATTGCAAATTAAGGGAAGCACATATTCCTCTATTTAGGACCATTTGTTGACATCTGCTTGGGCAGAGTTGTAGGGTTTGGTATGTGTTAATAACAACCTAGAGGGGAATCTTATAAATTTACATGCAATGTTGCCACACCTATTTTGCAAGGACAACACTGACTACCAAATTAGGAGTTTTCAAATGATAACTTACCAGGCATACCTTGTACAAAGATGACAGTAATGTATAGAGTGTGAACACAGGAGTGTATTCCATCAACTGTACCTTTGTCAATATTATCAAAAAGGAAAGCAAAAGTTAAGATTCCCTTCCTTTGCTCCCTGTGATGGGGGTGTTCCCACCTCATATTGAGGTGGAGAGGGTTAACCTGGTTCACATGGCCAAGGAAGCCCCACCCCTCACAGTCCTGCTAGGTGTGCTCCAGCTGGATGCCAGCTATGAAGGCCTGTGGAGCTATTCAATCCAGGCTGATTGCTGCTGGAGAAGGAGGTGCTGTTGGAGGGTGTGAAAAGAAATTGCTGCTGGACAAAGCCATGGAGGCTAGTCAGTGGGAGACTGCAGGGGAGACCTCTGCTATGGAAAGGAGAGCTGGAGAGAACTACTTGGAAGAGACTGGTAGGAAGTAACCTGGGGTGGGGAATTGCATCTTGGGATTCCCTGCTGAGCTAGTGGTGGTGCACTCTACCACTCACTGGGCCGTGGGTTGGTACCCAGTGAATAGTGGATCACCCTATTCATCAATCCCAGGAGGGGGGACAAACCCCTCTTGTTCCTGAATTTGGCTGTTAGGCCATTGTGCCCTAGGAGAGAAGGGTAGTTGGTAATTGCTAGGCTACCCTACCTAGGGAGTGGGCAGAACTGACATATGCAGTGTGGAATGCTGTCTGAGAATTGTTAAGGGTCTGATGCTCTCCTTCCCCCTGGGGGAGATGGGCAAGATTACCCATGACACTCCCCTAAACTTCTAAACAAGATGTGCTTATTGAAACTTCTGCTTGTGAGTGCTTATTCATGCTGCCATACATGTGCAGTGCCAGCCATGGTAAGTGTGGCTCGCTTGAGCGCAGTGGCACTGAGTACTAGCACCCTATTCTGTAGGCAGTGGTGATTTTAGCTGATTTTCCATACCTGAGGGTGACAGAGGCACAGAATACAGTGACTGTTGGTGTTTTAAAGCCATTTAGGCCTTATGCTGTTAGCTTGTTTACTGCAAAGGTGTCTGCTGAAGTTATTGCCAACTTGCATGGGAAAGTGTCCTATGGCTGAGGCAGAAATAAAGCTGCCATCTGTAGACCCCTTCAGGAGAGGTTTACAGAGAATCTCCACGGAAGCTTCAAGGAACCTCAGGAAGATTCAAGGGGTATCCCTGTGTCCATAAACAAACTGCTTCACATGGCCCTCCTGCCTGTGTCTACAGGGGAATGGCACACAGATAAAAACACTACCTCTCCTTATTGTACTGCTACCTCTTGCAGTGTGCGTAGATTGAGAAGCCGATAGCTGCATCCTGCCAAGTTAGAAGGCACAATAGCATAATGGGAAATTATTTACACACTTAAAAGTCCTTGCCCTGCATCGGACTTGCCTGTGCTCAGCTTCTGGGATTGACTGGACTGTAGTGGAGTCTCAAAACAGATGCTGGCATATCTGTACTCCATTGGTTACATGTCTCTTCTCCTCCCCTTTCCATCCTCATCCTCGCTGATACCTCCATGGAGCTTGAGTTACAGGCCTCTGGTATCCAGGGTGTTAGTGGGGGTTTCTGCAAAGTATGGCCCACATCATGTGGTGGCTCAGGCATAGGTTGGTTGTTAACCTTCTATATGCCTGACAGACTTCTTTGCTTTCATGCAGCACTGCTGCCGGTCCCTATTGTTTCCTGAATACACTATGAAATCTGCTTGTAGATGTCCATGTTTCTATAGCTGTCTAGTAGCTGTGCTTGCACAGCCTCGTCTCCTCATAGGCCTAGGAGATCCAACATCTCCTGTCTACTCCAAGCCGGAGCATGTCACCAGCATGGCAAGCTAGGTATTTGCATACAACACTGGAGAGCTGCTAGGTGTACTTGCAAAAATGAACAATTAGGGGGAAAATTTATTTTAAAAATTTGTGGGGCTTTATAGAGGAGGGGAGATGCCTTGCTTTCTCAATGGGCAGTGACGCTCCCGACTGTCACCAGAGTGGTGACTGTGTCAGGCACTGGGGGACAGCTGCTGGAGGAATGTTGGGATCAACAGTGCCTAAACTTATGTTGCATCAATGATAGTACTTTAACCATGACGCAAAGCCACACAGAGCTTTTATAGAGATGAGAGACAAATATAGGAGTAGATACAAGCAGAATTAAATTGATGCCAGGTGACTTTTGTCAGCTTAACTTTAAAGTGTAGAACAGGCTTCAGAGTCAACTACGTCTGCACTAAGACACTATAGTGGCACTGTTGCAGCCCTGTAGCTAGGTCAGGGGAATAATTCATTCCTCCACTTAGGGCTGTCTATACCAGGGGTTAGGCTGGCTTCATAGTGTTTCTCCAGGGTGTGAAAAATCCACATCCCTAAACAACGTAGCTGAGTCAGCCTAAGTTGTCAGTTGCAGGCCAGCCCTATGCCTACAGTGGGGTCTTTGTGACAATCTCCTGAGTGAAAGCAGCCACACTGTGAAATAGTACTCCAGCTACAGGCTGATTGGATTAGCACAGAAGGGCTATTGCATCAGCAGCTGGTGAATAATAACTTCAGCTGCTGATGCCTATCCACTATGCATCTGTCTTCAATCCACAGCCTCTGATGGGCCAGTTAGCTCAAGCTTAAAGCAATTTTGGTGCTCAGATGGGAATTGAGTTGGAGCAAAACTTATCATCCTTTGAGCTAACAATGTATTTGTATGGTCTTAAAAACACTGACTGCTGGTCTCTACTGGCACCACCTAGTGTAGAGAAGATTCATAGGAAATGAAATAGACTGAGGACTCTGGTAAGAAATAGGGAATTAAAATGTTTAACAGCAGCCTTCTTTGTCTCTTGGTTTCTCATTATCTAGATTAGTCCTCTGATTCCCATCATGCTTGCATGACTAATTCCAAACAAGAGTTAATCTTTTTGAGGCTTCTATGTCAGTATTTCTTGGAATACTTACATCATCCATTTGAAATTCTAAATTTCTTGGGCAGGAGATGGGAAAGCTGAGATTCCCCCTCCCCTCTCCCCCATCGCCTCCTCCCATAGTCAGACTGTTTTTAAGAGGGAAATGAATGGGAATGCATTGCTTGGGTTTCCTGAATTTCCACTGGGTAATCTTACGTCATTTTCAGCTCTCCTAAGCTCACTTGTGATGTTGTTGAAAATGGATTAACATTGACTTAATTTCCTTCTGACACTAGTTATGGTTAACATGATTATGGTAGGAGTAATATCTGGACTGTTGGTTTTTTTAATGTAACTTTAAGAATGGCTAATGACTTGCACCTGAATTTATCCAAGCTATTGCTTTCGTTGTTAAAGATGATGACAACTATGTGGCACCCTGGGGTTTGGCAGCAGGGAATCCACTATCAAGCAGCAAAGTTGTACCTTTTGGCCCAGGTTAAAATGCTGTTGTCTTGATTAGAAAACTTTTGACTGTAATTTAGGGTGGGATCTACAGAGGTATTTAGACACTTACGTTGCAGTTCCTCCACTGCCACCTGCAAAGCTCCTACCACACTCTGTAGGTGCCTAAATTCACATGGCCCCTAAGTTACATCAGTGCCAGTATTTCTGCTTCTAGGCATGTGCACCGCTTCTCCCTCTAGGCGTGTGGATGCCTTTCTCATGTGTAAGCCCTGGACTGACTCTCAGACCTGGGAAAGAAGCTTCAGGGGGTAGCAATGTTATTCTGTACAGGATAAACTTAAAAAAAACCAAATGGTCTGGTAGCACTTAATAGACTACCCACTTCTTCAGATGACCAGAGATCCGGTCATCTGGAGAAGTGGGCTGTGCCCACGAAAGCTCATGGTACCATCTACGTGTTTTGTTAGTCTATAAAGTGCTACCAGATCATTTGTTGTTAAGTTTAGACCAGGGAAAGACAGCCATTTGGCTGCTTAAGTCTCATTCAGGGCTTGATCCTGTAGATGTGCTCAGAAGGTGCCTGCAAGACTGAATCCCATTCAAAATCCAGGCAGATGAGGAGGTGGCTATGTGGTACCATCCCTATAATTTGCAGCCCAATGGTGTGAGAGCACTTGCCTGGGCTGGTTAATTTCTGTTTGAATTGGAATACATTTTAGAAAAAACATCCCATCCTGATTAAAGGATTGCCAGGGATGGAGAATCCACCACAACTTGTGGTTAATTACCTTCCCTGTTAAAAATTGGTGGCTTGTTATGCTTTGCAGATTAGCACCAGCAAATAAAGACAAAGCTAATGTAATAAAATTGAATATATTATTTCCCTCCACTGAACTGCAAACATACTTAGGGGTTTATTTCACCAAACAAGGTTTTTTCTTATCTAAATTTGAAAATAGTCATTGCACTCCAAGACATAAATGTATGTAATTTTGTAATATGGGTTCAGTTTTAAAGAATAACAGAAGACATTTCAGCTAAACGCCACATAGATTAGCATAATTTGAACAAAACTAATCTGTACCTTTATCTAAATTATTTGTGAAAGCAGCCACCTGAAAGAATCTATAAGAGACTTTATCTTCATTATTGTTCCAAATACCATGCTATCCAGTTCAGTATTCCTCTTTTGACTTTGCTGAGCACCTGCTTTGTAGAAAGTATATTCTGCAGTGTGTACGTTTTACCTCCGCAATTAGTGAAAAGAAGATGGTGTACAGTTCTGGGGACATGTCTTACGTTTCCCCGAATTTCTTTTTTTAAAGCAAGAATTCTTCCCCATTTTTTTTTTTTTTTTTTTTTTTTTTTTTTTTACACCAAGTCCAGTGCATGTGGGAACGGGGCTTGGGAACTTTAAATTTGCACTGTGGGAATATTCATGGTCCTAGTCTACACTAGGGCCATATTTCAAAATAACCCCGCCAGATTGGAATTTAAAAGTGGTGCGTCCACACTATCAAGCCTGTTGTGAAATAACAGGCCACGGAATTTGAACTCTATACTCCTGCTTTTCATCAGGAGTAACACTAATTGTGAAATAGTAATTTTGAAATAATGATAGTGTGGACACTCTGGTGCTGCTAATTTGAAGTAATTGGCCTCCAGACATGTCCCATAGATGTCAGCTCTGACTGCTCTGGCCATGCCTGGCATCTCCACTGCTCTCCTCCTCCTCCTGTAGAACTGTAAAAGTCCCAGAAAGAAAAGGGCTTGTTCTACATGGCCAGCGGCACAAGCCCTGTGCAAGAGACCAGGACACAAGACGTGAGTGCCGCCAATGCTCCCTTGGACCCTCCGATGACTGCTAGCACTTCCGCTGCTTCAATGGCCTCCAATGCACAGGGATGAAGAAGAGCTCCAGCTTGGACTGATGCGGAGATTCTGGACCTCATTGAGATGTGGGGGAAGGAGTCCAACCTCCAAAATCTCTGCACCAGGAAGAGAAAGGGCACAGCAGATGCCTGGAACAGTGCAGGCTCAAAATAAGAGCTGTGCCAGGCCTACCACAAGGCAAGGGAGCAGAGCAGATGCTCTGGGGTGGCACTGCACATCTGCTGTTACTATAAGCAGCTGGATGCTATCTTGGGAGGAGGGGCAGTCCCCTCCCCCACTGTCATCAAGTCTGGTCAAGACACCCCTGCTGTCAGCCTACAGGAGGATGGGATAGCAAAGGAGGAAGATGACAACACAGAAGAGGAAGCAGCCAGCCACGTGACCATGCCCATGAGCCAGGAGCTGTTCCTGACCATGGAGCCATTCTGCTTTCTCCCTCCCCCCTCCCCCCCCCGCCCTGAGACATCTTTCAGGCTTCCGATAACACCCCTCTTCCTGATGGCTTCCCCTCCAGGGGATAATGGGGCCCCAGAAAATGGGCAGGGGGAGTGGCTCTAGGGCAGCCAAAGGCAGGTGCCAATCCCAGCCCTGTCCCTGAGTCTCCATCCCCCACTTCAGGTTATTTACCCAGTCCCTCCCTTGTTGAAAAAACAGAAATCTTTGTTCGGGGACATACAACAACGTCTTTATTATTTGCTTTGCAAGACAGATGGAAAGGGAGGATGGGGAAGAAGATGGTGCATGCACAGGGAATGCAGAGGCCCCTTGTGGAGCTCCACAGGGTAGAGTCTCAGAACTGACCTTGCATAAAACTGTCCTTCAAGGCCTCTCTGAGCACTGCCTCTTGTTGTGCTCTCTGGATGGCACTAGTGTCCAGCTGCTCAAATTCCCTGGACAGATGTTCAGCCTCAGCGCCTCCTCACCCCCCTCCCCTTCCCGGGCCAGAAAAGTCTCCCCCTTGCTCCCTCACAGGTTGTGGAGCACACAACAGGCTGCTACCACAAAGGGAGTGTTGCACTCTGAGGTCTGGGTGGGTGAGGAGACTCCTGAGCCACCCGCTTAAATGGTCGAATGCACACTCCATGATCCTGCAGCACCTGCTCAGCCTGGTATTGAACTCCTTCTTGCTGGGGTCCAGGCTGCCAATGTAGCTCTTCATGAGCCAGGGAGCAAGGGGTAGGCTGTGTCACCCAGGATGTCGCTGGGCATGTCCACTTCTGCAGCTGGGGAAACAAGTGCCAGCGTGCATCTTGTGGAAGAGGCAGGAGTTCTAGAAGGTATGGGCATTGTGCATCTTTCCTGACCATTCAACTTTAATGTCAGTGAAGTGTCCTTTGTGATCCACAAGGGCCTGCAGCACCATGGAGAAGTACCCCTTTCGGTTGATAAACTCTGAGGCCAGGATGGTGATGTGAGTGCCATCTTTGCCTCTCCTTGCAGTTAGGGAAAACTCACAGTGGCAAAGCTGTTGACGATGGTGTCCATGTTGCCCGGAGTGGTGACTCTCCATAGCAGCATGTGGATTTTGGCCTTCACTACTTGCACAAGCTGTCCCAGCTGTGGATTTCTCCACCCTGAACTGGTTCCCAACTGAGCAGTAGCTTTCCAGCATCGAGTTTCTACAGGGCAATGGCCACACACTTCTGCTCGGGGATGAAGATACTACCAGCAGCAGGAGCACAGCGACCCAGACACTCAAACCCAGGGGGCCTCCCAGGCAACTTCAGACACCAGGAAGGGAACATCAGGATGGGAGTGCTGTGAAGCTCCAACACAGGGCAGGGCAGGTGGGAGCAAAGTGGGTGGTGCAGTGCTGTGACATGTTATGTTGATCACAGCTGGCAGGGAAGAGGGGCACACCCATGGCTTCCCTCAAGGAGGGCCATCCTACCCCTACACCCTCACGGCTGCTAGGCACCACCTGCTCCTGCAGGCAGTGATGCCAGGGGCAGGTATGGGTCGGGGACACTGGGATTGCCCCACAGCTGCAGGCCTCTCAGTACTCTGCAGGAACCCCAACCATGGCCTGACACTTGTCTGTGCTGCTTCGTCATGGGGTATGTGCGAGGGGGGGCTGGGTGGTGGCCTGCACAGCTTCTGGGCTCCAGGGAGGCTGTGGCTCCAGGCCAAGCCACACCATGCCTTACTGAGACTCACATGAGCCACCTCTGACCCTAGGACAGGCACTGCCTGTTGACCAGAAGGAGGGCGTGCCCTCGCAGGGAAAGTGTGAGCATGCATGACTGGCGACTTTTCCCTCTTGTCCTCCACAGCCGGACCAGCTGCCCAGGAGGGGGGCACCACACCTGTCCCACCACCCAGACAGCTGCAGGGAACCCCTCGACACTGGTGCACCTATCTGGACCTGGTGCACCAGCACGTTGGAGTCCTGCAAGGGATGCAGGAGTCAATGGAGAGGAGGCTGGAGGCAGAGGCCGAGTGGCACCAGCAGTTGCTAGCCGAATTTGCCCAGCAGTGCAGGGACATCTGCGCTGCAATCCGGGAGGCCATGGCCTTCCCCAGTCCTGTGCCCGGTCCTGCCTCTCCTCCTCAGCCTGTCCCCAGCCCCAACCCTCCCCTAGCCCCTGCCATCCCAGACCGAAGTCCAGCCCCACCTCCTGTCCAGCCCCCTGCTGTGGCAGCCCACACGCGCAGCCAAATGCAACAAGGCCTCCAGAGCCAATCTGCCAGGGGCTCTTCCTCCAGGCAGCCCCCTCAACCATGAGCTTCTCTCCCCCCTTCCTGGTTGACATTCCCCCTTCCCACCAGTGACAGTAACTGAGGGATGCACTTTATTTTGTTTACAAACAGTTTATTTTCTAAGTTTTATTTTCTCTGAACAAAAGTTATTTTATTTTGTGCCAAAAGCAACAGTGAAATAAACCGGACAAAAGTTTTCACCACCACCTGTCTCCGTTCTCAGTGTGTGAGGAATGTGTGACTGGGGGGCTGGGAGGAGTTTTGGGGAGGAAGGCACCAGGGGCATGGGGTACTCCCACATTTTGAAGTCCCTGGGGAAACTCAGCGGCCTTCTTGGGAGAATTGCTCCCTCAGAGCTTCTAGGATTTGCAGTCCCAACTGATGGGCTTGCCAGATGGCAGCTGTCCAGGGCTACTCAAATTGCCTCCATCTCAGCTTGTGTCCTCCACGCAGGGAGGAAGGCCTCTCCTTTCCTCTCCATGTGGTTGCAGCATGCTGTGCGCTTCACAACCTCGTCGGGGATGTTGTGTTCCCCCATGTCCACCCGAGTGAGAAGGCATCTAATCCTGCCCTTCAGACGGCCAAAGGTGCACTCCAGCTGGTAGCGAGCCCGATTCAGGAGGGAGTTAGAGTTCCCTGCTTGCATCCAGATGGCCGGGCATAAGGGGGTAGGCCGCCTCGGCCACGACGCATCTAGGCATCTGCCCATCCCCCACTGCCAGGTTTCTGTCAGGGAAAAATGCCCCAGCGTGAAGCCTGCAGTACAGGTAGGAGTTCCGGAATACACGAGCATCGTGTGCCCGGCCTGACCACCCGACACAAACGTCTATGAATTGTCCCCGGTGGTCGACAAGGGCCTGCAGCACCATCCAAAAGCAGCTCTTTCTATTAATATACTGGACTGCTCAATGGGGCGGTGCGTGGATGGGGATGTGCCTCCCCTCGAGTGCTCCACCGCAGCTGGGGAATCCTAGTGCCACAAATCCAGCCATGATGGCATCCAGGTTTCCCAGGTGGACGGTCCTATGAAGCAGCTCCGAGTTGATGGCTGTGACTACCTGCATAAAAAAGGGACAAATAGAAACATACAGGACATTAAAAGGTTCGGCTCACCTGATGAGGTTCTCCCCTCTGGGACCCCAAGTGCTCCTCCTCAGACAACCATTCCCCCATCCCCTGCACCATTGTAGGGTGAGGCTGAGGGGGCTTCTACCTCTGCCACCCCATCCCCAATTCCCTGTGCCTGATTGTCTGCTCCCCTGGACTGTTCCCTGTGAGTGACTAACCTCCATCAAGATGACCCCGAAGGTAGACTTCCCCACGCCAAACTGATGCCCCCATGGAGCGGTAGCTGTCGGGGGTGGCCAGCTTCCACAGGGCAATAGTGACGCGCTTCTCCAGTGGGATGGTGGGCCGCAAGTGGGTGTCCTGGCAGTGCAGGGCAGGGGCAAGCTGGACACCGAGCTCCTGGAAGGTGGCCTTCCGCATCCAGAAGTTTTGGAGCCACTGGTCATTGTCCCATTGCTGCAGCACTAGCTGGTCCCACCAGTCAGAACTGGTGTCCAGCCTCCAAACTCACCTCCCCATAAACAAGTTCAGGGGCAAAGGCTACAGCCTGAGTGAGGGGCTCAAAGCTGGGCTCAGAATCCAGCTCTGCTACCTAGGTCATCATGCTCTCCTGAGCATGCAGCAGAACTTCCAGCAGCATGGCGTGGGGCCATTGCCTGCCCAGGGGCAGCTCAGGCTCCATGGCCAAAAAAGCCAAAATAACGCACGAACAAAAGAAACAAACAAAAAACCAAAACGCAAACACACAGAGGGTATGTCTACACCAGTGGTCCCCAACACGGTGCCCGCGGGCGCCATGGCGCCCGCGGGGGCATTTCAATGCGCCCGCCAGGTGCTCGGGGCTGGCCTGGTCCCGGGCACATGGCGCATGGGCGCTTGCGGGGGGAGCGCCGGGCGCGCGGCACTCGTCGGGAGGCGGCGGGGGGAGCGCTGGCCCCGGGCGCGCGGCGGGGGGAGCACCGGTCCCGGGCGCGCGGCACTCGGCGGGGGGGGGGGGGAAGGAGCGCCGGCCTCGGGCGCGCGGGACTCGGCGGGGGGGGAGGAGCAGGAGCGCCGGCCTCGGGCGCGCAGCACTCGGCGGGGGGGGGGGAGTTTGGCGGGGAGCGCCGGCCCCGGGCGCGCAGCCCTTAGAGGGGGCCCTGCCCCCGGGCGCGCGGTAGGTGGGGCCCCGCCCCCGGGCACGTGGATGGGGGGGCGCCCCCGGTCCTCGCCCCCTGGCGCCCGGCAGGCAAACGGCCACGCCCCCTGGCGCCCGACAACCTAAAAAGGTTGGGGACCACTGGTCTACACTACCACCCTAGAACTAGGGTGGCTAATGTAGGCATTTGAACTTGCAAATGAAGCCTTTAAATATTCTGGGCTTCATTTGCATGTTCCCGGGTGCCGCCATTTTTAAATACCCTGTAGTTCGAATTACCTGCCCGTGGTTACGCACAGCACGGACTAGGAAGTTTGAATTCAAGCTCCTAATTCAAACTACCATTAAACCTCCTTGCAGGAGGTAGGCAAGCCAGAAGCAGGAGCAGAGCAACAGCTGTCCAGGAGGATCCCTTTAAGCACGCGTCTCTGCAAAGAGCATGCAGCAGAGCCTGGACTTGAAGGCTGCCCCTGTGACCTGCCAGAAGCACTTCTGGGTGCTGTCTTCTGTTGAGAGAGTGTCTCGCAGTCTGTCAACAAAACTTCTGTTGACAGAAGCCTGTAGTCTAGATGTACCCCTACTGTGCATGGTCATGCAGTGCAGATATTATCAATAAAAGCCAAGTTGTACACCTCAGCATTGAATTTCTGTGCCATGAGTGAAAATAATCATGGTAAGAAGGAAGAAAGATGCCGCCATCTACAAGTGTTTAAAACCAAAAAATCATTTTTCCTGTGAATAAAGTATTTTCTTATGATCACCACTTCTGATATTGATTGCAGGGAAAACATGTCTTTGCAGCCTCCAAGTTCAATTGTTTTTCTAAGCCTTTGGTGCTTGGAGGATTTTATTTTTGCCATAAATATTGCAATTTAATGCAGGTGGGGAACACTTTTTTGGGGGGGAGATATGCGGGAGAAGGGCTGCTGATCCAAAGAAAAATCATGGAGGGGCTGCACGCTAGTGAGAAGCTAAATAAATAAGTAAAAACCTCTCACTGATGTGGCCACTTGCACACCAGAGCCTGGGCGGGCAGTGTAGTAGATTTTGTGTGCTCCAGCTCAGTGGTGGGATGGTTGGGAGGAGGGAGGTTCCCAAACGTAGAGGGGGCTGAACCTTGTGTGGCCAGATCCAGGCAAGCCAGGAGACACATCCAGCCCCTAGGCCTTAGGTTTCCCATCTTGATTTAATGCAAACTTGTGGACTACTCAAATCCATCTAGTCAACAGGAAAAGGAGCTCAGCCTCTGTCAGAAGGATCTCTTCCTTGGGGATTTATTTTTGTGGGGTAGAGTGTGTTAAAACCAGAAAACAAAATTGTGTAACATAACCAGAATCAGAAATGTAGGGCATGAAGGGACCTTATGAGGTCATCAAGTCCAGGTCCCCTCGCAGAATCTAGACCAGCGTTTCCTAAAGTGTGGTCCATGGCCCAGTACTGGTCCTTAGAAAAATTATCGCGCACGATCCTATTAATTTATGTGATGGTGTAGCAACACCCTGCACTGCCGAGTGTGGCGGTGTGGCCTTCTTGGGAGACAGCCTGCCACCATGTCATTTCTGCCGGGCATGCTCCCCGGCAGCAGGGCTATCTTTGGCAAGTGTTAGGACCTAGGGAGAAGGGCTGGGCACACTGACGCAGAACACCTGGCACCAGACGCAGTTGGGGGAGCCAGTGCTGGCCGATAAAGCAGCCGAGATTGAGGCCAGGAGGAGTGGTGGAACAACCTGCCAGACAGGTAGGGTCAGCGACACAATTTATTTGTATAGTCATCATTTGCTTAATTAATATGCAGTCCTCCAAAAGCTTGTGAATGGGTTTACTGGTCCCCAGTATCAAAAAGATTAGGAACCACTGATCTAGACCATCCTTGACAGGTGTTTGTCCAACTTGTAGTTGAACTTCCAATGATGGGGATTGCACCATAGCCCTTAGATATGCAGAAGAACAGGTTTCCACCCTTAGGGCACATCTAGTCTATGTGCCCCCCAGAAGAGGCGTTTCCATATCTGGCCCGTCTACACGGGGAAAATATCAGGAAAAAAACCCTCTTTTGAAAGCCCCATTATTCCTCCTAAAAGGAGGTTTACAGAAGGCTTTCGAAAAAGGAGAGTTTTCCAATATTTGGCCTTGTGTAGATGGGCCAAATATGGAAAAGCGTCTTCCAGGGGAAAAATGGAAGATATGCACATTCAAGCTGAATTTGCATATCTTCTTTCGGAAGCCACACGTAGTCTAGATGTGCCCTTAGAGTTAGAAATGTTTTCCTAATATCTAACCGTAAATCTCTCTTGCTGAAGATTAAGCTCCTTACTGCTAGGCCTACCTTCAGTGGACATGGAGACAAATTGATAACTCTCTCTTCTTTATAAGAGCCCTTAGCATACTTGAAGACTATTAACATGTACCGCTTCAATTTTCTTTTCTCAAGACTAAACATGCCCAGCGCTTTTAATCTTTCCGTATAGGTCTTGTTTTCTAAATGGTTTATCATTGCTCCTCTGGATTCTCCTGCCAATTTATCCACTAAAGTGTGGCGCCCAGAACTGAACCAGTGCCAAATAGTTTGACAGGGGTAGCCAAGTTAGTCTGTAACTGGAAAAATTTAAAAAACAACAAATAGTCTAGTAGCACGTTAAAGACTAACAAAACATGCAGATGGTGTCATCTGAAGAAGTACCAAATAGAGTGGGACAATGACCTCCTGTGTCTTGCATACAACACTCCTATTGATACACCCAAAATATTAGGGTTTTTTTCTCAGCTGCATCACATTGATAATTCATATTTAGTTTGGTCACAGCAATCCCTATAACTAGCATGGTGGTAGTACTGTTCCCCATTTTATAGTCGTGCATTTGATTTTTCTTTTCTAAATGAAGTACTTTGCACTGTCCTTGTTGAATTTATATCATTTTTCAAATATATTAAGATTGTTTTGAATTGTAAACTCCTCCAAAGGATTTGCAGCCCTACCTGTCTTGGTGTCATCTGAAAATTTTATAACCACACTCTCCACTCCATTATCTAAGTTATTAATTAAAATATTGACTACTACTGGATCTACAGTTGACCCCCTTCATAGCTCATCAAAATACATCTTTCTACCAGTTGTGCAGCCACTTTATGGTAATTTCATCTAGGTGCTGGGAAGAGGGGACAAAGACCTCATGTGCTCCCCCACCCCCCCCAGGCCAATCAGGGTCTGTAGGTGGGGGACCACAGGAAGTTTCCTGGCCCTGCCCCTTCCAGGGCAGCCTGCAATTACTTAAAACATTATTGTCCAACCCGGTCTACAGGGAAAACAGGGATTTGCGAACAGTGCAATTGTATTTTAGTTGCTAAAATTAGTACACTGGACTCTGGATACATATGGAGAGCAGATCTGAGTTGTAAGTTGCTGTTCTTTTATGGGGACAGGTTTCAGACTAAGACTACAGGTTGAGAGAAACAATACTTTCAACTCTCTGGCAGTAAGGGGAGAGGTATGACATGGTACCCCATGTTCTTCACAGAGATATTAAGATATGAATATAGCACATCTAAGATATGAACATGGCACAACTAAGATGTATTTAAGCAAGATGAATCACACAAGGTATCACTGGAAAGGTTATGGTTTCCTGATTATCCTATTTGTATGCATGTATCATTTCTGGAACTGAAGTTAGGCGTATTGACTATTTGTAATTTAAATATGCTACTTTGCACGACACCCTTAACTAGTCTTTCAGGTACAACAATGCAAAAGTCAGAGCTGATAGCCTAGCAGCTAAAACAACTGTGAAATAGCATACTCTTTCTGTGGATGCTCCAAACCGCCTCCTAGTAATGCCTATTCCAAGTAGCCTGCAATAATGTAAGGAGAAACACATGAATGAGTCACCTGGTACTAGATCCCATCTCGGAATTCCAGAGGTTTTTCCATTGGCAGACAAAGTGTTCCCACTATACACAAGTGATATAGAAGGCAGGGGAGTGACATCGTAATGGTTCTCCTCTGCTTCTCTGCCCAAAGCCTGGGAAACACCCGGAAGCAAGGACTGGACTAGTTGAAGAAGTGCTGGAAGAGTGCTGATTCTTTGAGTAAAGAACTTTAAGCTGCAGACCACTGCCGCTTGGTTTTAAGACCCTCTGGAATCTGCTTGACACAACATTTAGGGTGAGAAAACTACTATTTGCAGCCAGGGTTTTAGTGTATTAAGCTTAGTTTGTGTGTGTTTGCTGAGTAATCTTTCTTCCATTTCCTATCCCTTTTATAGGTAATCTTTTTTGTTTTGTCTAAAACAGTTTTTGCAATTCATAATCAGGGGTTGGGGGACAGTAAAGGTCTATTAATATCTTCCTCCACACTGAAGGGGGAGGAGAAGTTTACATAACTTTGGGTCTTTACTCTAAAGGTGGTTAGACACCTGAGTGTTGGGGCCAATCCTTCTAAACTAAGTATTCCCAGAACTGGTCTCAGTATCTGTATCGTTCTGCAGCTGAGCGTGGTGCTGCCTTGTATGTGCTAGAGGAGGCTTCACAGCCTTGCTCACAAGATGACGTAAAGGGAAGGGAGCCCAAGCTGGCAAAACACGAGGGCTACGTCTACACTGGCCACAATTTCCGGAAAAGCCATGCAAATCAGGTAAGTCAGGATAGGGAAATCCGCGGGGGATTTAAATATCCCCCGCGGATTTAAATAAACATGTCCGCCGCTTTTTTTGCGGCTTGGGGAAAACCCGGAAAAAAAGCGTCTAGACTGGTGCGATCCTCCGGAATAAAGTCCTTTTTCAGAGGATCTCTTATTCCTACTTTGAAGTAGGAATAAGAGATCCTCCGGAAAAGGGCTTTATTCCAGAGGATCGCGCCAGTCTAGACGCTTTTTTTCCGGCTTTTCCCCAAGCCGGAAAAAATGTGGCGGACATGTTTATTTAAATCCGCGGGGGATATTTAAATCCCCCGCGGATTTCCCTATCCTGACTTACCTGATTTGCATGGCTTTTCCGGAAATTGTGGCCAGGGTAGACGTAGCCATTGGCTCAGTGTTGTTCCAGTACATTAGATGGCACCCTGAAGGGGGCAACTTATCACAAATTAATTCCATTGAACTTGAGTGTGTCTCAACTTTAACGGAAACATGCCCAGACACACAGAAGTGGCTATATTACCATCCTAGTGGGAATTTGAGAAGTTGAGGCTCCGAAGGTTCTATGGGATTCTCTTTCCCCTCCTGCCAAATTGTCCTACGCTTCTTTGGTAAAAAACTAGTGAGGAATCCTTCATTCTGGAAAGCTGCCATCATTTCCTCACTCCTGAAAAGCACACAGACAAATTAGAATAAAATTAAATGCTTTTTCTGTGCTAAAGAAGCCATTTCTGAGCTCTCATGAACACTGATACATCTACAGCTTTGCTTTTCTGGGTCAAATCATTAAAACATACTGGCTTCATGGCACATCCACCTATACCCAAGACCATTTTCAGTGACACTTCAAATTGGGATATGAGATGAGAACTCTGGTGGCATTGAAGGATGACTTCCTTCTGGTCCCAGAGAAAGAAAATGCTTCTGATACCAATTCATAAGTTACTGCTGTCTCTTCTACAACACTTCAAGGGAATATAGAGTTGTTTTCATCTAGGTCTCCTCACTTCTCTTTGACTGACCTCAGACATGATGAGCAACTACTTCTTGTCCTATAATATATTTCTAGAAATCTACAGGAGCTCATTTGGGGAATTCATGAGATGGCAGTACAAGAGTGCTACAAAATGGCTAGTTTCAGTCTCCCTCAAAGCAATCACTGAAATTATCCCAATCAGGAGAACTACAGTGGGTCCAATTCCGCCAACTTTTGCCATGATGTGTAGTATTGCCTTATTCAGTGAGCTGTCTCATTGATTTTAATAGGCCTACTCACTGAGCAAGATATTAGACATAAATGTGGGAAACTAGCCTTAAAAGAGGCAATGTCTACACCTATTTTTAGCCAAAATGAATGGTAACATTTATTTACGTATGGTCTCTGTACTATGGTGATGGCATTAGAAATGTATGGACAGAGTGTATAATTCTTAAGAGCATCTTTGTACACTGGATGGATCCAATTCTGTGCAGCTATGATTCATGACTGGCTACTAATGTGCTGTTATCTCCCAGAACTATTATCTTTGAGATTTTTTTTTTTTTTTTTACTTCTTGTCCCAGTTTGAGATGGGATTTTTCAAGGGTTGTTGTTTTTTTAAAATCCTCATGGAACAGAATAGTTTCCTCTCCAGCGCCAATTGTAAAATTACAATCTAATCTATGGGACAATGAGCATAAGTGTCTTCTCATTCACTTGCATTATATGCCATGATAGATAATTCCTAGGAAGTTAAAAATATAATTAGCTTGTCACATCCATTTTTATTTGATTTTTCCCTCCTCAGTGACATTTGTTTTTTGGCTAAGCAAAACTTATTGTGCTCTATTTTGGGATTTAGCTGATTAGAATATACTATAATATGAGGGTTCAGAATACAATCCGCATGGCCTTCCTATTTTTGGATACTGCCTCACTCTTTTGAAATCTGAGAAATTGACAGCCCTGTTTCTTGCTAACAGTGTGTGTGGCCTGTCACCTGCCTTTTGCGAGTTACTTTTAACAGTACTGAAAGAACGGAGTAAAATTCGCTAGTCACCACGATAAAGCCAAAAAATGGGTTTTGATAAGTAAATATTAAATGTTTATGTGATGGAGTCTTCTGTCAAGGTTGATAAGCTACAAGCATTTATTGTGGGTCCAGAGATGAAACCAATTTCAGATGTGCAGCACTATCTGCAAGTGCCACAGGAGAGGACAACTGTAGCTAAATGCATGTTGCTTTTAGCTTTATGCCTCACACATCTTTCTTTGAGTGCAACAATCCGTGAGCTTTTGAAATCTCTCAGTCTGAGGAGGCAGAGCTGCTACTGTCAAATCCTGTCATGAAGGAAGAGCTCTCCAATGCGGAGGTCAACACTTGCAAGATTGGAGGTTGTACTTTGAGAGTGTCTTTAACTCTTTCGTGGTCTGCTCATAACACAAACTCTTGTCTGAAAAGGCCTGGATGGGGGTGTGGATTCACAATTGAAAACAATGTCAAGTCAACTTTAATTTTATGATGAACTTTGGACATATTTGAAAAAGCGTGAACTTCAGTATCTCTGCTGACATTTGATTGTTGAAACTCTGAAAACTCAGACTTTCCTGTTCACTGGCTGGCCCAGATTAAAATTGATGATCAAAGAATCCCTTTCCCTATTGAAGGAATAATCTAAATAGGGGATCTGAACAGACGAGTTTTGTTATCACGGAGTTTCCTCCTAATTCTTTCACTCTGAGGCTACGTCTGTACTGAAGCCTTTTGTTGGCAGAGAATGCAAACGAAGCACTCATTAGCATTTGTCATGCTGTCATTTGCATATTCTCTACCGATGCTTTTGTGGAAGAGGCTTTTGCGCAAAAACAAGCAATATAGACGAGGCCATTTTGTGCAAAAAACCCTCTTTTGCACAAGATCCTGTATAACCTCCTTTTTTGAGGTATAAGGGATCTTGCACAAAAGGGTTTTTTTGCACAAAATGGCCCCGTCTACATTGCTTGTTTTGTGCAAAAAGCATTGGCAGAGAATATGCAAATGACAGCACAACAAATGCTAATGAGCGCTTCATTTGCATTCTCTGCCAACAAAAGGCTGCAGTGTAGACCTAACATGAGGGTGTGTTTGTAACTCTGCCCACCTTCCAGGAAAGCACAAGAGGGATGAGCCCCAAAGCCAGTGAATCTCCTGTGACTCCAGAGGTCTAGAGAAGGTGGGGGGAAATTCAACAAAGGTAAAAGAGCAACCCTATAGAATCCTGGACTTGCTCTGCAGTGTGTCTGAAAGGGTGCCATGCTGTCTGCAATTCCACCAGTTTGCACTGTTGATTTAGGATCAGGGATTTCAGAGGCCAGTGGGGTAGACATGCATATTATTGTTACTCTTTTTCCACAAATCAGGAATATCTGTTCCAAAGTTACTAACTTCTGTGACCACGTTGTATTAACCCTGGCATGTGTCTGATAAAGTTACTGTAATCTCTTGTGTATTCCCTTGTTTAAGCATTTTCTTTTATCTTGAAAAAAATAAAGTAATGAAGGCCAGCTGATATTGTAGTAACTAGAAACTAATACATATTTCAAATGCCTGTTGTATTCCTTTATTACAAAACCTATGCCAAATCAATTGCTACAGAGCCTACTTATAATTATGACTTGTTTAAATCAATCAAATAGATTTTTTAAAAATAAGCACCTTTTCCCCACTTCCCCCATACAGCCAGAGAAATACACATTTTCTATATAGGGAGATGCGGTTGGTAGTTGCTTTTTAAATTTAAAACATTGCAGCAAGGGAGTTTCTATTTCATCAATTTGAGTCACTTTGATTTGAGAGGATTATTTTTTAAAGACTAAAACCAATGCTTTACAAAAAGACAATGTGGGCATTTGCCTAGAGCTAATGAAATGTTTGACTGTTGATCTGGCATGACAAGAACTACTTACTATTACTTCTGCATAACTCCTCTTTTGTTCTTCTTTAATTGAATGGCGTCCAAATTCTATATGTTGTAAGCTAAATGTATGGCATGCATGTGCAATGGACTACATGGTTTATTAACTCTGCATTAGAGACTTAGAAGCTGAATAAAGTGGGATTTCTACTTTTCTGTATCTGTCCAAAGCCATGTCTCCCTTCATCTGCCTTCTCCACTGCTCTGTCCATCACCCAAAAGTCCAGGACCTTCATTTTGTGTCTCTTGCTGGCTTGCTTTTCTTTCTTTCTTTCTTTCTTTCTTCACCATTGCTGTGTCCCAGGGGCCTGATCACTCCCTACTGCACAGACAAGCGTGCAAATGCTCAGAACATGCCCACAATTACAAAGTGTTGTTTGCACCCAGTTGTGCAGTGAGTAGTACAAATTCTTTTAAAGGGTTCAAGAAGACAGTTGGCAGAAATAAAAGGATTGAGATTTCAAATCTGAGGGAAGGAAGGATGGTTTAGAGCTTTATCCAAAATGGCCTGAAAGAGGTCACATCACAGGAGGCCAGCCAATACTCAGGATCTAGTAGGAAAGAGTCTAATAGAAGTTAGGCGGGAGAAGCAAGCGTTCCGTGTTAGTCTGTAAGGAGCATCAGAACCCCATACTGTGTAGGGAAACAAGTCTCCGCGTGATGACTTTTGCATAGTCCAGGGTGGGAGTTTCTAGTGCACATGCTAATTGAAGACACTCATTTGAACCCACCCCTGCAATCAGCTCAGTGCCAATTCTGTCCACACATCCATACAAGCAACACCACAGGACCTAACCACATGCACCACCACATCAGTGGCTCATATAAGTGCACATCCACCAATGTGATATATGCCATGAAGTGTGAGCAATGCCCCTCTGCCATGTATATTGGCCAAACTGGACAGTCTCTGTGAGACAGGATTAATGGGCGCACAGCAGATATTTGAAAAGGTAACACACAGAAACCTGTTGGAAAATATTTTAACTTGCCCTGACACTCATTAATGGATCTCAAAGTTACCATATTCTTGCAAGCCAATTTAAAACAGCTTGGCAGAAAGGCTGCAGAGCTTAATTTCATTTACAAGTTTGATACCTGCAACAGAGGTCTAAACAAAAATGGCCTATTACATTCTAATGACATTAAAATAAAAAACAAGCACAGGGTACTTAAGAGCATTTAGTACCCACTCTATCAGCTTCATGGACAATTTTTTCTCCCTTTTTCCTTATCTTCCTCCCCCCATCATCTCTTTTCTCTCTCTCTTTCTCTCTCTCTCTCTTCTATTTGGAAACCGGACCCTCAACTCCACTCATCTGAAGAAGTGGGTTGTGCCCATGAAAGCTCGTGATACCATTTACATTTTTTGTTAGTCTCTAAGGTGCTGCAAGACTATTTGTTTACGTGTTTGATTTTTTGTTAGGTTGATTTGTGTAATGACAGTGAATGTCCCCGGTGGTAATCATGCCTTTAAAAAAAATACCCACATGTTTTTGTTAACATTCAGAACCTCAGGTTTTGATTTTCAGAGTTTTCATACAATTCTCTGATTGGCAATCCAGGTAGGAAGATTGAAGTTCTGTCTGTTTGAGTGCTTAACTGAAAGCAGCTTCTTCCTAATTTAACCTATCATTAGCCAAAGTGAGTTTGAGGAAAAATAGTCTGTTAGAACAACCTCATTATTATGTAATTGAATCAATATAAATCAAAACAGGAAGGGTCAAGTGGCAGCCTTGACTCTGTATGGAAAAGACCTTTGCTCTACTCCAGTCTGTGTGAAGCTCAAGGGAAATTTGGACTTGTGACAAATATTGCAGACAGACTACATTACTCTGCACTGATATACATGAGGCAGTATTGTAAACTGTATTAGCACAACTGCTTATTAGCTAAGAATAAGCATGCACGAGAGTTGTGCTTGTTCGTCATCACTGTTGTTGACCTGTCTGTTCATAGAATCCCTTCTGGAACCATAAAGGAGGAATTATAACATCTGTGGAAAAGCAGATAGAATCAAGGAAAATACAGTGCAGAGATCTTATTCCTTGGTAACACCCAGTTGTTTGTCACTGAACTGCAGTGGATTATTTCTGAAATATTGAAACTAATAGAAGAGCTTGGTGTAATTTCAAATTATAAAGTTAACTGGCATAAACCTGAGCCATCACCCATATCCAAAGGACACATTGCATAAATTGGAATTTCATGCAGCAACCAAAGGAATACAATATTTAGGGATTAGAATAAAAAGAAGGCTGAATGAGAGTGCCAAATTTAATTTAAGAAACAAGGATAAGTATGATAAAAATGGATGTAGGCAGATGGAACAAGCTGAAACATCTCTCTGGGGAAAGGTTAATGTTGTTAAGATGAATATCCTTAGCTGCTGTCTATTTTTAGCACCTAGCCCATATATACATCAAAATGGTTTTCACCAAAGAGCTGCTGTTATGGTTAGTTTAGGCTCCATATTAAATTGTTTTCAAACACTTTTTTTTAACAAAATCCAGTATTAGTAAAATGTTTCCATGAAATTTAAAAAAACCTCACTTTAATAGAAATATTGCCTTACAGTGTTTGGAAACTAGATATTGCATCATAATGTTATAGCATGAGCTTACAGTTAAAAGGAACAAGAAAATGATTATGACTAACAGTAACATAACTGGAAGGTTTTCTATTGTCCGTGGTAAATGAAGCATTTCACTGTAATATTTTTTTTGCACTTAGTTTTTGAGTTTACTTTTTTTAGTTAATAACCGCAGGTGTTAGTAACACCAGTGAAGACATTTGTATTCATGTCCTTTCAGTAAGATGGCATCTTTCTAAAGTCTCAGGGGGTAGCTGTGTTAGTCTGTAACTTTTTTAAAAACAAGTAGTCCTGTAGCACTTTGGTTATATATATATTTTTTTGTCAGCCTCTAAGGTGCTATAGGACTACTCATTGTTTCATCTTTCCGAAATTACTGCAAGTGCTAGAAGGTAGAGATTAGGGGGGTGGGAAGTGTGCAGGGCCATCTGCTGGGGGAGATGGGGCCTGGGTTAGCCCCGCCTAGAACCTCACGCACAGGATGCAGGCCTGGGGCAACAACTCTGCTCTGCCTCGTTAGCCCCCAAGCAATGTTACCCAGGGGATTACAGGGCCTGGCGCAGGGAGGCAAAAGGGTTCACTTACCCCTTCCACACTCACTGTTATACCTGGGAGCTGGAGTGGCCTGGAGAAGCCTGGATTGCATGCTCTACTTCCTGTTGCTGTGGAGAAATGGAGCACAGCTGGCTGGGAGAGGGTGGCAGTAGAGCAGGCTGCTAGTCTGCTCGGATATTGCTGCCGTAGTGAGTGTCTGGGGGGGGGGGGAGGATGGGCGACCCCTGCTGCCTCCCCACACCATGCCCCATATACCCGAAGTCCTTCCTGTCCATTGGATGGTTGAGGCAGCTGCTGCAGGACCCCCCCAAATCAAGGGTGGCATCGCAGATTTATCCTTTGAGAGGGAAGGTTCAGGAACATGTTTTCCAGGCCAGAGTGAGAGGTAAACTAAAAGGAGTAGAATGTTTAAAATCTGGGTTCTCTATTGACAATGGTTCCTTCATGGGAAACAGCTTGGATTCAATATACTAAAAGCATGGAGAGAGGCAATATAATCTAGGAGTCAGGAAGGGGACAAGGGATCAGGCCTTCCGGACTAGTCACAGTTCTCCTGCATGGTTGGTGTTCTCCTATAAAGTGCGTCACCCTGTTGCTTTGTTTCCCCATCTGTGAAATGTGGGGAAATAATGCTTGCATGCTATGACTAAAAGAGCAAGAATCAATGTAAATGAGGTCGGAGTGGAAGCTAACTAGGAAAAGAGCATGTTAAGAATTATTTAGAGACATTAGAAGTCATCAACTCATTAAGGCCTGATAAAATACATTCTAGACTACTAGGAACAAGCAGAAGAGATCTCGGAGCCATTAGCAATTATCTTTGAGAACTCCTGGAGAATGAGAGAGATCCCAGAGGGCTGGAAAAAGGACAATCCAAGGAATTATAGACCAGTTAGCTTAATTTTGGTACTCAGAACAATAATGGAGCAAATAAACATTTTAAGCACTTAGAAGATAATATGTATGATCATATCATACACCCTAATACCTTTCTTTTGCAGGGAAACAAGCTTTGTGGATGGAGAAAGTAGTAGATATAGTACACTTCAACTTTAAGGCTTTGATACTGTTTCACATGACCATTTCATAACCAAACTAGAGGAATATACTGTAGACAAACCTGCTCATCTGAGATGAGTAAGTTAGCATATAGTGTGATGTTTCACAGGGATCTCTCCTGGGTCCAGGTTCATTTAATAGCTTCATAAATAGTTTGGATAATGGCATGGAGAGTACATTTCCAAAATGTATCGATAGTACTAAGCTATCATGGGTGACAAGGACTCAGAGGACAGGATTAGGCTTCAAAATGATATTGACAAACAGGATAAATGGTCTGAAATAAAGTGTGAAATTTAATAAGGGCCAATGCAAAGTAATGCATGTAGGGAGTGTGATGGGGTTCAGGCCAGCTGGCTACAAGAAAATAATAGAAAGCAAGTATATTCTCTCAGGTTAATATATTTGGAGTCAATCAAGAACCATCTAGAACCAGCTGTGACAGTTAAGTTTGGATTGAAGTGTCCTACCCAATCAAGGACCAACTGGAATTGGTTAAAAGCCTCCTCTTTAGTCAGTTTAGTGGCAAGCCAGAAGTGGTGGGCAAAGGATGTTCTGCAGGAGAGCAGGAATTGTAGAGACACTGTCAAGTACAGGAGGGAACCCTGCTGGTACAGAGGCAAGGAACAGGGTGAGCCCTATCTGGGCAATAGCCCCTTTGGGCCCTAGAAATCTGAGAGAGGAAAACCCCCTCCAAGAAGGGGAGAGACTTAATAAAGAAATCTAGTATGTTATTTCCACATCCAGAGAGGCCACTAGAGACTTAAGATTTTTCCCCTCCCATTCCCCTTTGCTATGCCAATCATGAAAGTGGCTAAATCACACTAGAGCTTGTCCTTGAAGTAAAGGGACATGACTCAGAGCTATAGTGGACTACTGAGAGTGAGCAATTAGACTGGGATTTGCTGTGTTCCCCACATGGGGAGAGAGAATACACAGGTGACCACTACCCAGAACCACAGAACACACTGCGTGCATTAAGAGTTTTGTGTCACAAGGAATAATCAATTGCAAAAATACAAACTGGGAAATGACTGCCTAAGAAGGAGTACTGTGGCAAGGAATTGGGAGATTACAGGGGATCACAAACTAAATATGAGACAACAATATAATACTGTTGCACAAAAAAAAAATCATACTAAGGAGTGTTGGAAATAAGACATGAAGTAATTCTTCCACTCTACTCAGCACTGATTAGCCCTGAACTAGAGTACTGTGTCCACTTGTGGGTTTCATACTTTGGGGAAGATATGGGCAAATTAGAGAAAGTTCAGAAGAAAGCAATCCCAATTCCTTGCCACAGTACTCCTTTCTAGGCAGTCATTTCCCAAATGATTGGAGGTCCAAATAACATGAGGAAAGTTTGGAAAATTAGTTTATCCTGACTTCCCACCATCTTTAAGTCCTTGGGAGATTATGAAGATGGTGGTAATAAGAAAAAATTATCTACTGAAGATGGGACAAGTAGTTCTAGACTTTAAATTGCAGCAATTATCTGTTACTGTAATTAAGCAGTGGAGCCAGTACGTAGGACCGTGGTGGGGCAACCTGGGTTAGTGAGTGGTCCACATAAGTGGCCCTTCTCCATCTCAATGGGTCGCAAGACTGTTGTAACCATGATGGTTTCCTGGGCTACGATAATATTGCTAATTGCACTTGCATATCTAGAATTCATGGGTGCCGACTGAATCATAGCCGCACTTTTGATTGGATGCAGAGGGAGTACATGGCTTTTATACTCAATGTTGTGTGCAATACTTCATATGCCCTATCTTTACATACATGTCACTTTAGTAACACCGTTTCAAAACTAAAGAAAACAAGAAAACTATCAGAATCTAGGGCCCATGTGCAGAAGAAGTGGTAAATAAAATGTATTGAGCCACACATAAAACCCTGATGGGCAGCATGTGGTCCTTGGGCCACAGGTTGTCCACTACTGACTTTTATGGAAAGCTCCATCAGTGGAGGTTTTTATGAACAAATCAGACAAACATGTGCCAAAGATAATCCTTTGTCAAGTCTCAATTCAGGGGACTCCATCAGGTGATACATGGACGTTCCTTCCAGTCCTACATTGCTATTATACTTTATAAAGTGCTTTGAGCTCCTTGAATATTCAACCCCTTGCATAGATTCCTCTCAACATATTTCCTTTCAACACACCAGTCCTCCAGCATTTTGTACCCAAGGACTGGAAGACAGCTAACATAATACCAATATTTTTAAAAGGCTCTAGAGGCGACCCTGGCAATTATAGACTGGTAAATCTAATGTCAGTATCGGGCAAATTAGTTGAAACAATAGTAAAGAATAAAATTGTCAGACATGTAGAAAAACATAATTTATTGGGCAAAAGTCAACATGGTTTCTGTAAAGGGAAATCCTATCTTACTAATCTATTAGAGTTTTTTGAAGGTGTCAACAAACATGCAGACAAGGGGGATCCAGTAGATAGAGTATACTTAGATTTCCAGAAAGTCTTTGACAAGGTCCCTCACCAAAGGCTCTTACGTAAATTAAGTTGTCATGGGATAAGAGGGAAGATCCTTTCATGGATTGAGAACTGGTTAAAAGACAGGAAACAAAGGGTAGGAATAAATGGTAAATTTTCAGAGTGGAGAGGGGTAACTAGTGGTGTTCCCCAAGGGTCAGTCCTAGACCAATGCTATTAACTTATTCATAAATGATCTAGAGAAAGGTGTAAGCAGTGAGGTGGCAAAGTTTGCAGATGATACTAAACTGTTGAAGATAGTCAAGATGAAAGCAGACTGTGAAGAACTTCAAAGAAATCTCACCAAACTGAGTGATTGGGCAACAAAATGGCAAATGAAATTTAATGTGGATAAGTGTAAAGTAATGCACATGGAAAAAAATAACCCAAACTATACATACAATATGATGGGGGCTAATTTAGTTACAACTAATTAGGAAAGAGATCTTGGAGTTATTGTGGATAGTTTGCTGCACGCTACGTGGATATTTTCAAAGGCAGTCAAAAAAAAGCAAATAGGATGTTAGGAATTATTAAAAAAGGGATAGTAAATAAGACCCAGAACATCTTACTGCCCCTATATAAAATTATGGTAAGCCCACATCTTGAATACTGCGTACATATGTGGTCTCCCCATCTCAAAAAAGATATTTTGGCATTAGAAAAGGTTCAGAAAAGGGCAACTAAAATGATTAGGGGTTTGGAACGGGTCCCATATGAGGAGAGGGTAAAGAGACTGAGACTTTTCAGTTTAGAAAAGAGGAGACTGAGGGGGGGATATGATAGAGGTCTATAAAATCATGAGTGGTGTGGAGAGGGTGAATAAAGAAAAGTTATTTACTCATTCCCATAATATAAGAGCAAGAGGACAGCAAATTAAATTAATGGGTAGCAGGTTTAAAACTAATACAAGAAAGTTTTTCTTCACACAGCACACGGTCAATCTGTGGAACTCCTTGCCAGAGAAGGCTGCGAATGCTAGGATTATAACAGAATTTTAAAAAGAGCTAGATAAATTCATGGAGGTTAGGTCCATAAAAGGCTGTTAACCAGGGGATAAGGAATGGTGTCCCTGGCCTCTGTTTGTCAAAGGCTAGAGATGGATGGCAGGAGACAAATCGCTTGATCATTGTCTTCAGTCCACCCCCTCTGGGGCACCTGGCACTATCGGCCAGACAGCATACTGGGCTAGATGGACCTTTGGTCAGACCCAGTATGGCCAATCTTATGTTCATTTTGGAGTTGTAGGCACTTACCACAGGATGGACGGAAGGGGCAGAGGATTCTTGCATTGAAATAGATTTGATGTCTGCAGTTCACAGAAGTTTGAAAACAGAGGTGTATGAGCAACTCATGAGCTTTGAGTCCTATTAGAAATGATCTCAACCGTTGGCTTTCACTATTTTACTTGTTGGGGGTCTTAGCTCAGCAGAGCATTTAAGCATGTACCCAAGTCCCATTGATATCAATATGTGTTAAGGACATGTGTGTGAGTAAGTGTGTGCTTAATCATATCACAGACTAGGTATGGTCTGTTGAACTGTGGCCATGGAAACTCAGAAGGCTCTACAAGGGCCTGATTCTGATTCTAACTCTGGTTTCACAGAGTGTAACACAATTGATTTCTATTGAGTTAATCCTGATTTACACTTGTATGTGACACTGGAAAAAATTCAGCCTATCAGTATAGACTTTGGGGCTTCTTTCAGCACTGCATTGTCCCAATAGGATACCAAAGTAAATCTACTGAAAACAATGGACTTCCTCAGGCATGAAAAAATCCCCAAAATTTAGCCCCTTGGTCTTTATTTTGCCATTCCTCATTGGTAGGATTTCTCTTTTGTAAAATCAAAGCTGATAATGGTTCAGTTCCAGATCACAGTTCCAGGTCTGTAAGTTATAAAAAGCAAGTTCTTCAAACACGTGAACTCGGAGATGTTTTGCTGACCAAATTCACAATACACCGTCCCTCATCTGCTCTTAATTTAAAACTATATGAGTTAGAAGCTGATTTATATAATGTTACAGTTTTCTCTTAAATAATTTCTTTCTTCTCTTCAGTAACTTTAGACTTATGTGAAGCAGACAGCATCTGCCCTCATGGTCACCTGCATGTGTTACTCGCTCCCTGGAGGATTGTTTAACCTGAGATCCTGAAAAAAAAAAAAAAAACAAAAAAAACAAACCACCCATGCTATCTTGAGCAAGTGTAACACATTTAGGTGACTATGCAGAAACTGACATACATCAATGGTGAATAACTGCTACAGATTTAAATAAGCAGTGCACATGTCCATAGAGAAACCACCAGACGAACTATTAGCATTCCATGTGGGAAGCAATAAAGTAATAACTACAGTCTATTTCTAACCGTACTTTGTGAAACAATAGCAAATATATAGTACAACTTACAGCCTCAAAGCCTTAATTCTCCCTACTCGCACCACTTTACTGTAGTGTAACTCACTGACATGGTTTACGCAGGTAGGCAAGACAGCCTACGTGGGCTGGATCTGGCTTGCCAAGCGGTTGGTCCAGCCTGTGGCCACCCTGTCACTCCCTCACCTCCAGGCCATTCGAGACCTGGGGACAGAGGAAAGCGTGAAGTCTCCTCCCCTGGCCAAAGGGTGTGTGGTGGCTAAAGAGAAATGCTGGCTGTTTTAAAACCACCAGCAGTTTTCTCTAGCTGCCTTGCACCCTGGGCAGAGTGTAGCCTGAGAAGTAATTTTAGTAAAAATTTGGACGGGTTAGGCTTGCCAATCTGACCAGAAAAATCTAGGTTCATCCTCTCTCCCAGGTTACAGTTCAGTGGAACCATAAGATTACCTCTCTTGAAGGCTGGCAGGTGACCAACAACAACCACACTTTAACCCAGGAAATGAAATAAAAAGCAACTTTATTGCTAAAGGAACAACTATAATGCTACTACAACAAAAACAGCAGCAAGAACACAAATCACTCGAATTCCTTCCCAAGGTGTCATTAACACAATCAAATTAAAACTTATCTAAATATACAAAGAGTAATAATAATAATAATTAATGATAATAATGCTTCCTACACATAAGGACCCCAAGGTTGGACAGAGGAGGGTGGCTTCCCTTTCCCTGGAAGACCTGCGAGCAAGTGGTAGTGAGATTCCTAAAAAAAGCAAACTTAAGGAAGCAAGGAAGCCGTTATCAAGATAGTTATAAGTATTTAGTTTCTGACCTGAAAAGATAACGCACTCTGGAGTGAACTGCTTCAGCAAAGCTGGGATAGCAGCTCTGATCTCCCAAATCCCTGTGCCTAAACACCCTTTTGGTGCCAAAATATTCTGAATAAACAACCCCTTTTCCATAATTGGGCCTAGCACCCAAACATTTCTGAGGGTACCATCTCTGATTGGAAGAAGTATTCAGGGTCCTTATAAATATTTATTAAGAATGACTGATGTTTTCTTGGATAATCTCTCAAAACCACTTAAAAAGCACGGGAAGCTGCTGTTTAAAACCTGCCATCTGGACTGACTGTGCAGGATATTCGAAATAGCCATTATCACTATGTTAGCAGATTTGTTCTACAAATTCTGGGCAGAATTCACAAATATAAACTCTTGTGCCAACCACAAACACTTGCTTCACCCCTTTATGGAAAATTACAAAGAAAAACAAGTATTTATCTAACTATCTCCTGTTATAAGCCATCTCACAGAAATGAATTCTGCAGGCCCCTTGCATTACCAGCATCTTCAAATCTATATACAGAAAACAATACAGCTATTAATTAACTAAAATAAAGCAAATATCATTTTAGTAGGCCAAGATAAAACAGATATCGGTTAATAGGCTACAAGGGTTGGGGCAAGTGACAAGAGACTTTGCATGCTCCCCTGTCCTCAGGCCCTGATTGGTCTGGAGGCCGGGGGAATGCATGAAGTCTGCTCCCGCTGTCAGAGGTGCATGGAACCTAGATGAAATCGTTCAAAACAGCTGGCAGTTCTCTCTAGGCACCAGGAGGTAGCAGGCAAAGACTTTGCGCTCCCCCACCCTCAGGCCAATCAGAGTCTCTGGGCGGTGGACCATTGGAAGTTTCCTGGTCCCACCCCTTCCAACCGAGGCCCTGCCCCTTCTGGGGTGGCCTGCAACTACTTCAGAAATTTGTGAAGTGGCTCCCCTTCAAAAATTATTGCTCACTCCTGCCATAGTAAGATTAGAATTGAATCCACTTGTGTGAGTTTGTCCATTGCTTTTGATATATATCAGTACAAAAGAAAAAGCAAATCAGACTTGGAGTTGTGAGGATAAATAAATTAAAGACTGGGAGATGCTGCAATATTATGGTAATGGAGGCCATAAAAACATGTAAGATAGATCCAAAAAGCCTGTCCAATATATGAAGCAGCGTGCAAAGCCTCTCAGATATTTCTAAACCTATATTAATTCTCTGCTAAAGTAAAACAGCAGATTTATTGAAGACTATGAAAATGCAAAATGTAGCTTCTCTCAAAGCAAGACTGTCTCCTCAATAATGTTAATTACTAAATTCAATACATAAATCTTACAATTGCTTGGTTTGCTTGTGAAGAGTAGCTTGTTGTAAGGAAATTTATTTTATGTCTATTTGTACCACAGTTAAATATGCATGCCTTTTGAAAAAGCACATTTCATCTTATTTGTACTAATATATGCAGATTTAAACCATTTATATTGAGCATAAAGACAAATTGCACCATGCTTTCCCGATACTGGAAATAGCTCACTCTGCCTGTCCCCCAGCAGCACTGTTTGTTTATCATTGCA
The DNA here is from genome assembly GCF_052426305.1 of Pelodiscus sinensis. Taxonomy (NCBI): domain Eukaryota; kingdom Metazoa; phylum Chordata; order Testudines; family Trionychidae; genus Pelodiscus; species Pelodiscus sinensis. The sequence continues at coordinate 151,488,222 of NC_143053.1, forward strand.
AAAGTTCACCAGGTAATTGCCTCATTATCTGTTCATCTAATTTCACAGGGAAATGACCATCCTTAGGTGCTGAGGTCACGGCTCATCAGAAATTATACTCTGTAATTTTATATCTGATCTTGGGTAATCTTAATTTGCTTATCTCAGTTCTCATATATTGACTAAATTGCTAGATTCTATTAAAATCTCCACCAGCTGTCAGAGATTTAAGACTGAATTATTGAACTGAGATGTATTGAATTATTAAAACATTATTGCCATTGTGAGCCAGTAAAGTGATAATTAAAATACAGGAGATTAATATAACTTTTGAGTGCCTTTTATGTAATTTGAATTAAAACCTAATATGTGGTGTACATGCATAATATAAAATAGCCTATCATTATAGCCAGTGTAACAAAAATATATTGTGGTAGTATTTTCCCCCCTTCTGCTCAATTAAACTAATCTCAAAGGTAAAGTGTTTTCATACTTAGAGGTTATAATATTAAAGTATTATGTGAAGTTTGATCAGTGGCATTAATGTAATTATTTTATAATAAATGTGCATTATCTTTTATTCTGCTCTAAATTGTGCCCTCTGTATGTAGTTTCACTGGACTGTATATTGAAAGTCATTTACCTTTCAGGAATATCTTGTAACCTTCCACTCCTGTCTCCTAATTCTGTGCCACATCTCCCTGGCTGTGCGAAATGCTAGGTACTTGGAAATGGTCACCAGTAAACTCAGGAGCTCAGCTTTTCAAATTGTTTCCATGTAATTCTGTTACTGGATGTTGTAGGTCAGGATTTACTGTCGTGGTGTCCTGTCAAGTCTCTGGCTCTGTCGATGATGATAACCAGAAGGCCGCTTGCGTGTGTGCTTAGTGATGTGTGCCGTGTTGACTCGTGCACTTAGTTAACAGCAGACTTCAAGAAAGCCCCCCAAAGACCACAAATCCGATAAGGATTGAAGGTGCCCAACCAGGTTTATTGTTAAGCGAAGTACAGTCATAGTGGTCAGTAGACTCTGCTGAACTACAACGCATATGTAATCTGTAACATTGGAATGACTCAATTAGTGGGAGGTCCCACTGTCCCCAGGTTAAACAACAACTGTCCCCCCAAGACACCACTTTATATGCAGGTACAAACAGGTTACATGTCACTCCTGACGTTTCAGGTTGCCATCTTCTGACACTGTCAGGTTATCACCTTAAACCATGTTGTTTGATTAGATCATCTCTATCCATCATGCTGTCATTTTAGACCCTTTCCTGAACCTGAGTCTGTATCTGTGGGGAGTGTGAGTACCAAGGTCTTTTTTAATGAGCTGATGTTGCCGTGTACTTTTCAAGTTACGACCAGTACCAATTACTGTTTTACAGTCAGTACCTAGTACCAATTTACTATTCTACACTTGGGCCTATTACCAATTAGTGTTTTACACTTTCACCCTGTTCATTCCAAGCTCTGTGAGCAGGGGTCTGCCTCTCACTCACATCTTAGCTTTGCTTTCTGTTAGTCATGTTTTATCCATTGTTAGCTAGGCCTCAGGCCAGGCCTGTGCTACATAGGCTTATGGTTTTTTACTACACTGGAGACAAGGAGATATTTGCTCCATCTCTCACCAGAGTAGTTAGTAAGAGAGACCCACTATATCCTTGGGTGTCTATAGCTCAAAAAGTCACTTGAAAAATTTCTTTACAGTGTGGCAGATGGTTGAAAGCCATCCAACAAAAGTGTAACTCCTGTCTTTGGTGTAGTCAATTGTTATTGTTACTTCAAGCCTTGAGTTGCTACTGTACCCACACCACTTCCATTACCAGCATTCCAGTGAGGACCCCGGGCTTGATCTACACTAGCTCTTTACATCAACCCTAGACCCTTACGGTTGAATTTTTAAGTGATGCCAATCAAGGGGTGGGGGCTAAGGAAGGTGGCCAGCTCCCCCAGCACTGTCATTGAGTCAGGGCATAATACACCTGGCATCAGCCTGCAGGAGAGCAGAGTGGTAGAGGTGCAGGAGGAGGAGATTAGCCCTCAAATTTGGTCTGGCCAATCCTGAATGGCACTTCAGTATGGCTCCGTGCTGCAGGGTGAGAGTGGAGTGGGCTTTCTCTGCAACTCTCCCCTATGATTGGCCACCTCCCACAAAGGCAGTACCTACCTTCCATTCTGCGTCTCCCAACCTCCAGAGTAGCACCTGACATTCCCTTCCACACACACAATAAAATCCCACCTCTCAGACCCAATTGTCTCGTTAACAGAGGTGAGTCCAAAAAGGCTTACAGCATGAAAATGTTTGAAAACCACTAAGCTAGTTAGATAGACTTAGGAACAGGAAAAAGTATAGAAGCCTCTCAGATTTCTTCTTTTTTTTTCTAGCTTTCCTTTTCTCCTTTCCATATAAACTTCGAATGAGCAAACTTACTTGCAAAAAGACTAAATCCAGGAATTCTGGTTGAGATGTCACATTGCAGCCTGTAGGCATTTATATTGTGCATTTGGAGAACTCCCCTATAAATCATCTTACATTCCACACTTTTCTTCTCAGACCTATTGTTTAACTATGTCTAAGGCTCCATAATTACAAAGGAACAAAACAAACTCTTGCTAGGCATCTCACTTTTATCCATGAAGCAAGAAAATTGCTCCTAGTGAATGCTAATTTTCATTATTTTATGTTGAAAGAAATAGGTTGCCCAACAAGTTTCTTTTCTTCCATCTGTGTGAGTACCTATTAGATACAAACTTTGTTTCTTTTAAGAAACTTCTGATATGAACAGTGTCTTCCATTCAGGAAAACAAGTCACGTGTTGTCTAAAAGATATTTATTAGAACCAGGTGAATTAATATTCACTAGGAATTTAACCCTAGTTTCTGTTTGTGAATTGTTTATGCACTACTACTGATTTCTATATGTTACATATGTATTAAAAGTAGGTATTCATCCAATAATTTGGACAAATGCTTTTGGGGATTTAAATCCATTGCCATTCACTACTTGCTGTTGATAGTTTATAATTGGTCTTCAGTTACATGACCATGTGTATGCTTCCTGATTGGATGCAGGAAATGTTTTAAACAGGAGACTAACAAATGATAAATAGCAAACAGCGATTTAATGAATAACAAATAATGCACTTTGGGTAAGAATTGTTTGATAAATAGTCTTTCAGGCAAGGAATCATGAATTATTCAAGATTCATGAACGTTTTCAGGAGCTAATGGCAGTTGTCACAACCACCAAATAATAGGGCTCCATGAATAGCAGCAGAGTGAAGCCAACCCATTTATTTACAAATGTGTTAAAGCACCTGCATTTCCTTCATCCCATATCTATTGTCCCATACGGATTTCAGTTCTTACTGCTGGAGGCAGCTTTGAAAGATTTTTTTCCTATCCCCACTTTTCACTTTAGGCTTCCCCCCTGGTTAAACACAAGATAGTTTAGTTTTAAAAAGTGGGTTTGAGGATGGCTTTATTACAGCTGAACAATGAGATACAGGTCTTGCCTGCAACATGAAAAGCATATCTTAAAGTGATCAGGCTAGGGGTGTATGCAATGGCACGAATAGAGGTAGGCTGCGACCAGCCAAAAACATGATGTGGAAGGTGGCAATGATCACAGCTGAGAAGTAGTTCCAGTCCTGCAACAACGTACATTTGCTTCATTTGATGGATGCAAGTCATCCCGCTGACTTCAATAGAACTACTCATACCCATACAGTGAAACAGGTATAAATCTTGGCTGGATCAGAAATTTAGATTGTACAATCTTCATGGCAGTGTTTGCATTTGAAAATGCCTAAGAGCATTTGGGGTTCTAGTAGCAATAAAGGGTACTCAGAAGAGCTAGTCAAACAATTTTCAATAACTCATTTTCCCATCAGAAACAAAATAACAGTTTAGAAAATTTCAGCAGGAACATTTCTCAGGATCAGAATGGAATATGGAGCAAGACTTTCCCCAGTGTAGCCAATATCCCAGGGCACCCACCTAAGAAGTAGACCAAATGTCTACTGTGCCTAATTTAGAAATGGGACCTGAACATGGGTCTCTCACCACCATGGGCTTGTCTAGACTATATCCCTCTTTCAAAAGAGGGATGTAAATGAAACACTTTGAAAGTGCAAATGAAGCGGGGATTTAAATATCCCACACTTCATTTGCATAATCACATCCCAGTGGTCTTTCAAAAAAGGGTATTTCGAAAGTGAAACCTCAGTCTAGATGCAGTTCTTTCGGGGGGGAAAAAGAACACTCTTTTGAAAGATCCTGTACTCCTGAAAAAATGAGGAGTATGGGATCTTTTGAAAAAGGGGATTTTTCCCAAAAGAACTGCATTTAGACTGAGGTTTCACTTTCGAAATACCCTTTTTTTAAAGACTTCTGGGACGTGATTATGCAATGAAGCATGGGATATTTAAATCCTTGCTTCATTTGCACTTTCAAAGTGCTTCATCTACATCCCTCTTTCGAAAGAGGGATGTTGTGTAGACCCTGCCCATAAGGACCCTATCCCCTAAGCCATTGGATATTCTGGCGGTGACTTGGGTTTTGCCCCTACAAAAAATCTCATTTTCATTCCACATCAGAACAAAAATGAATTTTAAAACCTCAAAATTGTCTGCAAAATAGAATTATTATTTTCTGGCTATCCTGATACTTGTCTGGAGGTGCTCAGTAACTCAGAGGATCTGACTCAAAGTAAAGCTCAGCAAGGACCAATTAAAAAACGAGTCAGGCGTTCTGGATTTGCCACATTATGTTAAGTGACTGGAGCTCAGAAATAATTCCTTTATGATTTCTAACTTTTCATTTTAATTTTGAACCTGAAGATGCTAAATTATATTTGCCAGTAAAACATTTAAAGAGAACATTTCTGTATAAATATGAGTTTTGCACTCAGATAAGGACTAAGGCAACATTTTATTAAATCAACCAGTCTCCACCACATGTTTTGTAATATTGCTGATAAAGCCTTAGGAGATGTCTATCCCACTGAGCACTATTACATCTCAATCCATCTCCCTTAATTCTTCTAGCACTCCCACTGCTGGAAATGATATTGCTCTGATTAGATCTATTTACATGTTAGACGTTTTCAGTAGAACGAAAAAGGATAATTTCTACGAAATCTATTATTAAAAATGCTACTTTCCTTTACTTAGATGTTGACATTATTTCTAATAGGATGTTTGCTTTTATACTACAGTATTCCCAGTAGAATGAGATCTAGAGAAAATAGGTATTTTATCCAGCGTTTACCATGGAAAATTACAAATACATAGAAAACATGATTTGATGTTTTTTAAAGACAAACCACATAAACATTACTGCATTCTAATTGCAAAAAGTTGAATGAGATTTTTTCAAATGTAGATTGTATTGAATCTAGTTAACGAGCATCATATAAGCACCATCACTAGACTCCTGAAATACTGTTCTAATAATGAAAGAATATAGTATTTAATTGCTCTCATGTTAATCTTCCACTGAGTGCTGTGTTACTATTTGTGGGGCTGATTCTGCAGCCTTACCTATGCAGAAAGTTCCGGCGCTTCAGGGGGTAGCCGAGTTAGTCTGTTACAGAAAAAAAAACAGCAAGCAAATGGTCTGGTAGCACTTTATAGACTAACAAAACATGTAGATGGTATCAAGAGCTTTCGTGGGCACAGCCCATTTCTTAAGATGACCAGAGTTATCTCCGGCTGTGCCCACAAAAGCTACCATCTACATGTTTTGTTAGTCTATAAAGTGCTACCAGACCATTTGCTTGCTGTTTCTTATGCAGAAAGTGTTATTGATTTGGGCATTGATAATAAGAGGACAGATTTCATATCATGAAATTATAATTGGATGACATCAGAAGTGAAGATCCTTTATTTTATTTTGTCTGTGAGAATTAGCTCATTGTGATGTCTGATATGAAAACTTGCTTTATGTCCGAATCCAGTATTTGCTGTGCTTTGGGAAGTCTGGGAGTCCCTGGTATAACTCCACTGACTTCTGTGACTCTCCTTACTCATGTGAGTTGTATCCTAATCAGTATGAGTTTGAGAGTCTGGCACTGTTTCCATACATGTACTACAAACCAATTAATTCTATTTTTCATTTTAAGTGAATCTCTGAAGTCTCATAAATGCAGTTTTACCACGTTTATAAACCTAGCGACCTTCCAATTTGTATCCTCATTATGTTTTGTTATTTATTAGTTTATTCTTGCTAGGGATATTTTCATCTAGTTTGAAATTGACGCTAATGTTCCCTGACATTCAGTCTGACATATATTAAGAAAGAGGAAAGGAAGTGACAGAACTAATTAAAAATCCATCTGTTCAGCTAATTTAGAGGTGTGCCACACAGTTCAAATGAAACGTGGTCAGCAGCAAATCACCTTCACCTGTGCTGTTGGTTCTGAACTTACAACCTTTAGTGCTGATGATGGCTTCAGAAATACCCCTCCTAATCAATTCAGGGGCTGGGGTATGTAAGGTAGGTAAGCTGCCACAGCTATTGCTCTTTGAATGGAAATACTTCATGTCCAGTAAAGTAACACAAGCATGAACGTACAGAAATGAGCCATATAGCAAATCAATGCATTCCATTAGTTGGAATACCTATGTTCCACACGACACATAACAACCAGGCCTTGTATCATCTCTAAAGGTATCATAATTCCCTTTTTTATGGCAAATATTTCCTAATCATGTTGATGGGTCACACTCGTCCCTAGTGTGAGATTATCAAAGTCAATACAGTTGCACCAGGAAAAGATTTGACCAATATAATTATACCCTGTTGTTGCTTTCTGTATGATTTTTCTGCAGCAAAACATTACTGGGCAGGTACAGTTTTTACAAAGGCAAATTAAAAGTAAATTTTGTTTCAGTCTGTTGAATTGGGGTCTATCACATGACAATAGTAAAGAATCACAGTATGAGTTACTTTCTCTTAAGTCTAAGAAAAGAGCTTTATTAGAATACAAACAATGGTGTCCTGAAATCTATTCTTTCTCACTCTGCTTATCTTTAAAGATTCTGTCTATATTTCTGCTGCCTGGCTTCCTGCTATAGATTCAAAGAAACAGTTTACATATGGGGTAATCTAGGTATATTTAATCCTGCTTCAGTGGAGGGAGTGTATGTGTGTGCACGCATCTGTGCATACGCTAGATGACTTTTTAAGGTCCTGGTTGCAGGGCTGCATTGTGTCAAAGTACTATCATTTTGCTTGAGATACAATTCTGACTCCTTGAGCTCAAGAAGCAACTGACCACTTCAGCCCCAGCAGTTTCTTTTATGTGAGCTTGCTGGGCCCTGGTTGGTTGCTTCCTCCAGCCCTTCCCTGAGTGGCTGTGCCAAACACAGCTGTTCTAGGTTGCTTGGAAGACTCACATTAACTGCTTACCCCCCGGATTAACCCCTTTTACACCTGTGTAGGATAGGCACTCTATCACAGTGCCTTCTAGCCCTTTATTTCTGTGATTCTATATCCTTACCTGATCTGTCTTACGCAAATGGTATATAGAGTGTTGGGGTGTGTAAGGGTTAAATAACCTGGGTAACTGCTATGATATAGGGAAGAATGGCAAAGATAGCACTATTTCTTCTACTTAATAGATACAGTTTGATACCCTTTCCCTTCCTGTGCACAGTTGCACAAGGAATGCAACTTTCTAATGAATACTGTGTGTGTAAAAGTAGTGTCATCTTCCATGTTCCCTTCATCCCAGATAAATAAAATGTATTTGGGGTCATGGCTCCTTCTCCCTGTCTGTGACTTGCTGATTAAGGGATTTTATGCTGAGAGACCTGCATGGGTAAGCTAAAAGTGCAGTAAACAGTAAACAGGGGCGGGTATGACTATATCCATCACATGATTATTTCTATTCATTATAAAGGTGCTCACATTACTAAATAAGGGCTTACGGGGAGTTGAAATAGATATGTGTATTTGTATGCAAAGGGTTTATTTGTTGCTCACTTGGACCGGGGTTTGGGGGGTGCAAGGTGGAACGCGTTGTCTGTGATAAAGAAGCCTGTCTACTCCATCCATTTCTGGGTCACCTGTTCCTTTCTAACATAGGGTGTGTCTAGACTACAGAGTTTTATCGACAAAAGTGGACTTTTGTCGACAAAACTATACCTGCGTCTACACTACCACTGAGTTCTATCGACATAACGTCGACAGAACTCAGCAGTTTTGTCGACGCTGGTAAACCTCATTTTACGAGGCATAATGCCTTCTGTCGACAGAATTCTGTCGACAGAAGGTGTTATTGCATGTCGGGTTGTGTCTAGACTACAGGGTTTTGTCAACAAAGCAGCTTGCTTTGTCGACAGAACTGAATGTAGTCTAGACGCTCTTTGTCGACAGAAGCTTTGTCGACAGTATCTGTTGACAAAACTTCTGTCGACAAAAGCCTGTAGTCCAGACGTACCCATAGACTAGTAAATTATAATAACCCTGATGGTATAGTTTCATTCAGAGACTGGGTTGAGGGGGATATTCTTCTGATGTATAGCTGATGCCCCATTCAAAGTAACTGCCTTTGTATTCTTCTTCCTTCTCCTTTCCAATTTTGTTACATGGAGTTGTAATACTTCCTAGTTCTATCCTCCATTTCATAATGTAGCAGCGAGCTCTGGAGTACACAGACCCAAGCAAAGTGCTGCAATTTGCACAACAGCAGCTTGGGGAAAGAGCAGGGAGGCAGGCATTCCGTAGGGTGCTCTTTGGGGTTGCATCAGGATTCCCAGTAGCACATTTGGGTTTGGATTGTTTGTTCACCATATGCATATCCCATCCTCAAATCTGCCCATTGAAAAGTGAGTATTGCTCACTTGCACATTTTACCCCTGTATTTTGTGTTGTTTTGTGTGAGACAAGGGGCATCATTTGCAGACAGAAGAAGCTGGGATGAAAGGGAGCAGAGGTGCCTGAAGACAGCAGCATCTGGCTTGCCAGGAAGTCAAGGAGGAATCTTGTGATTGGTTGATGAAGAAGAGAGCAGAATAAATCTGAAGTGTAGTGAGAAAGAGGTCTCTGGATATTTTCAGTTCAGGCAGGATAATGGTAAAATAAAAGAAGAGAAGGGTGAACAAAAATGTGGTACATGAAGAGAAACTGTGGAGGAAATGGACAGTGGCAGTAGAAGAGATTGAAGGAATGAGAAAAAATAGCATGTAGGACCCCCAACAAATTGCCTGTTTAAGGAGGAAAGTGAGCTAGTGTGCTTACGGGCAAAATTCTCCAGTGGAAAAATGATACCCAATCTACTTCATAATGACTAATAAGAAAATGTGTTCAGTATCCTATACAGACATGGGATTGTGTAAAAGCTGAAAACTTTTAAGGGGAAGGGAAGGAAACAAAACCAAAAAGCATTCCAGAAGTCTTTAGAAGATCTAATTCATTTAAAACTGCTTATTACATGATTAAGGGACATATGGAATAACAAGAAACTGTCTGTTCACAGATGTATGTAAGATAGATGAGCTAGAAATGCTGCATTGACCTGACTTGATGGAATCTGAGAATCAGTTTAGTTATCTTCATCCATTGGAAGTAATCACTCTTCAGCCAACTGGTGACACACCGTGAAGCAAGGAGAGCCACATCTTGGAAGTAATTCCAAACTCAAATTACCAGAGAGAGACATCATTGTTTTTTCTTTGACTGGCAGAGGACTGATTAATATAAGAACTGCAAGATGGATAAGGAACTGGTTAAAGGGAGACAACAGTAGGTCAAACTGAAAGGTGAACTGTTAGGCTGGAGGAAAATTCTTACTGGAGGCCCATCTCATACCTTATCCCAAGACTGTAATGCTGAATATAATGTAAAAACACTCACAAACAGATCTGAGGCAAGCATTTCCTATTGGGTAGTGGATGGGTAATATATGCCCTTCACCTTTCCTAAGGAGGTTGCCCCCGAGTAGCCTTTTTAATGGAAGTTGCATACACCAGCACATCTCAGAATACCCTAGTCAGCCCTCTTCTAGCTGCTGTCACCCACTTCTGGAGCTGTAGGCAAATTATGTAGCTGGGGCATTCCCTCGGGGGTGGGGAGGATTTTCTGCCACCAACGTTCCTACATTCCAGGCTATATCAATAGAAGCTGACATAGCCCAAGGCAGAGTTTAACCTATGCTGTAGATGTTATTTTAAGAAGGTGGTGCAGAGAGGGAACTGACATGTTGAGAACACTTGGGCCAAATTCTCTGCTGGTGGAAATTGTCACAGCTCCACTGAGCTGAGCTACATTTATTTACCCAGGCTGAGGACATGCCCTTAGAGTTTAGAAGTAGTACATTTAAGGCAGGCCTGCCAGTGGGGTTGAGGGAGGAGTAAAGGGAGCAATTGCCCTGGGGCTTGTGGATTCTGAAGGTCTTGGGGCTCCCAGCCACTGCCGGTCCTGCAACAGTGTGCTCCAGAGTCCTGGGCGGTGTGCTCTGTCCAGCTCTGATGGCTGGTGGGGAAGGGAGCACTGCATTGTCTTGGTGGCACTGGCGGCTGGATGCCCAGTCCCACCCCTTCTGCCTGAAGCCCTGCCCCTTACAGCAGCACAGAGTTGCTCTTCCTCCCCCCCTCACACACACATTACCTAGGGTCTGTCAATCCTGTTGGCTCCCCCGATTTAAGGTAATGGGGACTGTTGGACAGACCCGTTCAATGTTCCACAAAATGTGAAAGAAATCCCTTGTCTGAGCCTGATCAAATTGGACATGTGATCTGTCCTACTAACAAGACAGAAATCCAGCTCTCTAGGCCGTGTTGCAATTTTTTCTAATTCTTGACAAGTGTGCAATTGTAACCGTCACTCCTGTTGGGCGTGGTGCATTGTCCCACTAGTGGCACTGAGACCACTTGCAGAGAGAATAAGGAGTCTTCTCCACAGCCTTTGCTAACAGCTAGCTGGCTTTTAGCTCCTGTGGCAGAGGTCCCAGGTTCCGTTCTGTCTGCAGACACTTGGGGGCCTGATGGTGTTACATACATATAGTTCACTATTATTTTAGGCGTGGTCTACACCAGGACTTTAGTCCAAAATTAGCCCTCCGAGTTTGAATTTATAAGTGATGTGTCCACACTACCAAGCCTGTTATTCCAGAATAAGGGGCTGTGGAATTCAAACTCCATGCTCCTGTTTTCATGAGAAATAACACTATTCCTGAACTTGTAAGTCCGAAATAACATTAATGTAGATGCTTTGGTGCTTCTCATTTGAAGTACTTGGCCCCTGAGAGGCCTCCCGCAGCTCCCCAGAGTACTTCCTGGGGCTTTGAGTCCAAGGTAGCTCATCCACGTTAATGGAACCTGCTTTGGACTGCATTTGATTCTTTTCTATAGTGAGGACACGGAACTTAGTAAATTTGAAAATCTCCTAATGTAGACATCACCTTAGAGAGCTTGGTATTCTTGGATTGTCACTTGGAAGGCACCATGGTTATGGGAGGGGAACAGCGGCACTTCTATGTTTTGGTTCCACCTCTGACACTGACTTGCTGTGCAAACTTGGACACTTAGGGGAAGCACCTAACTAAGTAGCCTGTCTTATGAGAATTTGCATGACCCATTGATTTGAAGAATTGGGCCCACAGCAATACTGATAATTTATCATACAGGATGAATAAGGATTAAATAATTTGTGGTTGTAAAATGCTTTGAGATCCTCAATAAAAGGTGCTATAGAATCATAGAACACTAGAATGGGAAGGAACCTGGAGTGGTCATCAAGTGCAGTACCCTGCCCTCATGGTAGCACCAAGCACCATCTGGATCATCCCTGATAGATTTCTATCCAACCTGCTTTTAAATATCTCCAGATACAGAGATTCCATAACCTCCATAGGCAATTTACTACAGTGCTTAACTACCCTCACAGTTAACAAGTTTTTTCTAATGTCCAACCTACACCTCTTCTGCTGTAAGTTAAGCCCATTGCTTCTTGTCCTATCATCAGAGGCCAGGGAGAACAATTTTTCTCTCTCCTCCTTGTGACAGCCTTTCAGATACTTGAAAACTGCTGTCATGTCCCCTCTTAGTCTTCTGTTTTCCTAACAAAACAAGCCCAATTCCTTCAGCCTTGCCTCAAAGCTTCTGTTTTCTAGCCCTTTAATCATTTTTGTTGCTCTTCTCTGGACCTTCTCCAATTTCTCCACATCTTTCCTGAAATGTGGTGCCCAAAACTGGACACAATACTCCAGTTAAGGCCTAATCAGCGCGGAGTAGAGTGGAAGAATGACTTCTCATGTCTTGCACATAACGCTCCTGTTAAAGCCATGTATCGCTTATAGCTCAGAAACATGCCCCAGTTATTTTTCAATAATATTTAAGGTATTATTTATACTACAGTGTGTAGAAATGGATCCTTAAAGCCTTTATTAAGTACTAGATCAGATTTGACTTTTTCCTTGATCATAGCAATTGATCGCTTGAGTGACATGCAGCATTCGGAAGTGTACAAATGAAACGTCAGAATTGATGGCCCCACACTGTGATTTATAGATGAGAATTCTTGACAGTATTCAAGCTCTCTTGTTGGCCTGATCATTGGATTGCTCATGCTCATTTGTCTCCAATGTGATATTTGCCCGGAAGTGAAAGTGTAAGTGACAATTTTGTTTTTCAAAAAGATTTAATTAAAAATAATCCACTTACCATGATTGACACCATTAGCATAGTCAAAAGCATAAGAGATTTTCTCTGAGAGGGTGAAAGTGGGTTTTTCATAATCATTACAGTCTTTCCCTTCTCCACTTTTGGTGTAAGACAGCTGAACTCCTAACCACAATCCCGTTACATATTTTTGTTTCTATACCTGCCTTTCACTATTCTTTATATTTATTGTCTCTGCTGGAAATTCTTATTCTGTCAACATAATAATCAGCAGTGATTTCTTGTCACAAACTTCTAATATTACTCTTCATCTTCACATACCTTCCCCCTCTTTTTGCTCTCACTATAGCTGTTTGCCAATTATGACACACTTGAAATTAAAGCGATAGTTTTTTGCTTTGAAGAGAAGATGAATGTGTTTTCCCACTTTGCTAATTATAATAGGATAGATGAGACATAAAGTCTGGCAAGAGGTAGCACAGAGGCAAGTCCAGACGCATAATAATTAGATTCACAGGTTTTAGAAATTCAGATTTTGATTAGACATTTATTTGAAGGAATTAATGCTCTGTGTAAATGCAGCTAACACACATGAGCTTTATTGTTCCTATCAGTTGCATGCTGCTTACAGCACCGAGATACAAACTACACCCAGAAATTCCAAAGATTATCCACTGACTTCAAAGAAAGTTGGTTTGAACCCTAGAAAATGGACTTTTAAAAAATGTTTGTTGACTTTTTTTAAAAAATAATTGTAACAAACAAAGAGTTGGGGAGGGAGGATTTTGTTGTGAAGGTTTAATAAGGGGATAAGATTCTCCCACTCAGTCTTATTTCATGTTATTGCATGATCCTGCAATCAGATCCACACTGTGAATTTTTTAAATTAAAATATGAACATGGTACACATTAAATGGATAAAAAACTTGCCAATTGATAGGTCTCCAAATGTAACTAACCAGGGAATTATGATCGGGTGGGTGTGTTTCCAGTAGGGTCCCTTAGTTTTACACTACACCGTTATTTCGAAATAACAATGTGAGTGTCTACATAGCCATTCCGTTATTTCGAAATAATTTCAAAGTAGCGGACGGCTTATTCTGAAATCTGTAAACCTCATTCTATGAGGAATAACACCTCTTCCAAAATAGCTGAAATAAGGAGCGTGTAAACGCCTCACTGCTGCTATTTCGAAATAGCCACTCACTAGGGCCATTCTAAGTTATTCTTCCCCATTTCCTCCTCAGGCTCTAAATTGGGATAGCATGTCTACAGTAGGGAAGCCTGTGTTGGACTAATTTTGAGGCTTCCCTGCAGTGTAGACGTGCTATTTTGAAATAAGCTATTTTAGAATAACTATTCCGGAATAGCTTATTTTGAAATAAGCGTGCAGTGTAGACTTACCCCATGGGATCAATTGTGAGACTACACTATTTAACATTTTTATCAATAACCTGGAAGAAAACATAAAATAATCACTTACAATGTTTGCTGATAAATTGGATATGAGAGCCTTTTTTGGGGGTGGAGGTTACTGATGTATGTATCAGTTCCAGTTATTGATGTTAACCATTTACAGTTTAACAGTTTTTTTCTAAATTTCCTTTTGACATATTCAATGCAGTCATCAGTTTTATGAGTTCTTTTAAAACCTATTGGCTGGGTGCCCTAGTCAATAACTATACACTATTTTCAATTAACTCACTAAGGGAAAAATCTATGGAACATATAGTTGGGTATCTATTTTAATAGTCAATGTCATGAATATGCAACTAGTCAAATCAATATTTAAAGCAATTCCATCCAGGCTGAAGCATGCAATTGACATATAGCAGAAGTGCTCCTGATGAATGTGCTAAGTGCATTAAACAATGTGAACACCAGTAATCTGTTTTGTTTCATTCCCAGATTCATTTTCTAGACAGACTCTGTACTAGCAAGATCTATGAGTACACACATATATGTTTACAGTACATAGTGGAATGTCTCCTTCATAAAACAGTATTGATATTGTGTTAGTGAGAGCAATTAAATTGTTTGTTATAAACTGCCAAACCTCTGCCAATGATAGGAAAGTAAAGATTTGTTCCTTCTGAGTTTATGCTCAATACATGATTAAATTAGCCATGCAACACGTAGCAAGGAATCTCAATTTAAAAAGTGCAAGGTGATGTTTGATTTTATTTTACCCCCTTTGGAACAGGGTATTATGTTCTCTAATGGTTTTCATGGAGATTATTCTTCCTTTGTTACAAGAATGTGGAGAAAAACCCTCAACTTCTCTTTCCCCATTCAGGACCACATGAGTATTGTCCAAGATATTTCTTATAGTTTATTCCTACCAATGAAAGTGTGGCCTGCCAGTTTCACATCAAGCTTATCACAGTTGGCACAAATCATTCCTGTCCATCATAGCCACAATAAACTCTCAGCCATCTCCTGATATCTAGAGAGAACACTTTAATCATTTTACTGACTTCAGCTGATATTCTTGCATTGTACAACTCTTAAAAATGAAAATCTCTAACAACTAGGTCAGCTGCATTGTTGGAATATAAAAGCAAAAGCAATTGGCTTAAACCCTGCAGTTTTGCAAATGATAATTGTATGTAAGTATAAGTGATAAAAAAGTTCCTCTTTGGTTATTAGTGCTAGACCACACATATCTGGCATTCCACATAGACCAATTTAATCCCTATAGGCAATGTTTTGGTGGGATTTCATACAGGGATTTCAGGATTTGTTAATGACATAATAGGCTATACAGGTTTCTAGAAAAAAGTTATCTGGATGATCCTACATTGAATCTGGAATATATGCAAAAATTCTAGTCTAACTTATTTTAAATAATTTTCAGAGATGTACAGAGTAAGTTTTCAGAATAATTCTTTTTGAGGACACACTTTGCATATGGATTTCATTCAATTTGTGTATTTTGCATTTAATGTGGAATTTTGCAAGTCAATCTGAATATCAGCATCTCTAGCTAGCTGGTTTGTACTACTCATATTTTCTGTCCAAAAGTCATTTTGCAGGTGCAAAAAGATAGAGGCAGGTTGGGTCTGCAAATAGAGGCCAGATGTTTTCCTGGTTAAAAATACACTTCTCAAATGTATGTGTGGTATTTCAGTGCAGCTGTGACATAGAAAAGTTTGTAATACCAATGTGGAAAGATCATAATAGGAAATGCTAATATCCTTGTTTAAATTTGGTGAGTACAGAAGAAAATGGGGGAAAAACATACAGACTTGGAATCAATCACTTTCTCCTTTTGGCATGTCTCCTTAAACAAAATCAAAGGGAACTCTAAATTATAATGCAGTGGTTTAGCAAGGGAAAATAGGATCCCAACATATTTTGAGAGGTGGAAGGAATAGGGTTCTTGACAATGTCTGGAAACTACCATAATAAATCAAACCTGCCTTTTAAAATGTTCATATGGCTATATATAGTAAAATAGACAAATCAAGGTCTCCTGCATCCCGTGGAAGTCGATGATAAACCTCACTTTGAATTCACTGAGGATATGATTGTGCACAAGAATGGTTCTGTGTTTTTGGGGGTTATGAGCATTATTTGAAAAGATGTTTGGTAGCTGGCTTTAACGTTTTTTTGTCCTACAATATTTTATACTGTTTTCATCAAGAATTAATACAAATTAAAGGCGTAAGAATCTGTTCCTGTGTGTTAGCTAAAGGGAAATTGTGACCCCACTACTCAGACTTCCATGCTGAAGTTTCAAAAGCAGAGATGTAGCGCCTTCATCCAAAGCTTATGTAATTCTGCAAGTCTGTCCATTGAGTTAATTGGACTTCAATTTGAACCCTGAATCAACCAACTCAGAAATATTTTTGAGCTATCATTTGCCACCTTTTGATCTTGAATTTCCAAGACAATCGAAACACGAGGGTGGTGGGGGAGGATTTCTCTGGATATTTTGGAACAGAATGGAAATCATTTATCTAAGTTCTTAGGATTTCAGTACACTGTGCCAAGTATAAAAGTCAGGTCACATTAGGTTATCATCTACTTGATTTTTGGCTTAAACCCCCAGTGTTAGGGCAGATAGTGGTAGCCCAGCAGAATGCCCTGGTTACTGCCAGTACTGGAATATTGATTATTTAGCTAATTAATAAGAGTAGCTTTTTAGTAGGCCTTTGCGGGAACTTAGCATAACTAAGGCAAACCTGGGAGGGTCAAAGCAGTGATCAGAAGGAGAAAGGTAGACTCTGCATCCTCCCTGATAAAGATGCTTACCCTAGTGTGAAAAAACAGGAAGCCTAGCTACATCTTTGGACTATTATGTCGAAATACAGTTCAGGACTAATAGCTTAAAAAGTGCTTGCTTAATGGTTTTTCTTTGGTTGACATGCTGTTGATGAAATCGCAGCACTTACTAACATAAAAGGGGTAGGCAGGTCTGAGGAATTTGAATTTGACCTTTCAAACGTCTCTTGTTATCTCAGTTACAGGTGGACAGCTGGTCACTTGAATCTTATCATTTGGACACTCAAGACCCCTCCAGATCATAGGTAACTGTTGTTTGGGAGTGCTCTGCAGGCTATTGTGTTTGTATGTGCTTGAGACTAAATCAAGGAGAAACATTAAGTGAAGACATCCTTGTAAGAGTGGTAAAGTAAAGGCTTTAAGTAAAAGCACTTGACTTTGTGTGATTTATGCCAACTACCTAGCAGAAAGGCATGCATCTCCATTGACTTATTTGTTGACACCGCCTCGCAGAGAGTAAAATTACTAAGAGCTTTGGATTTAGGGAATGCCAGGTAATGGCAGCTGTCGGCTCTGTCACGTCCCCACTGATGTGGCACAATGTGGCTGTAAATACAAAAAAAAAAAGATTACTTTTGAAATTGTTCCTCTTCCCAATCAAAATATTAAATCTAGCTGAGTATGTGTGCTGTGAGGGAAGAATTGAAATTTACATCTCTGAGAAAGAACTAAAAAAAGAGAAATAAAAGACATGTATGCTCTTCTTGATACCCAGAGGAATGGGAAGTGGTCAAGGTGCAAAAGTGGGACAAACTCCAGTAGATTAAAGAGTCTTACCACAGAGGAGACTGATTATATGTAAACATAGGAGATTGCTGCAGGAGACAGTCTACATCAAATGACTGTGGGTGGAAGAGCAGTTGATTATTAGACATATGGTGCCTGGGTATGCTGTGACTGCATGATCCCTTCAGTGACATGCCTGCCAGATGTGAAAGTGGCTGAGCTCATGACACTTGGGATGAGCCTGCAGTTTTGGTGGCTATTGGTACCAATGACAAGGTGGCAGGTTGAAATGAAGTCCTAGAGACTATATAAGGGAAAAAGGCCTAGCACCAGAGCCTCCATGAAAACACAGTTGCATGCATAAAGCCCGATAGACAAGGTTGGCTTCAGAGCTGCAGTGAGTAAATAAAAAGATGGGGTAAAGAGTGTTACCAGCAAAGGCACACTAGTAAACTAATTTAGACTGGAGCTGCTGACTAGATGGTAAATGCCTTTGTCCCAGAAGGAGATCCGGCCTGGAACCCACTGTATCTATCACCAGTGGATTTCTCAGATGGAAATAAACACAGACTCTGATATCAAATTTAAAAGATGTAAAAATGTATTGAATACAACAGCTAACCAATAAACTTGAATAAACACAATACAACACTGTAAAACCAACCCTACACCCTTTTAAAATAATGAGATGTTATGCAGTGTGTAAAGGAAATTATACTCAGTCTGTCCGGAGATGGTAACCGACAGCCGAGGCTCAGGACCTACAACCCTTTAGCTCAGATAGCCTCGGGGGAGGAACACTGAGGAGTCCTTGTTGTTGCTCTGTCGATGGTATGACAGTCAGTTTGTGAGTAGAATACACACAAGATGGTCTTCCCAGCTCTGGAGTAGAGGGCATTCACCACAGCAATCGGAGTTAGGCTGTATCCGGTTCGTCAGGACAGGTAGCTGGAGTCCACTTGCACTGGGCTTTTGCCACAGTGGTGGGCTGAAGCACCCTGTGAGCAGCAGATAGTGATCCATTCCAGGCAGGTCTTGGCCTTCGCCAGGGTCCTTTGGAGAACAGCAAACTACATGAACCAAACGACGAACCAACAGGAGAGGACCAACAGAGGATGGAATGAAGGAACGAAGGAACCCGAACTGTCTTGGGGTCCAAGCTTATAAGCGCTTCTGGGCAGGAAAGCAGCTGGAGTGCCGAGTGCAGAGAATGGTGCTGGGTGCAGACAAACTGGTGCAGTGTGCATAGTCATGTGCCGTGTGCAGAGGATGGTTTTGGCGGCAAAAGTCCTTGCAGTCTGTTGGGTTCCATTTTAAAATCCCATCATGTACCACAACTCCATCTTGGATTGTCCCTTTAATCACAGTCTCCATTTTGGTTTTAGTGCATTTCTAATCACATTAAATTCCTGCTAACAAGAGAGACCGTTTGTATGTTTCCTAGGCATGGGGAAATATGGGACAAGGCTATTTGTTGTTAAAGGGAGATAATGGCATGGCAAGGCTGTTTCAACAAAAGGAGTATCACATTGCAGACATAGGAAACTGCCAACTAGAAATACAGTAGAGCTGGCTGAATTATAGTTGATGAGTTTTGTCATATCTTTAAAATCAATTAATCATGTAACCATTTTTTAACTTTTGTCCAGCAAAGACTGTGTCATGACACTGGGATTCTGGGCTATTCCTGAGGCTGTCCTCTCCTATCATAGGATCACTCAGCACAGCCTTTCAGAGGAAGTAGGTGAGCTTTAACTGCCTCACTGGTTCCTGATTGGTCAGTGTTATTTCTCACCCTTCATGCCTCTACAGAGCTTTCGAAAAAGCTTCTTTCAAAAAAAGCATCTAGACTGCAATCTCTTCTTTCAAAAAAGTGAGCCGCTTTTTCGAAAGAGAGCACCCAAGCAGTCTGGATGCTCTCTTTCGAAAAAGCCCTGTTTGCATTCAAGAATGCCTTTTTTCAAAAGAGCACTTTCGAAAAAAGGCATTCTTCCTCATGAAATGAGGAGTACCGCCGTCGAAAGAAAAGCTGCATTCTTTCGATTTAATTTCGAAAGAAGGCGGCTGTAGTCTAGAAGCAGGTGAAGTTTTTTCGAAAAAGGGCTACTTTGTGCATTGTTGACAAGGAAATAAGTTTTGAAGAGTTACTTCTGAATTTAAAATATTTTCTTTCATTGAAACATGTCAAAACTCTTGAAAGTGAACATTCAGTACTTATTGCTTTGCTCATTCCACTGCAGACTGTATTCTGTGTAAATACAAAATCTGGAGAGATGCATTTGTTAGTAAGCAATCCACAGTTACGATCATGCAAATGGTAGTAATGCTGTTTTGTAGGATCACCAATCATTTAATTGGTCCTACTATGAATTTGATATAAACTATACTGCAAGTAATACAATTAGTAATTAAAAATCTTTGAAAGTGATCATGAACTAATGAACGTATATGAAGAAGGGCATGTCCTTACTAACACAGGAATATAATGATCCATTTATAATACCTCCAGGAAAACTCTTAGCAGGTATGCTGTAATTAAAAAAACCCCTCCACAATAGTATAAAATCTGCATAGAGACAATACAATAGTTTATGCTGTAAATAGCAGATTCATAGTATGAGTAGAATTAAATTGGCCTCAA
Source organism: Pelodiscus sinensis (assembly GCF_052426305.1). NCBI lineage: Eukaryota > Metazoa > Chordata > Testudines > Trionychidae > Pelodiscus > Pelodiscus sinensis. Next base: position 151,508,484 of record NC_143053.1, read on the forward strand.
ATGAACCTGGAATCCAAGAAAAGGTAGATCTATTAGTCTTAATCGTTCCATTGGCTATGGTTATTTAAGGCCTTTTGCTAACTTGGCACTCTTCGCAGATACTTGCTTTTATCATTATGCTGGAAAGATACAAAGCCCTATGAAGAAACTTCAAGGTCCAGAAGAAATGGGGGGGGGGGGGAAGGGGAGTGACATCCTAAAATCTTTAATGCAGCAAACCCCTTTTCCACTGTTTCTGCTGGCTTTCTAGTCCCTCTACCTGCCGAGGCAGTAGCAGCAGGATGGCCTTAACTCGCACGTTATCCCTGCCTCAAAGATCTTACAATCCAAATAAAGGAAAATACACAAAACTAGGTAAAACACAGAACTAAACATTTCAGGAGGGTGCAGAAATCACAAATGAGAGGTGGCTGCAGGAAGAAATTGGGTTATGCTCTTCTGGGAGAGATATGATTTATTCTTCCTAATGCGTTCATAGTAGATATAGATACCCATCCTGACCCTGAGTCTATGTCTAGACTGCAGAGATTTTCCAGGATACTGCCTGTATCCTGGAAAAGCTATGCTGCGTCCAAGGAACACAACCACTTTTTCAGAATAATTTCTGAAAAAGGGGATGCGTTCTTTCTCCATTCCTGTGATCCTCATTGTATGACGAAGAAGGGATGTGTTGAAAGAGGAAGTTTTTCTGAAATTTGGCCCTGTGTAGACCTCTATCCCAAAATGTCTAGCTCTGAATTTTTTCTCCTCAGTTCTTATTTTCCAGATCATTTACCTTTACTTTGGTCTCCTCCAAATTTTCTCCAGTTTGGGGTGCCTAATTTTTCAAAAGACAAACTGAATGAAGAATTTTTGGGAGAGTGAGCAGCACTTAGTTTTAAAGTGGCATTATTAATATGCATTTGTCTTTTATGTAACAATGACATATTGTTTATGATCCACTAGAACCATCACCCTGTCAATATTTCTCCATTGTATATTTCAATGGTTGGTTGGACCTCTAACTGTACAAATACATGCTTTGAATTAGGAGCAGTGGGAGTGAGAGTGTGTCAGATACTGGAGCCAGGAGAACAGGGTCTTATGGATGGGGAATAGCAATAGGAATTTGGTAGAAGAGTAGGAGAATTGATAAAGATCAGGATTGTGTGAAAATAGGGATTGGTAGGCAGAAGAAATGAAAGTGGACTCCATCTGAATTCATAAAGAGTTCAGATTTGGTTTGGGGGATGAGTGATCTCCTGGCAGCTCTGTCTCTAAACATAAAAGATGGCAGAGGTGAAAATTCAAGAGGCACATTGGGTGTTATTCTCCGCTTCCTGATATATCATGCAGTCATTTGGATCAGTGCAAAGTGGGCACAAAGTTCTATTAGGTCAGAACGGTCACCTTTTACGCTCATTCAGCACAGATGTAGGTGACTATATTAGATTCAGTCCAGTGGAGAATCAAGCATCTTAAGAACTTCTGGTTTATATTTCCCATCCTCTAAAAAATCAAGTGTCTGTCACCAGTTAGGGTTTTCCTTTTCTGCAAAGAACTCCTAGGAGGCATACCTGGGAGGTTGACAAATGCCTTTGATGTCGACCGTGGAACGTCCAGACTACCGCGCTGAGCCGACAAACGGCTGATCGGCTCAGTGCGGCAGCCATGTAAATTTAAATGAAGCAGTGATTATTTAAATCGCCGCTTCATTTTCCTATGCCGGGTAGTCTAATCTACATGCCTCTGTCACCAGAGGCATGTAGTCTAGACGTACCCCTACTGTTTCATTAAGCCTAACACATGGATTGATGACATTTAGTTGAGGGCTTTGACTGCTCTAGGCAAAGTGTTAACTCCTTCCTTAGCAAGTTTTGTGCCTGGCTTATCAGACCCATAATACTAATAAAAGATGGGGGGCGAGTTCAATATCAATAGCTTTGATTCATGAATTCCCCTCACATTAACACAGATACCATAATGAACAGGGAAATATGTCTTCTACGTTTACCATTGTGTAGGTGCTCACTTTACCAATGGAGCATATGATCTGCTTTCACATTAATAGGATGTCCTCCCTTTAATAATTCCAGTGCTGCAAAGCAATTACGCAAAAAGATTAAGAATCCTTATGTCTTATATATTTTGGGGACATAGAATCATAGAATACTAAAACTGGAAGGGAACTTGAGAGATCACAGAGTCCAGTGCCCTGCCCTCACGGCAGGACACAGTGCTGCCTAGACTATCCCTGATAACTGTCCATCCAACCTGCTCTTAATATCTCCAGAGATGGAGATTCCACAACCTCCCTAGGCAACTTATTCCAGTGTTTAACCACCCTGACAGGAAGTTTTTCCTAATGTCCAACCTACACCTCTCTTCTGCAGGTTAAGCCCATTGCTTCTTGTCCTATCATCAGAGGCAAAGGAGAACAATTTTTCTCCCTCCTCCTTTTAGATACTTGAAAACCGCTATCGTGTCTCCTCTCAGTCTTCTCTTTTCCAAACTAAACAAGTCCAATTCTTTTAGTCTTCCCTCATAACTCATGTTCTCTAGACCTTTAATCATTCTTGTTGCTCTGGACACAATACTCCCATTGAGGCCTTATCAGTGCAGAGTAGAGCAGAAGAATGACTTCTTGTGTCTTGCTCACAACACTCCTGTTAACGAATCCCAGAATTATGTTTGCTTTTTTTCAAACACACTGTCACACTGTTGACTCATGTTTAGCTTGTGGTCCACTGTGACCCCTAGATACCTTTCTTCAGTACTCCTTCGTAGACAGTTGCTTCCCATTCTGTATGTGTGAAACTGACGTTTCTTCCTAATTAGAGTACTTTCCATTTGTAGACCATTTCTCCAGTTTGTCCAGATCATTTTGAATGCTGACCCTATCCTCCAAAGCAGTTGCAACCCCTCCCCGCTTACTATCATCTTCAAATTTAATAAGTGTACTCTCTATACCAATATCTAAAACATTGATGAAGATATTGAATAGAACCGGTCCCAAAACAGACCCCTGTGGAACCCCACTTATTATGCCCTTCCAGCAGGATTGTGAATTGTTAATAACCATTCCCTGAGAATGGTTATCCAGCCAGTTATGCACCCACTTTACAGAAGCCCCGTCTAAGTTGAATTTTTCTAGTTTATTGATAAGAAGATCATGCGAGAACGTATCAAACGCCTTGCTCAAGTCTGGGTATACCATATCCACCACTTCTTCCTTATCCACAAGACTTGTTATCCTATCAAACAAAGGTATCAGATTGGTTTGACATGATTGTTCTTTACAAATCCATGCTGGCTGTTACCTATCACCTTATTATTTTCCAGGTGTTTGTGGATGAATTCCTTAATTACTTGCTCCATTATCGTTCCTGGCACAGAAGTTAAACTGACTGGTCTGTAGTTTCCTGGATTGTTCTTATTTACCTTTTTATAGATGGGCGCTATATTTGCCTTTTTCCAGTCTTCTGGAATCTCTCTTGTCTTCCATAACTTTTCAAAGATGATAGCTAAAGGATCAGATATCTCCTCTATTAGCTCCTTGAATATTCTAGGACATATTTCTTTTGGTATTTAAAATATCTGAATAAGATTAAGAATTTCATCACCTTTATGTTGTGCTTCTATGACAACTTTGTAGAATGCTACAAGAATTTCCATAATGTTTAAATTTTTGTTAAAATTATAACCTGTTACTGTACGTGTCGGGATTTCCTGGCTCTTCTTGCAGGCCAGGAAGATCCAAGGGAGAGTGTAATACTGGCCTACCAATCAGTGTGCAGCCAGAATCCAGTAAGGTGAGGTGAATTCAGCGAGCAGCATGCTTTGTCTCTCTGGTTCAGATTCTTGGGTGTTTATCGTTCTGAATTCCAAGCAATAAATTAGGTTATGTTGCAACCTTCCAGCAAGAGTATTTTGTGTTCTTATCTGATTTCTCTGTGCATAATACTGTGAATATAACATAGATGGAACGTAACACTCTGTAGGGAATGAATGTCTTTTCTGCATTACTTTGAAATGAGAGATGTTGTTTGGAACTGGGTTTTTTATGTGTTTTTGACTCAGCCACTTTGTTGTTTTTCAAACAGTTATGCTTTGGATAAATTCTTGCCAATATGCAAACTTCCCATGTTTTTATAATATAAACTATGTTTTGCATTATGTGGCTTTTCCAAGCTTTTTTATTTATGCAATTACTTTTTGGCTGCAGAATAGGAAGTTATCTAGTATAAACTATCACTTTGAATTATTAGGAGTTGGCTCTTTTCTGAATTAAACTTTATGGGGCAAATTCATCCCATAAAATGCATAACAGTTTCAATTCACTAGGGATAGATTTAGCCCTGTGTTTTTATTTCAGTTTCTTGTTATGAATCACTTGTCATGGCCTGCTGATGTGCATAGGGGATCTCTTGTCTCATACAGTGCCTTTATGATGGATAAAGACTTCACTTTAAGTGACTGAATCTTTCTTATCAGGCTCCTCTTCTAGCTTTTGCAAATAACACTGGTGTTTCAGTGACTTACTGGAATTGCCCAAAGAGAATACAAGGGTTCAAAGGTACCACAGCCTGTATCTGAGTTAGATCTTGTTAGTATCTCATCTAAATGTCATAGGATGTGCTGTTATGATTGAGATCACTATTCTTGGTGGTTTTCCTTCAGAGATGACCATCTCTAATGTATCTTTGTTTCTCCTATACAATACTCAGCTGAAGGATTTAATCCCTATTGTTTCAGCAGGCGGCATTACAGAGAGATGGCAATGAGACAGTTTTCAAAACGAACTGTAGCCCATAAGAGAGTTGAAAACCCTGTGGGGAGACAGTCTCGGAGCCAGGGCCATTCTGATTGAAACTTTTTGCTGCCTAGTTAAGTGTGTCAAAAATACAGTTGATTTATGCAGTGCGACCAGGGGAGCGAAGCGGACAGGGGACTGCAGACAGGGGAGTTGAAGAGGGAGAGCAAAGCGACCCCACCGCCGAAGAGGCTACCCGGTGAGAGTACAAGCTGTGGTGTGAGTGTGTGTGTGTGTGCCTGACTGTTTGAATTTTACAGTTTGAAGTGTGAATTGAGTCTGATTCCAGGTGAGTGCTAGCAGTTTCAGTTTCAGCTTCTGTGGCAGTTGGGACTGAGAGCCTGCCATTGTTCCCTTGATTGCCTCTGATTAGCCTCAGGCTCAGCCGTCCCCTGTGTGACTCAGAAGGGGGCAGGCCTGACCTAGGCAAGCAGGCTTTAAAAAGCCAGAGCAGTGCGACCAGGGGAGCGAAGCGGACAGGGGACTGCAGACAGGGGAGTTGAAGAGGGAGTGACTGATGGTGATGAAGACCCGAAGCGCTTGTGCCAGTACTTCTCCTGTCTCCTCCACCTGTGCCTGTATCCAGACAGAGAACCTGAGCATGGATGCCTCTACCCAGGTCCTGGTGTGGTCTTGCTGTATTTGTGGCTTGCAATTCCCACTGAGTGATCTCCAGGCTGGGGGAGACAACCGTTGTGAAAGGTGCCTGCTGGTGGAATCTCTCAGGCAGCAGGTGGGAGAGCTACAGTAGGAGGTGGCCAGGCTGAGGAGCATTCGAAGCCATGAGGAATTCCTGGACAGTATTCCTGTGGAGTCCACTGAGGTCACTGTCCTAGGATGTGGGACTGTTGACCAGCCACTTATGGAGGAGGCGGTGGTGCAGGGTGAGAACTGGCAGCTGGTTACTTCCGGCAGCAGGCAGTGTTCCACCCCTGCTCCTAACCCTCCCACTGTGTTGTTACATAACCTTTACACTTTACTTTCAGCAGGAGACAAGGAGTCACTCCCCACAGTGGAGGAGACCAGGCCTTGCACCACCAAGGTTGAGCAGTCTCCTGCCACCACTGCGAGGAGGAAACGTAGGGTAGTGGTGGTTGGAGACTCTCTTCTGAGGGGAACGGAGGCACCCATCTGTCGCCCTGACAGCTCATCTCGAGAGGTATGCTGTCTGCCAGGGGCCCGTATCCGAGATGTTACGGAGGCATTGTCGAGGATTATCCGGCCCTCTGACTACTACCCCATGCTACTCATCCACGTGGGCACAAATGATACTGCCAGGTGTGACACTGAGCGGATCAAGTGTGACTACAGGGCTTTGGGAGTACGGGTGAAGGAGTTTGGAGCGCAGGTGGTATTCTCTTCTATCCTTCCTGTCAAAGGTAGGGGCCCGGGCAGAGAGAGGTGCATCCTGGAGGTGAATGCCTGGCTGCGACGATGGTGTCGCCAGGAGGGATTCGGCTTCCTTGATCACGGGGTACTCTTCCAGGAAGGACTGCTTGGCGAAGATGGAGTTCACCTTTCCAGGAGCGGGAAGGCCTTGTTTGGACACAGACTGGCTAACCTTGTGAGGAGGGCTTTAAACTAGGTTTGTTGGGGGCAGATGAACAAAGCCCACAGGTAAGTGCTGCATGTGCGGGACTGGGAGATGGGTTGGAAATGGGGGGGACTACGGCCTATAATGGGAAGGAGAAAGGAGGGTCAGGGCACAACAGGGAGGCAAGATCAAATCAGTATCTTAGATGCCTATATACAAATGCGAGAAGTATGGGTAATAAGCAGGAAGAACTGGAATTGCTAACCAATAAATACAACTATGATATCATTGGTATTACAGAAACCTGGTGGGATGGGACGCATGATTGGAATGTTGGTATGGAAGGGTACGGCTTGCTCAGGAAGGACAGACAGGGAAAAAAGGGAGGAGGGGTTGCCTTGTATATTAAAAATGTACACACTTGGACTGAAGTGGAGATGAACGTAGGAGATAGCTGTGTAGAGAGTCTCTGGGTTAAGCTAAAAGGGGTAAAAAACGAGGGTGATATCATGCTAGGAGTCTACTACAGGCCACCTAGCCAGGTGGAAGAGGTGGATGAGGCCTTTTTTAAACAATTAACAAAACTATCCAAAGCCCAAGATTTGGTGGTGATGGGGGACTTCAACTATCCAGACATATGTTGGGAAACTAACACAGCGAGGCACAGGCTATCCAATAAGTTTCTGGACTGCATTGGAGACAACTTTCTGTTTCAGAAGGTTGAAAAAGCTACCAGAGGAGAAGCTGTTCTGGATTTGGTTTTAACAAATAGGGAGGAACTAGTTGAGAACTTGAAAGTGGAAGACAGTATAGGGGACAGTGATCACGAAATAATAGAGTTCATGATCTTAAGGAAAGGTAGAAGGGAGACCAGCACAATTGAGGTAATGGATTTCAGGAAGGCAGATTTTGATAAGCTCAGAGAACTTGTAGGTAAGGTCCCATGGGAAGCAAGACTGAAGGGAAAAACAACTGAGGAGAGCTGGAAGTATTTCAAAGGGACGTTGTTAAGGGCCCAAAAGCAAACAATTCCGCTGTGTAGGAAAGATAGAAAATATGGCAAAAGACCAGCTTGGCTTAACAAGGAGATCTTGCACGATCTCAAAATAAAAAAGGAGTCATATAAAAAATGGAAATTAGGACAACTAACAAAGGAGGAATATAGGCAAGCAACACAGGAATGCAGGGGCAAGATTAGAAAGGCAAAGGCACAAAATGAGATCAAACTAGCTACAGGCATAAAGGGAAACAAGAAGACCTTTTATAAATACATTAAAAGCAAGAGGAAGACCAAGGACAGGGTAGGCCCACTGCTTAGTGAGGAGGGAGAAGCAGTAACAGGGAACTTGGAAATGGCGGAGATGCTCAATGACTTCTTTGTTTCGGTCTTCACCGAGAAGTCTGGAGGTGTGCCTAACGTAGTGAATACAAGCAGAGAGAGGGTAAGTTTAGAAGATAGGATACACAAAGAACAAGTTAAAAATCACGTGGGAAAGTTAGATGTCAGCAAGTCACCAGGTCCTGATGAAATGCATCCCAGGATACTCAAGGAGCTGATAGAGGAGGTATCTGAGCCTTTAGCTATGATCTTTGAAAAATCATGGCAGACAGGGGAGATTCCAGAAGACTGGAAAAGGGCAAATATTGTGCCCATCTATAAAAAGGGGAATAAGAACAACCCAGGAAACTACAGACCGGTCAGTTTAACGTCTGTCCCAGGGAAGATAATGGAGCAGGTAATTAAGGAAATCATATGCAAACACTTGGAAGGTAATAAAGTGATAGGGAATAGCCAGCATGGGTTTGTGAAGAACAAGTCATGCCAAACTAATCTGATAGCTTTCTTTGATAGGATAACGAGCCTTGTGGATAAGGGAGAAGCGGTGGATGTCATATACCTAGACTTTAGTAAGGCATTTGATACGGTCTCGCATGATATTCTTATTGATAAACTAGGCAAATATAACTTAGATAGGGCCACGATAAGGTGGGTGCATAATTGGCTGGATAACCGTAGTCAGAGAGTTGTTGTTAACGGTTCTAAATCCTGCTGGAAAGGGATAACAAGTGGAGTTCCTCAAGGGTCTGTTTTGGGACCCGTACTGTTCAATATCTTCATCAATGATGTAGATATTGGGATAGAGAGTACGCTTATTAAGTTTGCAGATGATACCAAACTGGGTGGGGTTGCAACTTCTTTGGAGGATAGGGACACAATTCAAAATGACCTTAGCAAGTTAGAGAAATGGTCAGAGGTAAACAGGATGAGGTTTAATAAAGAGAAATGCAAAGTGCTCCACTTAGGAAGGAACAATCAGTTCCATACATACAAGATGGGAAGCGACTGTCTAGGAAGGAGCATGGCAGAAAGGGATCTAGGGGTCATAGTGGACCACAAGTTGAATATGAGCCAACAGTGTGATGCTGTTGCAAAAAAAGCAAATATGATTCTAGGTTGTATCAACAGGTGTGTTGTAAGCAAAACTCGTGAAGTCATTCTGCCGCTCTACTCTGCACTAGTTAGGCCTCAGCTGGAGTACTGTGTCCAGTTCTGGGCGCCACATTTCAAGAAAGATGTGGAGAAATTGGAAAGGGTACAGAGAAGAGCGACAAGAATGATTAAAGGTTTAGAGAACATGACCTATGAAGCCAGGCTTCATGAACTGGGCTTGTTTAGTTTGGAAAAAAGAAGATTAAGGGGGTACATGATAGCGGTTTTCAAATATCTAAAAGGGTGTCACAAGGAGGAAGGCGAAAATTTGTTCCTCTTGGTTTCTGAGGACAGGACAAGGAGTAATGGGCTTAAAGTGCAGCAGGGGAGGTTTAGATTGGACATTAGGAAAAAATTCCTAACTGTCAGGGTGGTCAAATATTGGAATAAATTGCCAAGGGAGGTGGTGGAATCTCCCTCTCTGGAGATATTTAAGAACAGGTTAGATAGACATCTGTCAGGGATGGTGTAGACGGAGCTTGATCCTGCCTTGAGGGCGGGGGGCTGGACTCGATGACCTCTCGAGGTCCCTTCCAGTCCTATTATTCTATGATTCTATGATTCTATGCAAGAAATACTGATATTTGGAGTATTTAAAAAAATTCATGGTTTTTTTTTCCAGATTTAGGCAAATCAATTTAATAAAAGTGCCTCTCTGGGCTGTATGAGCATAAACAGGAGCTATTTCACTCCTCGGTGCGAAATTTGAATGATGCAAGGCCATAAATTTATCACTGTGTCCCTTGAGTTTGATTTCAGGCTAACTTTTTTTTTAAAAGTTGCTTATTTTTAACCTAGCAGTTGCATGTGGATTTTCTTGCTGAACTTGGTGGGACACATTTTCTCTCTCTTTTTTTCTTTTAATTTGACTATGCTGCACCCACCATGACAATCACAAACTATGCCTGTTCCCATACTCCACTCCAGTCTCTAACCCTATCCCCACCCCTATGCTCTGCTCTGTGCTCTAACCCTGACCCCAAGAGTTGTGAGAACCTATTTCAGGTGTGGAGACTTTGAAAAATCTGGCAACCTATCACTGAGTCAATCCCCTTTCAGAGAATTGTAGCACAGAATCTGGTTCTATGGGTTGATTGTCCTCACATTGACTTCAGTGAGCTTTGGATTAGGCCATAATAGAAACAAAGCTGAAATATAGAAATTGTTTAGAGTAAGTGATTTAGATGCACTTGATAAAGCGATGGCTGGGACCGCCCTGTGAACTTTTAAAAGACATTTGTTTATATATTTGTCTCCTGTTTCAGTTACTGGATTATATGTAAAGGAAGCTTAAGTGTTTTACGGATTCAGTGTAACTGGAAGGAACATAATGGGGGAGTTCAGGAAGTAGCTAGTAATAAGGCCAAATGGTGGATTAGGTGTTCCTTTTCCCCACAGGGATATGAAAATAAACATTCAGGCTACATCTACACTGGCATCTTCTTGCGCAAGAACAGTAGTTCTTGCGCAAAAACTTGCCTGCTGTTTACACTGCACGAGCGTTCTTGAGCAAGTAAATTTATAGTCTAGCATTGTAAAACAGGGCGGCTGTGTCTAGACTGGCCAGTTTTTCCAGTAAATCAGCTGCTTTTCTGGAAAAACTTGCCAGCTGTCTACACTGGCCGCTTGAATTTCCGCAAAAGCACTGACTTCCTACTGTAAGAAATCAGTGCTTTTGCGGAAAAGCGTCCTGCCAATCTAGACTCTCTTTTCCGAAAATGCTTTTAACGGAAAACTTTTCAGTTAAAAACATTTCCGGAAATTCATGCCAGTGTAGACGTAGCTGGCTTCTTCTGGAAGAGTTATTCTTCTCCCCACACGGAATAAGCCCTCTTGCGCAAGAGCTCTTCCACAAGAGGGCAGTGTAGACGGGCAACATGAATTTCTTGCGCAAGAAGCCCTTATGGTTAAAATGGCCATCAGAGCTTTCTTGCGCAAGAGAGTGTCCACACTGCCATGGATGCTCGTGCACAAAAGCACATGGCAGTGTGGACGTGCTCTTGTGGAAGATTTTTTGCACAAGAACTCTTCTGCCAAAGCGTTCTTGCGCAAGAAGCCCCCAGTGTAGACGTAGGCTCAATGTTTGAGCATGGGGCAACACTTTGTGTGCATGTCTGCTGTTTACTAAACAGTCTTGCCATTGAGATTCTCAGCCAGTGTTCTTCAAAGGTTTCCTCACTGCTCCTGTCTTTCCTTTAGAACTGTTTGCCTGCAAACTTCCAGTGAGGGCACCTGCCACATCCCAGGAGACAATCTGTCTCAGATTGTCCAAGGAGTCTGATGGAATTCTATACTCAACTCACTGCATTACAAGAGAATAAGTAACTGCTAACCAAGACAGTGAGGGCATAACACTATGAATCTGGGTATCCCTAAACCTCTGATTGCTAGAAGCTGGGGATGGACCACTCGATAATTGCCCTAGTCTGTTAATTTCCCCTGAAGCATCTGGCACCAGCCACTGTCAGAAGACAGGATGCTGGGATAGCTGGACCATTGGTCTGACCCAGTATGGCTGTTCTTATGTTTTTAGAATCAGATAACTCTCTCTCTCTCTCTCTGTTGGGCTCCTTTGAAAATCCTGTTCCCCGCTTCACGCAGGATCAGACCCTACAGCAGTGTTTCCTAACCTATTTACCTTTGTGGCCCACACATGCAGCTCTCTCTATATGTTACATGGGCCATAGCCACACAATATATGTACTACCTGCGTGGCTGCCTTTGTCTGCTGATTGGGCCACAGGTTGCCATAAAGACACATGATTACAGCCTAAGGTACCAATCTTTCAAATATTTATGGACATGCTTATTTGACTCATCTGAGTAGTCTCAGGAACATTCCAGGGAATGGGGATCGGTGCAACCCCTTTACGGGACATTCTGGAGTTTGTAGTCTAAATGCCTGGGTGCAATCAAGGTGTACCCTGGAGCTATATATAAACAGAGAAAGAGGTGCTGGGGGAATGCTGGCTGCTCTATGGATTGCAGTTCCAGGTTCCAGAGCATGAGACCTTGTTTTCTAAGCATAGAATGCTAGAACTGGAAGGGACCTCAAGAAGTCAAGTCCAACCCCCTGCACTCACTGTAGGACCAACCACCATGTAGATCACCCCGATAGATGTTTGTCTAACCTGCTCTTAATTATCTCCAATGATGGAGGTTCCACAACCTTCCCAGGCAATTTACTTCAGTGCTTAACTACCCTCACAGTTAAGAAGTTTTTTTTTTCTAATGTCCAACCTACACCTCTCTTGCTGCAAGTTAAGCCCATTGCTTATTGTCCTATCAGAGGTGAAGAAGAAGAATTTTTCACCCTCTTCCTTGTAACACCCTTTTAGATACTTGAAATCAGCTATCATGTCCCCTCTCAGTCTTCTTTTTTCTAAACTAAACAAACCCAATTCTTTCAGCCTTCCCTCATAGGTCATGGTTTTCTAGACGTTTAATTAATTTTGTTTTTCTCTGGACCTTCTCCAAATCTTTCCTAAAATGTGGTGCCCAGAACTGGACACAGTACTCTAGATGAGGCTCAATCAGTACAGAGTAGAGAGGAAGAATTATTTTCCATTTCTTGCTTACAACTCTCCTGTTAATGCATCCCAGAATGATGTTTGACTCCTAGATCCCTTTTTTGCCGTACTCCTTCCTAGATAGTCATTTCCCATTTTTCATGTGTAAAACTGTTTGTTCCTTCCTAAGTGGAGTACTTTGCATTTGTTCTTATTGGATTTCATCCTATTTACCTCACACCATTTCTCCAGTTTCTCCAGATCGTTTAAAATTATCACCCTATCCTCCAAAATATTTGCAACCTCCCATCCCCACTTGGCACCATTGCAAACTTTATAAGTGTACTTTCTGTGCCATTATCTAAGTCATTGATTAACATATTGAACAGAAATAGTCCCAAATCTATTCTCTACGGAACCCCACTCATCATGTCCTTCCAGCATGACTGTGAACCATTAATAACTACTCTCTGAGAATGGTTATCTAGCCAGTTATGCACGCACTTCATAGTGGCCCCATCTATGTTGTAGTGTACTAGTTTGTTGATAAAAAGATCATGTGAGACTTATCAAATGCTTTACAAAAGTCTAGGTATACCATGTCTACCACTTCTTCCTTTTCCACAAAGCGTGTTATCCTATCAAAGAAAGCTACCAGGTTGATTTTACATGATTTGTTCTTTACAAATCCATGCTGACTATTACTTATCACCTTACTATCTTCCAGAGATTGGAAATGGATTCCTTATTATTTACTCCATTATCTTCCTTGATACAGAAGTTAAGCTGACTGGTCTGGTTGTCTACACATGGACTAAAAACCTGTGATTGGCACTGGTCAGCTGATCTAGGCTCCCAGGGTTTGGGCTTTAAGGTGAAAAATTGCTCTGCAGATATTCATGCTCTGGCTGGGGTCTGAGCTCAGGAATCCTATGAGGGTAAAAGGTCCCAGAGCTTGTGCTCCAGCTCTAGCCCAAATGTCTAAACAGAATTTTTTTGGCTCATAAACTGAAACCCCAGGTGCCTGAGCCAGCTGACCTAGGACAGCCTCAGCCATGCCGTATGACTTTTATCCCTGCATGGGGATAAGATACCCTGGGCTTTATGACCTTGGATAACCTGCTCCTTCTCTGGCCTGAAGTCTAAAGGAAAGGGAAAAAGTCAGTCTGTGTCTTAGAACAGTGGTTCCCAACCTTTTTTATACCTTGGACCGGCAAACCTGTTCACAAATTTTTGGAAGACCGGTAACATTTTATTTGCATAATAAATATGTAAATAAAATGTTACTGGTCCACCAAAAGCCCCAGCCCCTAGAGTTTCCATAAACAGCCGACTTCCACTCAGGCAATCGCTATGTGGCGGGCGGCTGCCGCAGCTGAAACCAGCTGTTCACGGCAGCTCAGGGGGCAAGAGCTGGTGTACACCCCAGCCCCTGAGCTCCCCAGTGCCTGCCCTAACCCTTAGAGCCCCCCACCCCTCCCCTACCTCCCAAGCACCAGTCACTGATCCCAGAGTTTCCTACACCCAACCCCCCCAGTGCCAGCTTTCTGCCCTCAGAGCCCCCCAGTGCCTGTCCTCCATTCCAAATGCCTCAGTACCAGCCCCCAGTCCCTTAGAGCCCCCCCACCAGACCCCACCAGACCCCCCCCACCCTCCTATTTCCAGAGCATCATTGCCCTCCACCCTCCAACCCTCCCCCAGTGCCAGCCCCAGTTCCCAATATTAGTCTTGCCCCCAGAGCCTCCCCAGTGCCAGCTCCCCACCCTGGATGCCCCTGTGCTCCCCAGTGACAGCCCCCCACCTTTTAGAGCTCCCTGAGCCCTCCAGCACTGAGTGCTGCTGCCCGGGTTGCAGCTGCTCTAAGGCTGCTGGGCAGAGCTCGGCACGGACCTCCTGCTGTGCAAGGAAGTGCTCTTCCACATCTGGGAGGAGATGCTGCATGTGCCCGGCTCTGGTTGGCTGGCAGGCAGGGCAGGATACACGTCTCCCAACAGTCACGGCAGGAGGGGAGGCTCTTCACAAAGTGCCCCAGCCCCCAGAGCCACTGTGGCCTGGCACTGGCCCATAGCACGGCGGTTGGGAACCACTGTCTTAGAACAATAGATGAATGAGGATGCTGCCTGGGGTTGGTTTGGAGGCCTTGTTAAAGGAGATGTGATTTTTGTTGGGTTCTGACCTTCCCTTACTTGGATCCGGTATGTGGCCACTCATGTGAGTCAAGTTAAGCATACGCATAAGCATGCAAATGGAGACTTAATGAAAAGACTGACTCTTGAATGTGTATCTACTATTAAATGCTACATTGAGGGAACATTTCAATACACTAATAGATCTGGGCTATCTGGATATTTAGCAAATGAATGGAGCTGAACTTATAGTTGCCTTGGATTAGCAGGTAGGTCCCACAAGTAGAATGTACTTTATATGTTCTGAATGGCTTCCTTTTATTAACCCAGTATGTAAGGCTTTTGCTTTCACTGAGATTTATATTTGCAGCTCTTGCAGCTTTTTAAAGCTGTTGTGTTGGCACTTTCCTTCCTCGAGACCAGTGGTGTCATTTTCTCCAAATTGTTAGCGTAAACATTCTGTAATTTGAGCAAGCCAAATGTGTGTGTCGTAATCTGCTTAGCACCAATGAAGCAAGACTGGCAAGGGACAGTTCTCAGATATCAGAAAAGGAGGAAATAATCTGGGGATTTTTTTAAAATGAAATGTTGAAAACTCCGACAGCTGAAATAACTTTAAAGGAGGACTAGAGTGAAGGAAATCCCATGCACATTTATGCTGGGTCGAGGATGGGGGCTAATGAAATTAGCAACATGAAAGGAATGCAAAGAAAAATCAATACTAGTGTGATGGGGCGGACAGGCCCTGCACTGACAGACAGGGGGTAGCCCAGGCCCAGCTGGCGGAAAAAGCCCCGCCCCTCCAACCCTGCTTGTGAAGCACCCTTAAAGAGTCCTGTAGTAGCCCCTGTCAGGGGACTTCCAACTGTGTAGCTTCAGTGGTATCCCACTGCTACCCTCCTGGAGTGGGGGTGAGTAGTGGAACAGGACAGAATTAGAGGAGCTCAGGTATCTGTGTGTGAATGGGCCTTCCCACACAACCATGACTTCCTCATAGGTCCTGAGGCAGTTCCAGGAGGTTTGAGAGTGATGCTTCACTTCCTAGCCCCCACTCATTCACCATCCCAAGGGGAACCTCCATCTGAATAATCCAGGGTAAACTTCACAAGCATAGCTCTACGGATGCCACAATTCAGCAAAGTATTTGGTTATACATGTAACTTTAGTCACATAGCACGCCCACTCAAGTGCTGGCATGAGTCACAAGCTTGTAGTGCTTTGTTGGATCAGGGCTAGAGTTTCTTTCTTCCATGCAGGATGCTACCAGAGAGGAAGATTAACCTTTTTATATGGCACTGGACTGGTACTCAGAGGATCTCAGGTCCCTTCCAGCTCCAACATAGACTGACTTTGTGTCGCGGTAAGTCAGTTAGGCCCTGATCTCATGAGGGATTGAACTCCTTCAGCACCTGTGGATGGCAGTGGAATGAAAGGTTCTCAATAGCTTTCTGAAGGTACTCAGAATCTGCAGGCCCTAAACTCATGCCTCAGCTTTGTCATCTATCAAATGGGGTTATAGAAACCCCACTACCATAAGGGAGTGAGGCTGATAAATCTGGTAATGTGTGGGAAGTGTTAGACTACCAGGGAGATGATGAAATACAAGAGATTACTTTAAACATCATTTGAAAAGAAAACCCATAGTGGAATAATATGGCCATTTTTTGCATGGAATAACTTACTCCTCTGATTCCTGCCTGACTGAGCACACAGGTAGTCATCTGTCCTAAGAGAATACTGTAGCATTTTATCAGTATTAGTGTTGCTAGACAACATCCATGGTATCTCTCAGTAATGCTATGGGATGTGTTTGTTCTGTTCTTCAGAGAGAATGTTTCTTGTTGATTTGCAGGAGCAGTTCTGCTCCTAGTGGAACAAACTCTGATATCTCCTTCCTTCAGGAGCTGGACAGTCATTTTGAATGCATCAGCTGTGTGCTTTGGCACTAAAAGTAGAGAATACCATGGCTGCAGCTTCGCTCTGGGCAACACACTAGGAGCAGGAGGAGATTCTGCTGAGACAATGCACTTTCTGAATTGCAGCTGAATCATTTGTGGCTTTGTGCACAGAGGTACAGACATATTTTCATACCTATGATGTAAAATTTACTTTACCTACAAAGAAGAGAGTGCTGTTCAAAGAAGGCCTCTCCACCTTGTCCTATATGAAATTCATAACCAGTGTGTTCTCTCCATTCATTAAATAATCACACACACATAACTATGGAACACCAGAGCTCCTCATTACCTATATTGGAACTAGATCACTTATCCTGACAATGTGATCAAAATATAGGACAGGGACAGGGAAGAAAAGTAAGAATGAAGGAAGCTTTAATGTTTTTGGTAACATTAGACTCCAGAGTCAGCATTTCTGATACTGGTAATTTACAAGAATAGCCAATAACAGTGGTGGAGGTTTGATTCTGATACATGCTGCACCAGGGTAACTTCACTGAAGTAACTGCAGTATTGCTTTCACAAGATTTGGGGCATGACCAACCTGTAAAGTAGAAGCACGTTTAGATCTCAAATTATTACTGTTGCTTTAAAAAGATTTCAAGTCTAATCCAACCCCTGGTAAGACTGACGGTCATCTTTCCATTGACTTCAGTGGGCTTTGAATCAGGCTCTTATACAGACCCTCTCAAAGGAATATTTGAAATTGCTAATAGACAAATCTGAAAGATTTCACATGCACACACTCCTTCAGAAACTAGTCACCCATGTGGTAAAAGGCACAGATACCATCACCCTCAGGCCATATCTCGGATGTACTGAAATCAATGGTAAAACACTTTAAAACAGTGCATGAGTTCAGGCACAAAGGGGCAGACCCAGCTGGTATAAATTATGAGATCCTCATTGAAGTGGGTGGAACTATGACTGCTTACAGCAGCTAAGGGTCTTCCCCAAAGTGATGTATAATTTTTTTTTAAATGACAAATCTTAACAGAGATGCCAAAAATGGATCATGATAAATCTATTTTTCCCTTAAATAAAACACAGTGAAATAATAGAGCAAGAACAAAATGGTTACAACAAAAACACTTTAATTGAATTAACAACTGACAGAGCCAATACCACCCACAAGCATGATCAAAATGTATTGTGTGTGATTCTATTTCCACATTCCTTTTGCTTCAGGGTAGCGCAGTGTTTTAAGTCTGAGAAGCAACACAAATCTCCCTACTGACACCAACCATCCATTGGTCTGTACAACAAATAAAAAAACCAAGGAATGAGGACAAAATATACATGAATTTCTTATTTTGAACATTGTGACCTCCCCAATTTTGGCATATACCACATTTCCCATAATGGGTTTAAAATATTCCAGATCTGATTTCCATGCTCTTACTAGACCTAAGCCAACTGTGTCAATGGGAGTTGCATCAAGCCCACAATATTGCCCACAATCTCACTGAAAGTCATAAGGTTTTTTTTAAAAAATCAGTATACCTGTTGGTTGTTCATTATTTGACTCCTTGTTTTGAGCCCAGCAGGTGCATGTTTTCAAGCTTTGGTTTGTAATCAGAAGGTCTAGAAACTCACTTTTTTTGAAGAGGAACTAAGACTTTGATACTCACATGACTCCAAAATGTTGGGGCTTTAGGAAAAACAATGTAAGACACACAATAAAATCATATGAATTGGCAATCCATGCTGTATTGTAGTCATCTATCCCAAATTGACTACAAGTTCTTCTCCCCAGCTCTTCCGGTTCATATTTAATACCTGTTTTATTCATCATCTGATTTATCCAATGCAAACAAGTGGTATTTAGGGAAGCAGAATGGAATTATTGGCACTACACAAGTCTCGTCATTTATGTTTCTTTGAATTTTGCTTGAAAAATTTCAGGCACACCTAGATTTGCTTGTACTTTCAAAAAAAGATATGCAAATTCATCATGAATTTGTATATCTTCTTCTGATAGCTTTTTCAAAAGAGGTTCTTTCAAAAAAGAAAGTAGTCTAGACGTGGTTCTTTTGAGAAAAAAACCCTTTTACAAAAGAACCGTTCTTCCTAAAAAAATTTAGGTTAACATGGTTTTTTCAAAAAAGGGTTTTTTCTTGAAAGAACCGTGTTTCCTTTTTTTCGAAAGAACCTCTTTCAAAAAAGAAATGGAAATTTGCACCCCATTTGCATATCTTCTTTAGAAAGTGAAAGCAAGTCTAGACGTGCCCATATTGCCATTGGGCTGTTCATAGAATCATAGAGCTAGAAGAGACCTCAGGAGGTCATCAAGCCCAGTCCCCTGCCCAAGGCAGGACCAATCCCAACTAAATCAACCTGGCCAGGGCTTTCTCAAGCCGAGACTTAAAAACCTCTAGGGATGGAGATTCCTCCATCACCCTAGGTAACCCATTCCAGTGTTTCACCACCCTCCTAGTGAAGTAGATTTCCTAATATCCAAACTAGACCTCCCCCTACTGTAACTTGAGTCCATTGCTCCTTGTTCTGCCATCCATCACTACTGTGAACAGCCTCTCTCCATCTTCTTTGGAACCTCCCTTCAGGAAGTTGAAGGCTGCTATCAAATTCCCCCTCACTCTTCTCTTCTGCAGACTAAACAAACCCAAATCCTTCAGTCTCTCCTCATAGGTCATGCGCTCCAGCCCCCTAATCATTTTGGTTGCCCTCCGCTGGACCCTCTCCAATGTGTCCACATCCTCTTTGTAGTGGGGGGGCCAGAACTGGACCCAATACTCCAGATGTGGCCTCACCAGAGCCGAATAAAGTGGAATAATCACTTCTCTGGAGCTGCTGGCAATGCTTCTCCTAATATACCCCAATATGCCATTAGCTTTCTTGGCTGCAAGGTCACACTGTTGACTCATATTGAGCTTCTCATCCACTGTAATCCCCAGGTCCTTTTCTGCAGAACTGCTACTTAGCCATTTGGTCCCCAGCCTGTAACAATTCTTGGAATTCTTCCGTCCCAAGTGCAGGACTCTACACTTGTCCTTGTTGAACCTCATCAGATTTTTTATGGTCCAATCCTCTGATCTGTCCAGGTGACTCTGGACTCTATCCCTGCCCTCCAGCGTATCTACGTCTCCCCCTACCTTAGTGTCATCTGCAAATTTGCTGAGGGTGCAATCTATCCCCTCATCCAGGTCACTAATAAAGATGTTGAACAAAACTGGCCCTAGAACAGATCCTTGGAGCACTCGGCAAGAAACAACTGACTGTTGTTACTACAGGTTGGACCTCTCTAGTCCAGCACCTTGCTGCTGAGAAGGTGAGGCCATGCCCAGAGGCTACTCTAGCTATTGTGGACTGAGACAACAGATTACTGGGCAGCTGCCTGGAAGGCTGCAGGTATGAACACTCTGCTTCTGCATTGTGATGATGGAGGCGGTGGCAGCAACACTGAAAACTTCCTTAGTACACAGACTGTCTTGGCCAGCATGTGCACTGACTCTCCACACCTGTAGGAGCATATTGTACCACCTGAAATTTGGCATAGCGTACCCTGCTCAGTCTTCCTACACATTCAGAGAGAGATTTTCCCCACCCATGGCTTAGGCCTTTTCATCTAGATTTTTCACAAGCACTCAGCCCTTCTAGTCAGGGCCGGGCATTAAAGTGCCTAAATGGGAGCTGAGCTCTTAAATAAATGTCCACATTTTCCAGTGTGCCCAGCATGCTGCACACTGAGCTCTTCTGAAAGTCTAGCCACAGGTGCAATAGAGGGAGACGATGGGCCCTACATTCTTCTAAAATAGGGCCTTATTTTTAGATGACCAAAGGGGAGGGAACTGGTTCCGATTCTGGTTGCTAAGCCCTTGAAAACCCGGCGCTCAGTATGAAAAAAATAAATAAAGAATTGCCTCTCTACTGCACTTTTCATAGAAAGGATTCAAGATAATTTGGGATGCGCAGAAGACTTTAACAGCCATCTCTAGTAACCCAAATAAGCTTCAGCCACAATGAGCCTCTCTTAATAAATCACTTTCTACATGAATGCAGCCAGGCTGAAGTTGCATTTTACTTAAATTTCCTTTTAATCTCATTAGAGAGAGTGCATTGATGAAGTCAGTGTTTTGACTTCACAGGCACTGTAAGGAGATGCTGTATGAAAAGATATATAGTTAAAAATGCTGGACAGCCAAATCTTTGATCATGTAATTGAGTTCTCAAGTCCATAAATTACAGACACTACTTTTAACATTTCTAGCAGTTCATCTGAAAGAGAGACTGTATATTTCTACCTTACTTTTCTTTTCCTTCACATAATAGAAATAATTGGAAAGCTGCAAAGCATAGACCACCAGTGATACAATAAATATTGCATAAAATATTGTAGGTCTGTGGCAAGGGCGGAAAAATAAATGGAGTTCCCAATAAATCTTAAGCTAGGCACAGCACTTGCTGGCCAATACTGCTTCCATGACTTGCTGCAGAAGAACATTTCTGTATTTTGCACAGATTAATTTATTAAATGTTCGACTTATAACTTTCATAGGCGCAGATCACAATTAGGGCCTTTCCTTTTCAGAATTACTGGTGGTCATTATTACGTTTCATACATTATTACGTTTCATACATTAGTACATTTTTCAGGCCAATATAAATTGATCTTCATTAATTGGTTCTTGGGAAGCTCCAGTTTCTGAGTCTACACTGCAAACAGCTGTAATATTTTCATGAACCGGGGGGAGGGGGGGCTCATAATCGTTATTATGTACCAACCACTCCTGGCTTATCACTGAAGTATCTGCTAGACTTGGCCCTTATCAAGAGGCCCACTTGTATTAAATTAACCTCCTTCCACAATGTAAGAATACTTTATTTGTCCAGATAATTAAAGCTGTTTACCTTGTGCTATGAAAGGCCAATTTAAACAGATTGTGAACCTTAGCCTAGGGGGTATTCAAGAGCTCTGCTGCTGGTTACTGGCAAAAGCTGCATTTTAATGCTAGCATACTTATTTCATCATTAGGAGCATACTGAAATAGGTATAGAGCTCCCTCTTGTACAAAAGGTGATCGGTCTGTAAATTGTGCTGCAGAAATACAGAAGGCTGTCAGCCAGTTCATGAGCTTGCCCAGAGGCTAGAAATAAATTAGGCTTTAAAGAAAGGTGCAACTCTAACTGACCTTTCTGTGGTCAATGAAAATCTGTTAACAAACATAAATATCCACATTTAAACCACTTAGCTGAATGCCCAAATTAACCTCCTTAGGGGGCATCCAAAGAACATTGTGAATCATATTGCTTTTTTAATTCAGTACTGGTGGGGGGGGGGGGGGGGGGAAGGGAAAGAGGGTGTCTCTGTTCATTTTCAATATCCTGAGTGTGCTGTGTAGCTAAGATATAAGGCAGGCATGAAGAAAAGCCTTAGCAATTTGTTCAGTACAGAAGAAGAGAAAAACTCACCTCTTCCATGTAGTCATATGGCTCCTACCAGTGCTGATCTGCAGGGATACTCACATTGTCCCCCCAAAATTCCAGTATTTATCTGTACCACAGAGTGGCAAGCAGGGAGCCATCATCTAGGTTAGATAGACATCTGTCAGGGATGGTGTAGACGGAGCTTGATCCTGCCTTGAGGGCGGGGGGCTGGACTCGATGACCTCTCGAGGTCCCTTCCAGTCCTATTATTCTATGATTCTATGATCTCAGGGGCAGCAACTCCGGCAGCCAGCTGAAAAGAGTGTAGGAAAGGTGCAGCATTATTATGCTGTGATGTAAATCGCAGCTGTGCTAGGTGCTTTACCAAAAGAATAAGAGAAACACCGCTGCTTTGCACCCTGATCTTCCCATTGCTGCTGCTGTGGGCCCTTCTCAAATGTCTGTTGCATCTAGCTGTTGTCTCTTATCTTAGACACAGCCACAGTGCATTTACAATCTATGTGGTGGCTATGTTTGTACTAAGGACGTTAGCAAACTTTTATTTTTGTAAAGGTGTAACCACTGAATTTTTCACCAGTTATGTGTTTACATGGGAGGGGGAGCACTGGCCCCAAGCCTGTCCTCCCTCCATGTTGCTGTCTTTGTGGGAGGCAGCAGGAGGGGACAGGCTGCTCCACAGGAGCTGACATTCCAGGGTAACTAGCTTAAAAGCTGGCTCCCCACAGGCACCCATTCCTGCCTCCCCCTGCCTTTGCTGCCTCTGATACAAAGGCACCAAGGGGAAGGAGATGTAGTCATTAGGATTAATCAATAAGCCCAAGATTATCAGTTAATTATGTAAATGAATATACGCTAACATTCTGAGTTTGTACAGCCCTTAGCACAAGGGGGTACCAGGCCCTGTCTGGAACTACTGTAATGCAGCTAATTAAAGCAATTCCTGTCCCAAGAATCTTGTGGGCTAATTACAAACATGATGCAACAAGCCCTGGGTGGAGTGGGAGGATCAGACTGACAGCAATAAGAGTGTGTGGCTTACATAGTTTTGAGCTGGGCTTTTCTGGATGGCTCCAATGTAGCCAATTTAATTTTTCTTAATTGATTGGTCTTATCATGGGTCTTGAGGAAGAAATGAATGACTTGAATAAGGAATGGCAGCAGGGTGGATGGGAGTGGTATCCCTAGCTTCTGTTTGTCAGAGGCTGGGAATGGGTGTCAGGGGAGGGATCACTGGATGATTTCCTGTTCCCTTGTTCACTCCTTCTGGGGTACCTGGCATTGGTCGCTGTCGTTAGACAGGATACTGGGCTAAATGGACCTTGGATCTGACCCAGTGTGGCCATTCTTATGTTCTCAGATGGGGTTTAGGTGTGAGGTCTAAGCGAAGGGTGCCATGGAATAACAATATTATCTAAGGGACCTGTCCCAAAAGGAAGCTGTACCAGTATAAACAAAGGTGTAAATTTAAATGGCTATAGTTAAATCAGAAACCCCTATTCCAGTGGTAAGTGCTTTTGTTCAGGTTAATGTATGTGGCTTTGGAAAAGGTTTAGACAAAGCAAAAATCAAGTGTGACCATATGAAGAGTTACATTGGTGTACATGTAGCAGTTTACTGAACCAGGGCAACTGGTAAAACTCTCCCTTGTGCTGACAAACTGTAAATCCTTGCATAGTTGCCCAGTACTTGTTTCTCAGACACACCACTTTCTAGAGCACTGTCAGTCTGGGGACCAGCTTCCTAGAGCACTGTCAGACTGGGTACCACCACTTCTCTATGCTCAGCTCTGCCGGGTGGAGGAAAGGGAGGGTTCTAATGCTCTTGTCCTTGCCACTTGGTTGGAAGGGCTGATGTGAGTAGCCTTGCATGGTCCTGGTATCCATGGTCCAAGTTGTGTCTAACTCCTGCACATATTTGGAAATGAAAAGAAGATCCCTGTTACTTTGCCTCCTTTTTGTGTACCCATACAGGGCTTGGCCAAATGATGCTCTCCATGTGTATCCCAAAATAGCTACCCTATTTGTGTATCTTATTTTGAGTTTAGGATGCTGTGTAGATGCACCCCATAAATCTAGTCATGTCAGTTAATGAACTTACCAGAGAACACAAGACTTGGGTTTGGTTTCCACTCACACAGCTGTGGCAAACACTTAACTTCCCACAAATGAGTGATGTGTGCGTGTGTGTGTGTGTGTGTGTGTGTGTGTGTGTGTTCACTTTGCCCAAACTTCCAAAAGATGAGCCTCTCTGAAGGAGAATGAAACTATTCACATATTTTCTTAGCTCCATCTTGTGGTACAATCTATTATATATTAGAGAGAGTTTGTCCGTGAATGAGTCTGTCTGTCTGTCCAAGAACTCCTCCTAACTGGTAAGGGCTAGGACCACCATATTTTGGTATGCACTTCCTCTTATCCTAACTTAAAACAAGATCAGGGATTGGTTGTGCCTGGACAATGGGATGTGCCTAGAATAAGATTGTTTCTCATAATATGGAAAGGGAGGACTCTTCTACCAGGGACAGTTATACTGTAGGCCAGGAGGCCAGCAAAGGGCCAGAGATAGGGCCCAGGACAGCTATGACCCCATTGGAAGGGCAGGGGTAGAGAAAGGGATAGCTGTCTACAACAGGGGTGGGGAATAAAATGGCAGTGGTTCATCAGAATTAGCCTTTAGTGGGCTACCACCACAGTATTTGCCAGTGCTTCTTCAGGTATAGGAATTTGTAGTTCCTGTTGTCCACAGATTGCCATTCCCAGCCAATGGGGGCTGCAGAAAGTGGCACGACTGGGACGCTGCTTTCTGCAGCTCCCATTTGCTGAAAATGTCGATTCAGGGCCAATGGGAGCTGCAATCATTCGTACCTGCGGAGGCAGCCTGCCGGAGCTAATCCTTGGGAACTAGATCCAGCCTGCAGGCCAGTATTTTCCCACCCCAGATCTAATATATTTGAGAGTTTGTCTGTACCTCTGCCCTGGCTGTGTACACTGCAGCAGCCATGGACAAGAGCTTCTCACATGGCTTCAAGCTGCTGTGCAGAGAGAGAGAGCTGGGGTTGTCCTGCATGCTGAATCACCAGACCAATGATTTAAATGAAGAAGAATTAAAATGAATTAAGGACCTGAGCAAGGCCAGATAAATCTTCTAGTGGTTTATAAATATGAATTTATACATCTTCCACTCGCAGCTACTCTTTCACAACGCATTGCACCACCACTCCCATTGGTAAACACTGGTGAAGAACTTTATAATGTACTTTCGTTTCCTTCAGAAAATAGACCTCTCAATCCCAGTAATTCCCCTCATTCCCCTCCCCCAACCATTTGTGTAAATAACCTTCAAGATGTGCAGCCACCATGCCCCAGGTTCCCTGTTCTCTGTCAGTTGTGAAAGAATGCATTCCCCTACAGGGCAGGTACATGGACAAAAATAAGGGAAAACAAGACAGTGCTGGATTAATTTTTTTAAAAGTAGGGAAGAAGAGTCTGAGGACAGTGAGCAAGGGAAGGGAGCAGTGTAAAAAGGAGAAGATCAAAGAAAGGGATAAGCAGGGAAGGGTAAAGAAGGAATGGGTGCAAAAGAAACAGGAAGAGCAAGCTAAAGAACACAGAGTCTGAAGTAGAACAGAAAATTTGCTAACACAAAAAACAAAGCAGAGGAAAGAAACAGGTCGCCACACAGAGAGAGAAACTCAAGTGAAGAGAAAACAAAAAAGCAAGGGAGAGCAAGTAATAAAAAAAAAAGTTTGTGGAAAAACTATTCCGACATACAAATATTTGATTCATAAATGACTATGCAGCAGGAGGTGCTTGGGGAACCTGCCTTGTTGATGGGAAATGGCTACAGAAGTTCGGTGTGGCAATAGATAGGAAGGATATAGTTTGCTGTTAGAAGGGGAACGGGCTGTGTGTTTGTGTTACAGATTTTAATATCCGAAGAGACTTAGTTTGATCTGTCATATGCGGACTTGACTTTTCTGTTGCAATTAACCCTTGAAAAGGCTGTAGGTAGAATTTTAGGTAGAAGCATGAACATCTAAACCTCATCTGGATGGTTTATAATCCAGATTAAACTTGGTCTGTACTTCAACATTTCTTACCACATAACCATGAAATAGAGTGGAAACTTTTCATTTTAAAATAAAGAAAACCCAACAGCAACAAAAGCAAGCAGTAACATGTAATTGTAAATTTCTCCTGCCCTTTTATATTTGTATAGTTTATATACAGTTTATATAGTTTATATAGTTTCTTTAGTTAACATAAAATTAAAGTTCAGAATGAACGTCTGCTGCATGAAATGTATTAATTAAGGTAAGCTTAGTAGGTATCCTATCTAGTCTCAAAAGACCATATGGCGAAGAAGAATGTAATTCCACATCACTGACTTGCTGGCAGTAATGGTCAGAATGAAGAATGAATTATTTTAAAGTGAATCTGTAAGAAAATGCATTGTAGAGCATGTTAGTTGTGCCATACAATTGCTGTAATTTTAAATGTTTAACACCTTGCATGAGAAGCATTACTGAATTAGTGTAATTGAGAAGCATGTCTGTATAAGCATGTAGTTAGGTAATAGATAAACTGTAGCTAGTACATGAGACTATGTTCATGCATTGGGTAGGTCTATCCAGTGAAGTGTATTGCTTTTGTGTAGTGTAAATGATTTAGTGTAGTGTAAATGATAGTCATTTAGTGACTGCACCTCTTAACAATAAAACAGTAACATTTTTGTAGCCCAACGTACAGTGTGAGTCAAACATCAGTGGGCTACCAACAGTGACATGGTAGCAGAACTTCCTGGTTCCTGCCAGGAAGTACCCTCTGCACCTCTCAGCAGGAAGTTTCAGCACTAACATAAGAACATTCAAACTGGGTCAGATCAAAAGTCCTTCTAGCCCAGTATCCTGTCTTCCAACAGTGGCCAATGCCAGATTCCCCAAAGGGCGGGAACACAACAGGTAATCCTCATGTGATCTCTCTCCTATCACCCATTTACAGACAAACAGAGGCTAGGGACACCATTCCTACCCATCCTGGCTAATAGCCATTGATGGACCTAACCTCTATACATCTATCTAGCTCTTTTTTGAACCCTGTTAAAGTCCTAGCCTTTACCACATCTTCTGGCAAGGAGTTCCAGAGGTTGATTGTGTGCTGAGTGAAAGAAAAACTTCCTTTTGTTTGTTTTAAACCTGCTGCCTATTAATTTCATTTGGTGACCCCTAGTTCTTATATTGTGGGAATAAGTAAATAACTTTTCCTTCTTCACTTTTTTCACACTGGTCATGATTTTATAGAATCAGAATCCTAGGGCTGGAAGAGACCTCAGGGGGTCATTGAGTCCAACCCCCTACTCAAAGCAGGACCAACCCTAACTAAATCATCCCACCCATTGTCAAGCTGGGACTTAAAAACCTCTAGGGATGGAGATTCCACCACCTCCCTAGGTAACCCATTCCAGTGCTTCACCACCCTCCTAGTGAAATTGATTTTCCTAATATCCAACCTAGACCTCCCCCACTGTAACTTGAGACCATTGCTCCTTGTTCTTCCATCTGTCACTACTGAGAAAAGCATCTCTCCATCCTCTTTGGAACCTCCCTTCAGGAAGTGGAAGGCTGCTATCAAATCCCTCCTCACTCTTATCTTCTGCAGACTAAACAAACCCAAATCCCTCAGCCTCTCCTCATAGGTCATGTATTCCAGCCCCCTAATCATTTTGGTCGCCCTCTACTGGATGCTATCCAGTGCGTCCACATGCTTTCTATAGTGGGGAAGGAGGGCCCAGAACTGGACACAATACTCCAGATGTGGCCTCACCAGAGCCGAATAAAGGGGAATAATCACTTCTCCGGATTTGCTGGCAATGCTCTTCCTAATGCAACCTAATATGCCATTAGACTTCTTGGCTACACGGGCACACTATTGACTCATATCCAGCTTCTCATCCACTGTAATCCTCAGGTTCTTTTCTGCAGAACTGCTACTTAGCTAGTCGGTCCCCAGCCTGTTTGGGATTCTTGGGATTCTTCCGTCCCAAGGATTCTTCCATCCCAAGTTCAGGACTCTACACTTGTCCTTGTTGAACCCCATCAGATTTCTTTTGGCCCAGTCCTCTAATCTGTCTAGGATAGACCTCTATCGTATCCCCCCTTAGTCTCCTTTTTTTCTAAACTGAAATGTCCAAGTGTTTTTAATCTCTCATATGGGACCCATTCCAAACCCCTAATCATTTTGTTACCCTTTTCTGAACCTTTTCCAATGCCAACATATCTTTTATTTTTTTTAGATGAGACGATCACATCTGTAGTCAGTTTTCAAGATGTGGGTATATCATGGTTTTATATAGAGGAAATAAGATATTCCAACTGAAGCTGGGAGCACAAGACAAACAAGCAAAGAGGAGGCTGCTGGATTGTAATTCTGTTTTATGCTTCTTTACAGAAGCAAACTTTGTTCCTGGTGGTATGTCTGTGTGGGTCTGGTCTTATGTGAATACACACAGCACAGAGCATATGGAGAAAGTTTAGGCCCAGTATCCCAAAATTGTGTAAAAAGCCACAACACAGATTTACCCCAGTCTTGAACAACCTCATATTGGGCCAGCAGACAGGATGTGATGTGATGGGATGACTTTGCAGGCCTGACTTTACTTTCAGATGCATCTGTTCAAGTCTGTTGCTTTGCCCCCCTTCCTCACCTCCCTGCTGTAATTTGACTTACGAAAAGTTTTAGTCACCGATCTACATAAAGGACTGTTCTTGTAGGATTAGTCAGTATTACATAATGGTGAGTAGAAAAGACTGGAGGTCAAGGAAACTTGGTTTTATTGCAGAGTCTGAGGGCATGTCTACACAGTAGGGCTAAAGCCGAAATAAGCTACACAACTTGAGCTCCTTGTGTAGCTTAAGTTGAAATAGCTTAGTTCGGCTTTTGGCGCTGTCTACACAGCAGGAAGTCCTAGAAAGAGCACTCTTCCTCGGCTTTCCCTTACTCCTCATAAAATGAAGGTTAAGGGGTCCGAGTAAGAAATCTTCCAGCTCAAAGTTATTTTGACATTATGTTGAAATAACTGCTTGTAGTGTAGACACGGACTATGATATTTTGGAATAACATCAGTTATTCTGAAATAACACTCCTGTGTAGACATACCCTGAGAGTCCTTCGACAAGTCAGTTAGAAATTAGAACCTCAGCCATTTCTCATATTGGGCATCTAGTGAAAGTGAGTGACGATAGGAGAGAACAAGTAACAAGGAGAGGGGGGATGGAGTGAGTAGGGTGGAGCTTTGGGGAAAAGCAGGGCTGATCCTGAGTTCCCTTAGATTTAAAAAGTGATCTGGGACATAAAAAGTTGGAGGCCACTGGTCTCACTCCCATGCCTTGTGGTGCTGGCAGCAACAACAGCTACATTCAATCTTTCTCTTAACAGTACAAGGCAGTACCAGCTTCAGCCCTCATCCAACAATCTGCGAAAACTAAATGCCACTTCTGGGCACCTTTAGGAAGCAATACTGCCCCACTCATGAGCACTGACTCCGTGTATTATAAAATCAAACTTTTATCAAGAACAGAAGGAACTTGGAATTCATTTTGGGAAAAACATTGCAATGGTGATTCAGAAGAATGCAAACCCTTAGGGTATGTCTACACTACCCTGCTAGTTCGAACTAGCGGGGTAATGTATGCATACCGAATGTGCTAATGAAGCCCGGGATTTGAATTTCCCGGGCTTCATTAGCATAAAGCCGGCTCCGCCATTTTTAAAAGCTGGCTAGTGCGAACCCCGTGCCGCGCGGCTACACGCGGCACGGGGTTCGCACTAGCCGGCTTTTAAAAATGGCGGAGCCGGCTTTAGGCTAATGAAGCCCGGGAAATTCAAATCCCGAGCTTCATTAGCACGTTCGGTATGCATACATTACCCCGCTAGTTCGAACTAGCGGGGTAGTGTAGACATACCCTAAGAAAATGCCAAACCCATACAATATTGGACAGTAGTCTTTTGCCTCCGTTTCCCACTGGCAGTGTGAAAGTCCGACAACAGATCTGTCCCTTTAACATGTCCCTCCATGTTCTTTCCACTGCACCTTACTCACATTTGGTTGTCAAAAGTCAGTGAAATCCCAGAATTCAGGGTTGCATTCACATAGGCTCACCTCCCCCCTGGAAAGGCAGAGTTGAGCAATACTGCTCTACCCACTGTTGTGGCTGCTGCCTCTAGCTATGATGCCATGTCCTGAGGTTCCACCACTTAGTTCCTTTGTTCAGCTTGTGGTGACTTCTCTGAGTAGTGAGAGATCTCTCTGCTGCTGCATCCTTTGTGCTATCTGTGTTTCACCACACCACTGGCCTCTCAGCAGGCCCCAGGCTCAGCCCTTAGCGCCATTCTTTAGGGTTTTCATCTCAAGTGATCCTTAAGAAGAAACAGGGACTCCAACTTGGGTCTGATCAGCTCTGCTGGGTATCTAGAACTCTTTACACAGCCTTCCCACCACCAGCGAGGACACCCATCCCGACCCCTGGTAACTTTCACTTAGATTTGTCATCACACTACCCTCTGCTCAGCAAGTGAGGTTATAGTTAGAATGAGGCCCCTGAATTGGGGTATGTAAAGTGGGCTTCTGCTACTCTTGCATCACGCAATGAGGACACCGTTTCATACCTCTGTGAACCCAACTGATGTGAGTTTTAACCCAAACTGCCGTAACTGATTGCTTTGGCAAAGCAGATCTGTCTGATCATGTAGGCAAAGTAGGGGGAGTCTATCTATGTGTTCTGCACCGGAGGTCTCTTTCCTCAGTTCATCAACAGAGGGTAGAAGAGAGATCACTGGCTTACCACAGCATCCAGTATTGCCACTCAAAATAATTTACTTAATAAATAATATACATTATATTGTTACATTAATTAGCATAGTGCAGAGTATCAAAAGGCATCATGATCCAGTGGCTAGAGCCAGGAGAGTTTGATTCTATTCCTAGCTGTGCCGTTGATTTACTGTGTGAATTTAGGCATGTCCCCATACATCTCTGGGCCTCCTTTTCCTCCCATCCTTTGTCTGTCTTGCTTTTCAAGGTAGGGAGCCTCTCTAACTATGAATGTGTGCAGCAGCACTGAGCACAATGAGGCCCTGATCTGGGCTAAGGCTAAAAGTCACTACAAGACTATAACAACAAAATGTATTTTAAATAAAGAATGGTTTGGTGACAGATTGGACCCAGGTGTGTACATATCACAGAGGGAGGAGAGAACTTGTAGAGTGGGTAAAAACATGCTTCAATAGGATCAGAAGCAATAACGCTTCTACAGCCAAGTGCTGCTGTAATGGGATCCTCTTCGTGCTGATTGAAGCTGAAGCACAGGTCCTTATTGTTGCTATAGCCAAGATGGCTGGTCTCAGTTATTACTAAGATTCCCTGATTCCAGGAGTGCTGACACAAATTCAAAAGATTTTTTTTTAAAGGCAACTATGCAGCCCAAGAAATAAGAGTTATATGCCAAGTCAGATGTGGTCACCTCCTTCACTGCTTATTGTAGGAAATATAACTGTAACTGGAAGAGTTTTAGAATGTTTCTCAAAGCAATTGGAGCAACTGAAAATCCTAACAAATATAATGTAACCCGTATATATATAACCCTTCAGAGTTATTGTTTTAATTATTTTGAAAGACTCAGAAGAAATAATGTACAACATACCCTCTTGCTGTTATTTTTCACCAACTCTGCGTGGCAGAGGGGAAGGGCCTTAGGGGACAAAAACACTCCTCCCATGCTTTGAAATTTACATTTTCACTGCAAATGGTTTAACTCCAGAGTGTTTTGTATACTTAAGCTACAGAAAGGAAAAAAAAACCACTTTCATCCTGGTGTTCCTCCATTCGTAAATATTTTAGATTATTTCCTAATTGTCCTTTTATGTATTTATACATTCAATTTGACAGTTAAGGTCTGGGGGTTATGGGAAAGTTATGAAATAGATCCATATCGCTATTCTTATTAAAGTATTCATTTTAAGATGAATTTAAGAAGCTTCTGTGGAGCCTCATGGTTTTGATTACTGCTGTGTAAACAGATGAGAAAATTTAAGCTAGTCTAAGTCTGTAATATATCTGTTTGATCTTGAGTCTTCACATGCTGCAGCAAGCAAATCAGACAAGGTGACTTCAGTGTTGCAGTTTAAAAATATTTTCTAAGTCTTCACTCTAGAAGACTTATAGAATTCAACATATGGCTTCCCCATAAAGGGGTGGGGGATTAAGGAAAGTAATTCTTCCAATACTACTTACAAATCACTCCAGACGGCATGACTATCTTAAGTATTCCAAATTTAAGAAATTCTAGAATTAACTTTGCAGACTTAATCTTCTTATAGTAGTGTTGTGTGTAAGCCTTGTGGCAGACTATCAAAACAGAGCAGGTACCTCAAACTGGGTGGCTGCGTCTAGACTGCCAGCTGTCTACACTGGCCGCTTGAATTTCCGCAAGAACACTGACTTCCTACTGTCTGAAATCAGTGCTTCTTGCGGCAATACTATGCTGCTCCCATTCGGGCAAAAGTCCTTTTGCGCAAAGCTTTTGCGCAAAAGGGCCAGTGTAGACAGCTCAGATTTGTTTTCCGCAAAAAAGCCCCGATCGCTCAGGGAAGCCCCTTTAGGAAAAGGGGGCAGGCACTTAGAGCCACAAGAGGCTTGGGATGCTTTCTGGAGGGCAACTTGGAGCAGATACTCTGATGGATTGGAAATGGATTTCTGAGCATGTGCGCAGGCAAACTCTGGTGAGGTGACAGGTGACTCTGGACTGCTTCCTGCAGAGAGCTCTCCTAGATCTCAGTGACTTTAGGTCTGGGGGGATTTGGAGCTGACAGACTAAAGGTCTAATCCTCCTACTTAGTGGTTTCTCTAGTAGCTGGGCCTGGCATCTGCAGGTCTCAGGTTTCTTCCAAGGGAAATCCAAACTGCAACAGGACCAGGACAAGGAGACTCAAGTCCCAGTCCTCACAACATAGACACTCCTACTGATGCAGCAATGCAGCCTGGGCACAAGCTCACAGTCTCCCTCTCATGGCACCTGCAGAACAACATTCTATAGATGTACTTACCAGTTCAGGAGCCTTCTCCCTCTGAGGTTGCGGAGATCACACATTTCTCATTGGGCTTCATTTCTGGTGCACTGTGTTATGGGTGTTCTCACCACAGACATGGGAAGGAAAGTCTTTGATTTTTCTACTTGTGTATCAAGTAGCCTCAATTTGGGTCAGTGACCACGTGCTTCTTTGGAACAGTGGCTGAGCTCCAGACACTCTGCCATTTCCTGGCCTGCTCCACAGATTTGAGGTGGGCACATATGGTCCATCGTCAGTTTAGAGCTCACTGTGTCCTCTACTCCATTCCCAGGATGGAGCTTTCTACTTCCTGACTGGCAATGGTATTGGGCCAACCCCACCAGCCTTCTCTGCTTTTGCAGGGAGCAGGGAATCTAACAATTGTCTGACCAGGCAATAGAGACTCACTGACCCCATAGTCTCCTGTCAGACTGTTGGGTCCATTTTGAATGACCTTAACCATTAAGTTAAACATCATAACATCTAATTTAACTAACAATCCTCTCACAAAAACATCCCAACACATTGCACTAAGTGACTACTGAGTGTGGGGAGCAAATCACAGTAAAATGTCAGAGGGTCTTCACTATGACAGACTCAGTTTTTCATAAATTAGCAAACTTTATGGCTAGAAGAGACAATTGGAGCATTTAATCATATTACAGGCCTCCTGTATTGCACAGTAGCTAGTTTTTGACTACATACATTCCAGAAAGACTTCTAGTCCATCCTGAAAAAAAGCATAAGAACAGCTCTTGCACAAAAGCCTCTTGTGCAAAAACGGAGCCTCATTAATTATGCAAATAAGACATGGTGATATTCCACGCTTTGCCTCATTTGCATATTTTTTTGCCCAAGAGAGGGCTGTGTAGACGTAGCGCAAGAGATAGAGAATCCACACCACTTCCCTTGGTAGTTTGTTCCTTTGGGGAAATATCCTCACTGTTCTGTATTTGTGCCTTGTTTCTAATACAAGTTGGTCTCTTTTCAGTTTCCAGCCACTGTGTCTTGTTCTGCTTTTCTCTGTTACTTTAAAGAGCCTTTTAATGCCTGATATTTTCTCTCCATGAAAGCATTTCAACACTTCAGAGACATCACCTCCAGATCTTCTTTCTTCTGAGCTAAACAGATTGAGCTCTTTCAATAGCTCACGAATGGCATTTTTCTTTCTTCAAAAGATTTGGTGTCTCTTTGTTGCCCCATCTCCAATTTTTCAACCTCTTTTTCAAAGGTGGATACCAAATCTGGATGCAATATTCCAATAGCAGTCTCCCTGCTGCTGTGTCACCTCCCTATCTTACTCACCGCTCTGTTCATACATCCAAAGATGCTTTTAGCCCACATCACCACAGCATCACATTGGGAACTCTTTTTGAACAGCTTGCTCAGTATGACCTCTTGATCCTCTTCAGAGTCACTGCTTTCCTGAATATACTTCCCCATTGCATAGGGGTGGCCTGCATGCTTTGTTGCTAGGGATAAGGCCTTGTATTTGGCTCCACTGACACTTGTTTTGTTTGAATGGGTCCAGCTTACCAAGGAATCCAGATTGCTGTGTATCACTGCCCTGTTCTCATCATTAATTACTACTCTGCCAGTATCTGGTCACCCACCAATGTTATCTGGAGTGATTGTCTACTAGTTCGGTGATAAAAAAAATTTAAGATTAATTCTTGAGAGTTTCTTCAGACTTCTAGAGCCCAATACCCACTCCCCACAGAACAGTGAAAAAAGGCCATCTAGCCCAGCTAAGCACAGAACAAACACACTTAGGAGTTGAGTTGTTCATAAGCTCTGAACATGTGGGGGTCAGCAGTTTACAAAGGCATTACAGACCAGTAGTGGTGACAGGCCCCAACTGTGTCTCAACCACCCACCCTGTAAAATGGGAATAATAAATGAAACCTTGTTTCACTCTATTTTATGGTTAGGGAAACCGAGGCACACAGAAAGACAGGAATAGAAAATGGCAAGTCTTTTTACAGCCAGTCATAGACTCTAACCCTGGTTATCCTGGCCTCTCTGCTCCAATTTTACTCACAGCCCAAGTAAAAGTTTTCTTCTTCTCCATGTCCTTTAGCTGCACATCAGTGCAGAAGAAATATTTCTCCACTGGATCTAATGCACATGGATGTCTTTCCAAAAGACATGCACTGGTGTAGTCAGATATGATGGGCTGCCTGGAGGAACCTTTTGTGGCATTCTAGGGCCCGAGTTATACCGGAGGATCGACCAGATGGACATAATGGTCCTTTCTGACTTTTAAATTGTCCTTCTGCTAGGAAGATAACTCTGGACCTATTTTCCCTCATTCACTTACAGTTGGAATAATCTATCCAAGGGACTTCCTCTTTCATTGTGTGCTCAGCATCTTTGTGAGCAAACAGCTACTGTCAGACCACAAGTTTCCAGTTTCAGACTTTCCCAGGAGGAGATAGCCATTGAAGAGCTTGGAGCTCAAATGCACCTCACCTGGGTTATGCAGCTCCGTATGGTGCAGGGAATAAGTGTAGGAGCCATGTGACAAGGAGCATCATGTGACTAGGAATTAGGCCTGCTGAGAGCGATAAGGAAGCCTGTGCTCAGCCAGGAGAAAAACCACAAGGGGAGCAGTCATGGGAGGGGCTTGGATAGTTACTTAAAGATCAGGGACAAGCCAGGAGAAAACTGATGCCATACGGGGGGAAGTGATTTAACCCCCAAGGTCAGCCAGTGTGTTTATATCACACATACAAAATGCTCCATCAGCCCTTTCCAAATGAGACACCATACTGCTCCATCTATTAAAATCAATGGAGAGACACTGGAGAATGTTGATCATTTTCTCTACCTTGGAAGTTATCTTTCATTCAAGGCAGATATTGATGTAGAAATCCAACATCATCTGAGCTGTGCCAGGGCAGCCTTTGCTCCTTTATGGCACAAGGTTTTTGAAGATCACAATATTCAAACAGACACCAAACTTCTTGTGTCTCAAGCCATCATTCTTCCAACACTATTGTGTGGGTCTGAAACCTACAGACATCATTTGAAAGTCCTTGAGAAGTATCAGCAACGCTGCCTCCACAAGATCTTGAAGATCAAATCAGAAGACCGGTACATTAACATTAGTGTTCTGGAAGAGGTAAAGACTGGTGTTGAGGCAATGATCATTCATTACCACCGTCACTGGACTGGTCACATTGTTCGGATGCCAGACCTTCGCCTCCCAAAACAGGCCCTGTTTTCTCAGCTGGAAGAAGGATACAGTCACATGGGAGGACAACAAAATCATAGAATCATAGAATAATAGGACTGGAAGGGACCTCGAGAGGTCATCGAGTCCAGCCCCCCGCCCTCAAGGCAGGACCAAGCTCCATCTACACCATCCCTGACAGATGTCTATCTAACCTGTTCTTAAATATCTCCAGAGAGGGAGATTCCACCACCTCCCTGGGCAATTTATTCCAATATTTGACCACCCTGACAGTTAGGAATTTTTTCCTAATGTCCAATCTAAACCTCCCCTGCTGCACTTTAAGCCCATTACTCCTTGTCCTGTCCTCAGAAACCAAGAGGAACAAATTTTCTCCTTCCTCCTTGTGACACCCTTTTAGATATTTGAAAACCGCTATCATGTCCCCCCTTAATCTTCTTTTTTCCAAACTAAACAAGCCCAGTTCGTGAAGCCTGGCTTCATAGGTCATGTTCTCTAAACCTTTAATCATTCTTGTCGCTCTTCTCTGTACCCTTTCCAATTTCTCCACATCTTTCTTGAAATGTGGCGCCCAGAACTGGACACAGTACTCCAGCTGAGGCCTAACTAGTGCAGAGTAGAGCGGCAGAATGACTTCACGAGTTTTGCTTACAACACACCTGTTGATACAACCTAGAATCATATTTGCTTTTTTTGCAACAGCATCACACTGTTGACTCATATTCAACTTGTGGTCCACTATGACCCCTAGATCCCTTTCCGCCATGCTCCTTCCTAGACAGTCGCTTCCCATCTTGTATGTATGGAACTGATTGTTCCTTCCTAAGTGGAGCACTTTGCATTTCTCTTTATTAAACCTCATCCTGTTTACCTCTGACCATTTCTCTAACTTGCTAAGGTCATTTTGAATTATGTCCCTATCCTCCAAAGAAGTTGCAACCCCACCCAGTTTGGTATCATCTGCAAACTTAATAAGCGTACTCTCTATCCCAATATCTACATCATTGATGAAGATATTGAACAGTACGGGTCCCAAAACAGACCCTTGAGGAACTCCACTTGTTATCCCTTTCCAGCAGGATTTAGCACCGTTAACAACAACTCTCTGACTACGGTTATCCAGCCAATTATGTACCCACCTTATCGTGGCCCTATCTAAGTTATATTTGCCTAGTTTATCAATAAGAATATCATGCGAGACCATATCAAATGCCTTACTAAAGTCTAGGTATATGACATCACCGCTTCTCCCTTATCCACAAGGCTCTTTATCCTATCAAAGAAAGCTATCAGATTAGTTTGGCATGACTTGTTCTTCACAAACCCATGCTGGCTATTCCCTATCACTTTATTACCTTCCAAGTGTTTGCATATGATTTCCTTAATTACCTGCTCCATTATCTTCCCTGGGACAGACGTTAAACTGACCGGTCTGTAGTTTCCTGGGTTGTTCTTATTCCCCTTTTTATAGATGGGCACAATATTTGCCCTTTTCCAGTCTTCTGGAATCTCCCCTGTCTGCCATGATTTTTCAAAGATCATAGCTAAAGGCTCAGATACCTCCTCTATCAGCTCCTTGAGTATCCTGGGATGCATTTCATCAGGACCTGGTGACTTGCTGACATCTAACTTTCCTAAGTGATTTTTAACTTGTTCTTTGTGTATCCTATCTTCTAAACTTACCCTCTCTCTGCTTGTATTCACTACGTTAGGCACACCTCCAGACTTCTCGGTGAAGACCAAAACAAAGAAGTCATTGAGCATCTCCGCCATTTCCATGTTTCCTGTTACTGCTTCTCCCTCCTCACTAACCTGTGGGCCTACCCTGTCCTTGGTCTTCCTCTTGCTTTTAATGTATTTATAAAAGGTCTTCTTGTTTCCCTTTATAACAAGCGTTATAAGGACTTGCTATAGGAGAACTTAAAGAAGTGCAACATTGACGTTGACACTGGGGAGACACTCGCCCAGGATAGCTTAGAATGGAGAGAAGTCCTATGCAATGGCTCCTTGCATTTTGAATTTTCCCACCAACAAGCTGAGAAAAGGCACAGGAGGACGGGGAGACTGGCTTCTCGACATGATCAACAGCCTCCTGTTGTACCTGGAAACATCTATCCTCATTGTGATAGAACGTGTGGTTCAAGGATCAGTCTTATCAGCCACCTGAAGGTCCACATCTCAGCAACGAGTGATCACCCATCATCATCACATCATCATCACAAATACATACTCACAGGGAGGCAAATTAAGACTTCACAGACAGCCTTAAATCTGCCATTTCCTAGCTTCTAACTGCTCCTACCTGCTATCTTAATGAAGCTCCTCTAATGTAGTTTGTGTAATTTCCTAAGCTGCAGAAAAACTACAAATGAAAAAAAAAAGAAATGTCATTGTGTTGAAACACACATGGGTCAGCGGCAGGGCTAGAGCCTTTTGATCCATTCCACATTTTGATTCATTACTCTATCACTTGACCTATTGGATGAAATGATAGTAGGTTGCCATCCTCTGTGTGGACCAGCATGTGAGAGGGGTGAGACATCCTTTGCCAGTGGGTTACACAGATACATGCTGACAACAGAGGAAGGCTGAGGCTCAGGAATCTTGGGTCCCATTCCAGGCTCTGGTAGGAAATGTGCTCTAGTGGGCACAGGCCTATCTTCCTGTTTTCCCTCAAGCTTGATGCATTCTGTCCTGTCCCAGTACTGCCTCTTCCTCATTCAGAGCACTTTCTCCTAGTCCTATTCTCCTTGTCTATCGAGTTCCGGTACCTAATCCCCAGGTTTCACAGCCCAGCCCCAGTCTCCCTCTTCAGGTTCACTGTTTGAATCCTACTACTGTCCCATTCCCCATGCCAAATCCCTATCTTCTTGCCCCACTGTTCTCAGTCATCCCTCTCATAGCTCTGCATTCACTCTAGCTATCTCATCTCCCACTTTGGGCTCCTCATCCAACCTCACTCTTCCTTTCCTGGCTCTCCACCTCTTAGGCTTCCCATCCCTGTCCCAGTCTCTTTTCCCAGCCAGTCCCAGTTCCTCCATCGTAAGATCTTCGTGTTCCCCATCCTGGTCTCCAATACTAAAGTTTCCGCCCAGGTTCTGTGTCCAATATGTTTTGACTCCCATTCCCCTGTCCGGGGCTCCTTATCCCAGTACCCACTCCAACCCCTAATCTAGTTTTCCCAACCAGCCTCTAGTCCCAGTTTCTGTCTGACTCCCTCACCCAGGTACCTTGTCCCACTGTGTTCCAAAGGTTCCACCCCTTTCAGGTCCAGCTCTTGTCCCCTCTTAGTTCAAAACTGGCACTTTTTGGGCACAGCAAGGGGGCGAGAATTCATTGAGTGCATGTGAGAAACTATCTCTCTGCTTTCTGTTCAGGGGTCTGGACCTGGCATGGCCCATAGCATCCCAGAACTACAGTTGCAAGGAGAGTCCTGCTCTTACCCATGCTGGGGCATGCTCAGTACAGATAGAATTTTTGGAGGCAGTTGTTTGTGAAATCTAAGAAATCTCTACTGGGCACGAGTAAAATGTGATTTTCTTCCAGTGTCTAATGAATGGGCCAAAACGTGGTAGATTTTTCACAGTGTGTCAGCCGACGGTCAGGGCAGTGTGTGTGTGTATGTTTCCGAGAAAAGGTTTAACGTCCGTGTCTTTACTGCTAGGACCGGGGTCCCATCGCAGAGGGTGGCCAGCAGGCCAACAGACGCCCCGTTATATAGGAAGAGCTTATTACATCTTAGATTTCAGCTGCTAGAATTTCATAATTCCTTCGCAGCGGGCAGCCTTGAGGAAAGACTGAAAGATGCCCCAGTGGGTCCTGTCACCTGGGAGTGACACAGATCCAAACGCCCAAGCTCTTCCTATAACTGTCCCTTTAGACCGGCTGAAGTTCTTTTAAATTGTGCTTGGTTCTGTTACAGCAACTGAAGGAGTCAGGTTAAAGCTTAAACAGTTACAGGTTTATTGAGGAAGCTTATAAATCATATGGTTAGCAAAATATAGGTCTTAAAAATGGTTACAAAGAAGATAAAGATAGAAAAATAGAAATAATGGTACCAAGTAACAGCTTACTCTTTCTATGTGTACACTTAAGACAGAGGACCACATCCAGGTACCATTTTTACCCCCTTCTGTGCCTCTCGACTCCAGCATGTCAGGCCAGGGCCGGTCCCTCAATTCCTAGGAAAGACGAAAATACGAGGTGGGCGTCCCCATAGAACCTCGGGAGGTCAAACACCTAACCCGACCAGCAGGTAGAGGGTAGAATGACACTCAAAGTGAGTGTGTGCTGGGCCCAACTTTTATAATCATGGGGTCACGTATTTCTCTTTCTTATCTCTCATGCCAATTGATGCTGGTCTGTCTGCTGTGAGACCAGTTCTTACAAGGGAGTTGTGAACTTAATTTACACTTGTAAGAGAGATTTGAGATGATTAAATTTTGAAGTACAGGACATTGTTTTCTCAGTGGGAAATTCCTCTTCCTGGGACTGTGTGTGTTCGAATCAACATAGGTGCCAGCCGCAGCCTCGAGGCCAGCTTATTGACTTAGCTACTCTCTATCCACATATCTGTGTTTCAGCTTTTCAGGATCAGATGAGCCAGCATAGACTATGCTGATATTATTGCTCCTTCTCTGCCCTGTGCTTCAGAGAGGCAAATAAGATGGATAATATGGAGGCAGGCTGTCTGGCCACACAGTGGCATCAAAGACTACCCTTTGCCAAATTTCTTGTCCCTGCTCCAAAGCATGGAAGTACTAAAGCTTAAAGGAAAGATCATCATAAAATTTTAACATGGGTAAAATCATGTTTTGTTCCTCTTCGTCCAAAGCAGTAATTTCCAGAATGACTCAGGTATGAGAATCTTCCTCACATTTTATACAGTGAAGACAGATGCAAAAAATACATTTAGCTGCTCTGCAACAGCCTTCTCTTCCTTGAATGCTCCTTTAGCTCCTTGATTGACCCAACTGAATCTGTAGCATGCTTCCTGCTTCTGATATACTTTAAAAAATTGCTCTTAATTTTTTTTATCTTTGCTTCAGTGCTCTTCAAATGTTTTAAGGACTGCCTAATTATACTTTTACTGCATGTCTAAACTACATTCCTCTTCCGAAAGAGGAATGTAAATGAGCCCAATTGAAAATGCAAATGAAGCACGGATTTACAAATCTTGAGCTTCATTTGCATAATCGCATAAAAGCATTTTTTCGAAAAAGAAACCACAGTCTAGATGGGGTTCTTTCAGGGAAAAAAAGACCCTTTTTTGAAAGAACCCATACTCCTGAAAAAATTAGGTGTATAGTTTCTTTCGAAAAAGGATTGTTGTTTTTTCAAAAGAACTCCGTCTAGACTGCGGATTATTTTTTAAAAAACCCTTTTTCGAAAAAGTGCTCTCAAGTGATTATGCAAATTAAGTGTGAGATTTGTAAATCTACACTTCATTTGCATTTTCAATCGGGCTCATTTACATTCCTCGTTCGGAAGAGGAATGTAGTTTAAACATACACTTGACTTCCCAAAGTTTAATGCTACATTTTTATTAGGATTTGACATTGATTTTTAAAGGATGCTCTTTTTTGCTGCTAACTGCCACTTTTACTCTGTTGCTTAGCCATGATGGCATTTGTTTGTATTTCATGTTTTTATTTAATATTATTTGGGGTTTACATATGAGCCTCTACTATGGTGTTTTTAAATAGTTTCCATGCAGCTTGCAGGCATTTTACTCTTGTGACTGTTCCATTTAATTTCCATTTATCTAGCTTCCTCATTTTATATAGCTCTTTTTGAAGTTAAAGTCTACTGAAGTTTCTTTGGTGTTTCCTTTTCCCTCCCCGCAAGGATGGTAAATTTAATTACATTATTATAACTGCTATTACTGAGCTCCACTTAGGACTAAATCAAAAATTATTTCTTCCTTTATGGGTTGTGTGACTAGCTGCTCCAAGTTCCAAATTCTCATTTCTCATGACACTCTCGAATTCTCTTTGTATATATTTTAATTGTAAATACTTTTTTCCTTTCTTACTATGAAACAGTATATTTTCATGTTGAAGGAGTGTGCTTTCTGTTTCCAACGTAACTCTCTAAAGTAAAATAAATTAAAAAGAACCAGTAAGTTAGTATTACAATAATGTTATTTTCAATAATAGATCAAATCCTTCTGTCTTTACCTAAACCATAGGCAAAAATTCTACTGAATAATTATTATAATGCTATTATTGTAATATTATAATATAATATGTCAATAAATATTTAAGATTTGACATATAGTAATAGTTAAGCGCTAATTCATTTTGAAAATTACTAGTTAAATTCTGCCTTCAAATATGAAAGGTCAATTTCCGCTGATTTTGTTCACAGTTCATGTGTAAATGAGGTCAGGCTTGGAGGAAGGGTGGAATGGGAGCATAGTGGGGAGGAAAGAGGAAGGACGGGGCAGAGCTCGGCACAGAGGGAGCCCAGCACCACCTCCTCCATTCAGCTACAGGGAAAGTCAGCTCCCACGTTACCAAAATTTGCTATGCCACATAACCGTGACATCACAGTTGTTCAGAAGTCAGAAAACTCATGGAAGACAGGAGAGATTCCAGAAGGGGCAAATATAGTGCCCATCTATACAAGGGGAAATAAGAACAACACAGGAAACTACAGACCAGTCAGTTTAAGTCCTGTGTCCACAAAGATAATGGAGCAAGTAATTAAGGAATTCATCTGCAAACATCTGGAAGAAAATAAGGTGATAGGTGACAGCCAGCATGGATTTGTAAAGAACAAATCATATCAAACCAAGCTGATAGCTTTCTTTGATAGGATAACAGGTCTTGTGGATAAGGGAGAAGTGGTGGATGTGGTATAACTAGACTTTAGTAAGGGAATTGGTACGGTCTCGCATGATCTTCTCATCAATAAACTAGGCAAATGCAACCTAGATGGGACTACTATAAGGTGGGTGCATAACTCACTGGATAACCATTCTCAGAGGCTTTGTCTAAACTACAAGTTTTTGCCGAAAGAGGCAATGCAAATGAAGTGCTGATTAGCATTTTGTCATGCTTCATCTGCATAATCTATTCCGAGCCATTTTTGCGCATGAAGTTTTTTTGCAAAAACAAACAGTGTGGCCATGGCCATTTTGCGCACAAACCCTTTTTGCACAAAATGCTTATACCTCTCCGGGATCTTTCACAAAAAGGGTTTTTTGCACAAACCGGCCACAGCCACACTGCTTGTTTTTGCGCAAAAGACTCTAGCACAAAAATGTCTTGGAATAGATTATGCAAATGAAGCGCAACAAAATGCTAATTAGCACATCATTTGCATTGCCTCTTCCGGCAAAAACTTGTAGTGTAGACATAGTCAGGGTA
The DNA here is from genome assembly GCF_052426305.1 of Pelodiscus sinensis. Taxonomy (NCBI): domain Eukaryota; kingdom Metazoa; phylum Chordata; order Testudines; family Trionychidae; genus Pelodiscus; species Pelodiscus sinensis. The sequence continues at coordinate 151,551,971 of NC_143053.1, forward strand.
TGTCTACACTACAATGTAAGTTCGAACTAACGGACGTTAGTTCGAACTAACATTCATAGCCGCTACACTAGCGCTCCGCTAGTTCGAATTTGAATCGAACTAGCGGAGCGCTTAGTTCGAACTAGGAAAACCTCATTTTTCGAGGATTAAGCCTAGTTCGAACTAGCTAGTTCGAATTAAGGGGTGTGTAGCCCCTTAATTCGAACTAGTGGGAGGCTAGCCCTCCCCAGGTTTCCCTGGTGGCCACTCTGGCCAACACCAGGGAAACTCTATGCCCCACTCCTGGCCCCGGACCCCTTAAAGGGGCACGGGCTGGCTACGGTGCCCGTGCCAGGTGCAAGCCTGCCAGCACCCAGCCAGCAGACCCTGCACCTGGCACGGCACAGAGCCACCCACCCGATGTCCCCCAGCCCACCCCCTCTTCCCAGGACCAGGCTGGCGGCTCCCGGGAGCTTGCCCTGGACCGCAAGAGGCGGGCACCTTCCTGGGCTAGTGCGGACATCGTGGACCTCGTCCACGATCTCCGCACTAGGCACAGGAAAGTGGCTGTCTAGGGCAGGAGAGCTGCCAGCCTGGCCACCCAGGAGCAGGTGTGCATGAAAATCAAGGGGGTCCACTGAGACCCCCGATCCTGAGCCCTGAGCTTACAATGGCCGTCCTGGGTCAGACCAAAGGTCCATCTAGCCCAGTAGCCTGTCTGCTGACAGCGGCCAACCCTAGGGACCCTGGAGGGGATGGACCGAAGACAGTGACCAAGCCATTTGTCTCGTGCCATCCCTCTCCAGCCTTCCACAAACCATGGGCAGGGACACCACTCCTACCCCCTGGCTAATAGCACTCCATGGACCCAACCTCCATAACTTGATCTCACTTCCCTTTAAACTCTGTTCTAGTTCTAGCCTTCACAGCCTCCTGCAGCAAGGAGTTCCACAGGTTGACTCTTTGCTTTGTGAAGAACAACTTTCTGTTACTAGTTTGAAGCCTGTTACCCATTCCTTTCCTTTGGTGTCCTCTAGTCCTTCTTTATGGGAACTAATGAAGAACTTTTCTGTATGCACCCTCTCCACCCAGCTCCTCCTTTTAGAGACCTCTATCCTGTCCCCCCTCCGTCTCCTCTTTTCTAAGCTGAACAGTCCCAGTCTCTTTAGCCTCTCTTCATATGGGACCTGTTCCCAACCCCTGATCATGTTAGTTGCCCTCCCCTCTCCCAGCCTTTCTCTTCCCCTCTCCCATCTCCTTTTCCCAGTCTCCCCCAGTTTTGTTCAATAAAGACAGAGTCAATGTTGGAAGAAACGTTATCTTTATTTTGTACATCAATAAGAAGGGGGGCTAGGGAAGGGTAAGTGGAAGGAGGTGAGGGAGGAATGGGGTACGAGCCCCCGATGGGGAGGACTGGGCTGGCTCTGCGGGCTTCTGGGGGTGGAAGCTCTCCTGCAGCCCCCCTGATTGCCCCCTCTCCCCAGATGGCAGCCTGCGGCAAGTGCAGCCGGGCTGATGGCCGAGTGGTGTGATGTGCCCAGTGTGGATAGTCCGGGCAATCCAAGCCAGGACTGCTTTGAAAGCGGGGCACCCCTTAGAACTGTCTGTCCGGGGTGGGGGTCGGGACCCTTTAAGCGCAGCCCTCGGCTAGCCTGAGACAGCATCTCCACGCTCTAAGTCCTCCTCTGATGCCCTGCTGGCACTGCTTCCGGCCATCCTTAAGCCCTGTTCAGGGTCCACTCAATGTGGACTTGCTAGTTCGAATTAGCAAAATGCTAATTCGAACTAGTTTTTAGTTCTAGACACGTTAGTTCGAATTAGCTTAGTTCAAATTAACTAATTCGAACTAAGTTAGTTCGAATTAGCGCTGTAGTGTAGACGTACCCTCAGAGAGTAGTTATTAAAGGTTCACAATCATGCTGAAAGGGCATAACAAGTGGGGCTCCGCAGGGGTTTGTTCTGGGACTGGTTCTGTTCACTATCTTCATCAACAATTTAGATATTGGCATAGAAAGTACGCTTATTAAGTTTGCAGATCCTACCAAGCTGGGAGGGGTTGCAATTGCTTTGGAGGATAGGGTCATAATTCAAAATGATCTGCACAAACTGGAGAAATGGTAACAAGATGAAATTTAATAAGGACAAATACAAAGTACTCCACTTAGGAAGGAACAATCAGTCTCACACATACAGAATGGGAAGAGACTGTCTAGGAAGGAGTACTGCAGAAAGGGATCTAGGGGTCATAGTGGGCCACAAGCTAAATGAGAGTCAACAATGTGACGCTGTTGCAAAAAAAGCAAACATGATTCTGGGATGCATTAACAGGAGTTGTGAGCAAGACATGAGAAGTAATTCTTCCACTCTACTCTGCACTGATTAGGCCTCTATTGGAATACTGTGTCCAGTTCTGGGCACCATATTTCTAGAAAGATGTGAAGAAATTGGAGAAGGTCCAGAGAAGAGCAGTAAGAATGATTAAAGGTCTAGAGAACATGACCTATGAAGGAAGACTGAAAGAATTGGACTTGTTTAGTTTGGAAAGGAGAAGACTGAGGGGGGACATGATAGTGGTTTTCAGGTATCTAAAAAAGTGTCACAAAGAGGAGGGAGAAAATTTGTTCTCCTTGGCCTCTGAGGATAGGACAAGAAGCAATGGGCTTAAATTGCAGCAAGGGAGGTTTAAGTTGGACATTAGGAAAATCTTCCTAATTGTCAGGGTGGTTAAACACTGGAACAAGTTGCCTAGGGAGGTTGTAGAATCTCCATCACGGGAATATTTAAGAGCAGGTTGGATAGACATCTGTCAGGGATAATCTAGATAGTGCTTGGTCCTGCTGTGAGGGCAGGGGACTGGACTTGATGACCTTTCGAGGTCCCTTCCAGTTCTAGTGTTCTATGATTCTATGAAACATTGTGGTACATACTGACCATTAGGTTACTTAGGGTATGTCTAGACTACATGCCTCTGGCAACAGAGGCATGTAGATTAGACTACCCGGCATAGGAAAATGAAGCAGCGATTTAAATAATCGCCACTTCATTTAAATTTACATGGCTGCCGCGCTCAGCTGATCACCTGTTTGTCGGCTCAGAGCGGTAGTCTGGACGCTCCGCGGTCGACATCAAAGGCAATTGTCAACCTCCCAGTTATGCCTCCTGGGATGAGGCATACCTGGGAGGTCGACAAATGCCTTTGATGTCGACTCCCGCGCGTCCAGAATACCGCGTTGAGCCGACAAACAGCTGATTGGCTCAGCGCGGCAGCCATGTAAATTTAAATGAAACGGCGATTATTTAAATCGCCACTTCATTTTCCTATGCCGGATAGTCTAATCTACATGCCTCTGTCGCCAGAGGCATGTAGTCTAGACGTACCCTTAGACATTCAGTTGTCCTGGAACAATGCAATTGTAGCAAAAATTAAGTTGATCAAAATCTTAACTGTGGGAGAAGTACCAATCATATGGGGGAAAGCATTGATTAGTATGACAACTGTGCTTTTCTGTTTATGATTAAGAATGATCTACAGTGCCCTTGAATTAGGGATACTAAAGCCATGCTGGCAGTACAGGCATGTTTAAACATTCAGCTTCTAATATAAAATGATGATTTATCATAGCTCTACTAGAGGAAATCTGATTAAACTCCAAAGATTACCACAAATTTTCCTTCTCCCCAAATATTAACATATTATAATAGTTAGCGAACGAGACTGAAATTATTCAGTAGCTCTATTCAAACAGTTTTCGACAGCTTTTAATTAAAAAAGCAGTTTAGAAAACGAGTCTATGAAATCTCTTGCTTTGAATGGAGGTAGTTTGCTAAGGTTGGTTTGGCAGCAATGTAACTCAAAAAATACCTGATACCTGATGCTCGATCTTCCAAACATGACTCATGGGGAGGAGGCATGCATGGTCAAATGCTCCCCCAGATTTATTTCAGGGTTCACACCAGTCTGTAGTCAATAGCAGCTTGTTGACACTGTGCATGAGGGAAGGAATGGGAGCTACTTACAGCCATAAGGTAGGAGGAGGTGGGAGGAAGGGGTGACCTAGCCCCATATCTATGGTAACAGAGCCTGGCTAGAGAGGTGACTCAGCCAGGAGTGGGGTGCTTAGGGGATGGAGCAGCTCTGCACTACCTGGAGGCAAGACCCACGGCACTGGGAGAGGGAGAGGGTGAAGAGTGTTCTAAGCCTCTCTCACTATCGCTTTCCCCACCCCCACTCCAGAGCTGTCAAACATCAAGGGCTGCATTGATGGACTAGCAAGAGAACTGGCCATGCAGCTTTTAAGCCAGCTCCTGCTCCTCACCATGCTGCCTCTGATATAGAGGCAGCAAGGGGAGGAATGTGAGCAGTTGACTAATCTACTACTCTTTTACATCCCTAGATTTTATGAGCTTATTTCCTTCTGATTTATTTCTTCCCTTAGGCCTTAGTTTGTCTGCTTTCTATTGTTAACATTCATCAAACATTTCGCACATAAATACTTTGCAAACCATGGCAATCAATCCAGAGCAACATACTTAAAATAAGATACAATTAATTACATGCCTTTCTGATATGTAATGTTGGCATGATTTGCAAAATTATTTCCTGTGTACATTTATTATGTTGACAAGCAATAAAGGGAAATAAAGTTTAATTTAAAAACAAAATGATAGGAATCGGAAATACTCGTGTTGTCTCCTATTGTGTATAATTTCATTTTGTGTTCAACAACAAAATAAATAAAGGCTAATCAGAAAGTCATCTATATAATTTAAATCACATTTTTTCAATATCTATACAATGTAGGAATAACCCATCTACCTTGTAGTAATAGATTTTCTGTTTGAGTCCTGCAAGCAAAAACCCTTACTGATAAAAATAATGCAAAGGCTCAAGTTGATTGAGCACAGGAAGTCAAAAGATGATGTACCCCTTAAATCAATAGATGCTACAATGAGCAATTTGCTACATTCTATCAATAAAAGGCATGCATCACGATGGTTGAGTGCTAGGGGAATTCTCTTCCTTTTCCTGATTTTCCCACTGTTTCTTAGTTTTTACTTTTCTTCATCTTCAACTAGTCACAGTCCAAGAGAAATTTCCATCAATATAAAAAATGAAATATGAAAATATCATTTGTTTCTATTAACAAACAATAAATTAACAGGTATGTAGAGAATGTAACTAAAATAGGCTAATATTAAATGTAGATATTTGTCACACCTATTTTTTCTCTCCCCGCCCCTCTCCTTTTCCCCAAAGTTTCTCTAGTCTGACTATGAACACCATAATTAATTATTTAGTTTAGGATCATCAAAATGTTGCCCAAGTGCTGCTTCCTGTATTATCTTTAGCCAATGTAATGAACAATTTAATTTTTTACTAGAGAAAATTTCCTTCTCTGCTCAAGGATCAAACAATACCACATGACTCTAGGTGATCAACCCCTGATAGCAACAGATTCCAATTTCAGATAATAAATGCAGTAATTTGCCCAAATGATTCAATAGATTATAATAATGGACACATCTGGAAAAATTAGGACAGGCTTCTGGATAGTTCACAAAGAGAAAAAGGGACTTGATTCATCAAATTGTTTATTGTGAATTGTATGCTCAGTTTGTTACCTACAGCGCCTCACAGGAACATGATTACGATTAGTTAGACAACGTTCATACACTGCTTTGAAGATGAAGGTATTAAGGCCTAGATCCTCAAAGGTATTTAGGCAACTAATTCCCATTAATTTCAATAGGAATTACCTCTGAAAATCTGGGCCTAAGTATGAAGCACAGAAACTACTAGCATGATGATTTTTTTGTGTTCTTCATTTAAATTCCAAGGAAAAAAATTAATAGACTTAGGCTAATAAGTGTACAAATGTACAGCCATGAAAATGCATCACATATCATAAAATTTGATCTTCTCTTGTGAAATTTGGTCTTTGGTGTGCATATTTCCCAGGGGGACACCATTGTTTCTCAAATTGGGGGTGCTGACCCAAAAGGAAGTTGAGGAGAGGTGGTGTCGCAAGGTTATCTGGTGGGTTGCAGTATTGCCACCCTCATTTCTGCAATGCCAAGTTTTAGGTGCTCATCCAAATGAAACTCAGAATCCAAATACTTTGAGATTCTCCAACAAGATCAGCCTAAACGTAACGGATAAGGCACAGATAGTAAGGATTTGACATAATATTTTGAAATCGTTACTAAATACTATTCCCTTTACCAATTTTTGCTGAGTGAGGATTCTGTCAGCCACTGTTTCACTATACATAGTACAGATGAACATCTGAGAGTACTACTTCCAGTAACCTACATTTTTCTGATTATATGGTACATTAAATATTGGCAGTTATGTTAAGAAACATAATTGTTGGTGCTGTGATAAGTCTGTTTGCATTAATTCTCCCATGCAATTCTTCCATTAGCATTAAATGTGAAGGCAGCACCTAACTTAATGCAAGAAGCAACCCATGGTGTTCCCACACTTTGCAGTGTGGAGACATATTAACTTCTGTAATTTATTTGGTCTCTCTGAACAACATACATGTACACAGTTTATATAGCAGAAGTTAATGATTGCATCTACTAGAGAAATGGTGATTAATACTAAAGTGAGTGGTGCATAGAAATACCAGCAATAGAGCCAGATCCAGTCTGGCTCTCGATGCAATAATTTAATCATTTTATAGAAAAGGTGAAAAAACTGGCTTGACATTTTAATTTAAATAGTACATTCAGCTCTTATGTGCACACCTCAGCAAGGTGAACTTACCATGAGAGGGCTGAGTTCTCAGATGTATTGTTTTTATTTTTTGGTGGGAGAAATTACTGCGATGGTAAATTAATAGGAAAGCAGCATCTCTGGATATATATTCAAAGCTTCAGAGGGGTGGCCGACTCTGTAACAGGAAAAACTTAAAAAACAACAAATAGTCTGGTAGCACTTTAAAGACTCACGAAAATGTAGATGGTATCATGAGCTTTCATGGGCAAAACCCACTTCTTCAGATGACCGGCCACTGTAGCAGGATCCACCATTTGGGATTCACCACTGCCACAGTATGTTTTCCAATATTGCTGGTGGTAGGCATAGGGGACAAAAGCATTTTTGTGGGGGAAGGAGTCAGTGAATCATAAAGGCAGGAAAACCTGATAGCGTCAATGAGAAATTTTTCTTGACAGTAGAAATAGCTCCGGTGATATTTGGTAACAAAATAAACAAGGGTTTGTATTCATTTCCATAATGAGGCAAAACTGTACGGGTATGTCTACACTAGCCCCCTAGTTCGAACTAGGGAGGCTAATGTAGGCATCTGAAGTTGCAAATGAAGCCCAGGATTTAAATATCCTGGGCTTTATTTGCATCTTCCTGGCCAGGCGCCATTTTTAAATCCCCTTAGTCCGAACTAACTGCTCACAGCTACACGTGGCAGTCAAACGTTAACTCGAACTAAGTCCTTAGTTCGAGTTAACTGTTACACCTTGTGGAATGAGGAGTAACAGTTAACTTGAACTAAGGACTTAGTTCAAGTTAATGTTTGACTGCCATGTGTAGATGCGGGCAGTTAGTTGAGACTAAGGGGATTTAAAAATGGCACCCGGACAGGAAGATGCAAATAAAGCCCAGGATATTTAAATCCTGGGCTTCATTTACAACTTCGAATGCCTACATTAGCCTCCCTAGTTTGAACTAGGGGGCTAGTGTAGACATACCCTACCAGACTGAAAATGTGATAGATCAACTCCTTGCCTGAGTTAGGAGCAGCCCATGCTTTGTCATTCTGTTTGATGCATTCACTGATGTGAAACCTCCTCACCTACATAATATATGAATCCGATGGCAAAATTGAGAAAATGTCCTTTTATGTCAGTCTTTGCCAAACCACATTACTGCAAAGGAAATATGTCAAATATTGGATGGATGCCCTGAGAAGCCTTAGCCACAAAGTACATTGAAGGACACTTGAAAACTGTTATGGATGCTTCTGTGAAGTTTGTCCTGAGTTCTCCAGTTTTTGCTGTGTTATGTGATGAATTGGGCAGCTCATCCTCCTTCACACTGAAGTTAATTGATCTTCGATGAAGGGAAGTAGTGATGCACCTCTTTGAACTCGCTCCCAAAGTGCAAAACTTTGTTCCAGACCAGCTATTTCAGTTGTCTGCCTGCTCTGATAACTTCTCATGTTGCTGACTCTCAGCTGTTCTCTCCTAACTGGATGAATTCAGCTGCAACCACCAGGATAAGACTGAAATGATCATTTACTTGACAAGTAAACTAATATATTTTTGACAAGTCCCCTGCTGTGGATGGTTTCCTCACCAGGCTAATGAATGCCTTCCTTTCAAACTGAACTTAATACTCATGGAAGGAGATCTCTGAATACATCCCCAAAGACCCACTCATTGAAAAGTACATTAGAAAAAAGAAGAATACCTCTTGGAATTTTCCTGCAGCACATTCAAGAACTAGCCCTTGAGAGAGTTTTGGCTGCAAGTATAGGCAGCATATCCAGCACCTCCCATTGAATTTTTTAAATAGTTGATGCCTTTTATATCACTGTGTACTGAGCAGGGGTAGCTGCTCACTAACTCTGAGGGGAAAGAACCCCTCTCTGAGCCTGAATGGGCTGAACCCAATTCTGCCCCTTTAACTCCCTGGGAGCCCAGGGGCGGGGCAGGTAGGATTAAAACGCAGCCCAGGAGCTCAGTAAGGCCCAGCCGCTAGAAAAAGCCGAGGCCTGCCCTGAGCTCCCAAGCCAGGAGGGCCCTGAGGACCTTGCAGAGGCTGAGGACTGGCTCAGACCACTGAGCCACCGCTCCGAAAAGGAGACATTCTTTACCCTGCCCGAGGGTGCAGAATACAACCACGCTTAGAACTGGCAGCCCGTGTGGGGCCAGGTAGATGCTGAGGGGGACTTAAGAAGTGGCCCGGGGGAAGCCGACAACTGTTAGGCTGATCTTATAACAGAGTGTGTCAGTGTGTTGCGGGCCGGATCCCTGCTGACCCCAGTGGAAGCCAAGGCTGCCACTGCTAGGGCCCTGGGCCGGGATGCGGTGGAGTAGGGAGGGCCTGTCCCGCCCCATGCTACCCCACATACTGCGTGGTAGTCTCCCCCTCTCCTCTCTTGCCTATGGGACTGTGTTTGTGTTATTGCCCCACCCTGAACCAGGACCAGGGCCTTGCTGACTGTGGGACTGTGCTTGTGCTGCTGCCCGCCCTCCATGATAATCAGGGGAATGGGAAGAAAAGCAAGATGCTCCCCACTATGCATGGCTGCTTCTTTCCCCCTGCCCCCACTCTCCTGAAATGGTGTCAGTGGTTGCACACATTCAAAAATGAGAAATGACCTTTTTGGAAAGAGTACTGCAGAAAGGGATCTAAGGGTCATAGTGGACCACAAGCCAAACATGAGTCAACAGTGCGACACTGTATTGCCAAAAAAGCAAACATCATTCTGTCCTGTATTCAGAGGAGTATTGTTAATACATGGAGACACGTGCAGTAATTTCTTCCCCTCTACTCTGCACTGATTAGCCCTCATCTGTAGTATTGTGTCCCATTCTGAGCACCGTATTTTAGGAAAGATGTGGAGCAATTGGAGAAGGTCCAGAGAAGAGCAATAAAAATGATTCAAGATCTAGAAAACATGACTTAAAAGGGAAGATTGAAAGAATTGGGTTTGTTTAGGCTGGAAAAGAGAAGACTGAGATGAGACACGTTTACAGCTTTCAACTTCCTAAAAGGGTGTTACAAAGAGGAGGGAGAAAATTATTCTCCTTAACCTCTCATGATAGGACAAGAAGCAATGGGCTTAAATTGCAGGAAGGGAGGTTTAGGACATTAGTAAAAACTTCCTAATCCTAACTGTCAGGATGGTTAAGCACTGGAATAAATTGCCCAGGAAGGTTGTGGAATCTCCATCAGTGGAGACATTTAAGAATAGGTTAGACAAACATCTATCAGGGATGATCTAGATGGTGCTTGGTCCTGCAATGATGGCAAGGGACTGAACTTGATGATCTCTCGAGGTCTCTTCCAGTTCTAGAATTCTGTGTCACAAATGTGCATTGTGGCATCACCAGTGTGCCTTTTGATTCCCAAAGCAGACAAGGTTTCTTTAAGTGCTGCTGAAAATCTCAAATAGCCACTGAGAATGTTTAGAATGATTATTCTAAGATTCTGGTTCACCTTTATTTAATCTTCTCCCTCCAAATCAAACTCATTCTCAGACAGGCTTTCCAGCTTCCAGACTGGTACTGAGTACACAGTTCAGCTAATCATTTAAATAATGAATCTAGTGTATTTTATCCTCCTATATGTCAAAATATGTTGTACCTGATGCAGAGGCATTTCTTAGGTGCATAGGTTTTTTTAGGTAAGGTAAAACTCACTCGGCTACATCTACATTGGCATGAATTTCCGAAAATGCTTTTAATGGAAAAGTTTTCCATTAAAAGCATTTTCGGAAAAGCGCATCTAGATTGGCAGGATGCTTTTCCGCAAAAGCACTTTTTGTGGAAAAGCGTCCGTGGCCAATCTAGACGCGCTTTTCTGCAAAAGAGCCCCGATCGCCATTTTCGCTGACATTATGCTGTCTACACTGGCCCTTTTGGGCAAAAGTCTTTCGGAGAAAGACTTTTGCCCAAACGGGAGCAGCATAGTTTTTCCGGTAAAGCACGATGATTTTACATGAGATCGTCAGTGCTTTTCCGGAAATTCAAATGGCCAGTGTAGACAGCTGGCAAGTTTTTCCGGAAAAGCTGCTGATTTTCCGGAAAAACTTGCCAGTCTAGACACAGCCACTCCTGTTTAGAAGGCTAGCACAAGACTATGCATCCATATAAGCCAAAGATTTCTGGTGGAGTAGGTAGGCAAATATTGTGCACTTTTTGAAAGTCCCTCTGAAAAGTTCAATTTTACACTTAGATCTGGTATCAAGCAAAGAAGCCTGATTTTTCCCCACTGAAAATTCAAATGGCAAAATTAGCATATTTGGTTATTTATTATTTGTATTGCATTAGAACTCAGAGCTCACAGTCTTCATTGGAGTCCCACTGTGGCTGGCACTCTACAAATATGTAAGATGACATAGTCCTTGCCTCAAAGAGCTGTTTTCATTTAACTCTGTTTAAATATTTCCCTAGTGTGGCTAGCCATTGCTGGTGGTGGTGTTGTCAAAAGTTTCAGAGTAATTGCACTTGTGTCCCCACTCCAGGGGTGTCCTATTAGGTCTCAGAACTCTACCCAGCACCTGTGTCTTGGCAGAGATTTTTGTCCAACTCCCTTCTGCTGGGGGTTTTAAGCCTGCACAACTCGGTACCGTACATTGTGAGATCGCTAGCAAGTCAGATTGATTAAAGGCCAGCATCTGGGTTCTGCTTTTTCTAGAGGCCTGTAACCAGCAGCTTGCCTATAGTTACACATTGCCATGGAGTACATCTATTCTTAGGGTCCAAAATTTACAGAGAAAACATATAAAAGGAATAGAAGTTCCTACAGGCTTACTAAGAGCTTACCAGAATCAGCCCCAGCTCTGGTTGGTGTCTGTCTAACCTGCTCTTAAATATCTCCAGAGATGTAGATTCCACAACCTCCCTAGGCAATTTATTCCAGTGTTTAACCACCCTGACAGTTAGGAAGTTTTTCCTAATGCCCAACCTAAGTCTCCCTTGCTGCAGTTTAAGCCCACTGCGTCTTGTCCTAAGAAGTAAACATTGAACCAGGACCTCAGAATTTTCCTGGGACATTTGACACAAATAATATCAATTGTCATTTTGTAACATGAATTTAATCCAAAAGTTAAATCTGAAAATCTGGTGCCAAAATATGACATAAGGACTGTATTAAAAATTTCAGGCAAAGTTGAAATTAAGAAGATTTTCTTTTTAAATGTTGAGCTTGTTTTTGAATTCACTGGCAGCAGCCTTTCTCTGCCTTGTAAGGACTAATTATACCTCACAGTGTTGAGGTCCTGTTTAGATCATTGTGATATGTTTGTCAGGGGTTCTCTTGTACACAGTGATAACATTAACTGTGCTATTACCTTGCAATAACATAATGCAATTAGTATGTTTTATTTTGCTTGCAGGTAGCCACTATAGACAATGTGTGTGTGTTTGTGAACAGTATTGAACAATAGTGTATATAAGCCATCGGGAGAGTTCACTGGAAATGGCATGAAATGCTGAAACAAACATCACTTTGTAATTAGAAGGACTTTGTATTCTATAGTGTAATTTTCCTGTCTGCTAGTGTAGGCTCTAGAAATAGTGTGGAGACCCAATGCTAGCAGTAAGACTTCTCCTGGGTGCTAGGTTCCAAAGTGGCAGAATCAATGAAGGATCAGGCATCATCTAATATCTTTTGGATATTTCAGTATCTTTCAACATGGAACAAGCTGAGTGAGAGAGTGATGCAGTGATCTCACCAAAAAGTGTCTCTGCTGTCACTTACATGTGCCTAAATTAATATATACATTCAATTGTCAACAAAGATTCCTGAAACTTTTGCACCAGCATCAGCAAAGAAATGTAAAAGAATATAATGGGCCAAAAATATTACCAAATAGTCTGACCAAAGGGTGTGGTCAGTAATAAAACTCATATATTTAGTTTGTGGTAGGTTTTAGATACTCAGGACTAGAAAGTCTTTTCCAAAATTTAGACAGCAGAACTTAGTTAATTACAATAATTTCCTGGAGGGAATGAAATAATTTCACTTTTGTGTCTTTTTCAGCTAGTCAAAAGGGTAATTTACATGTTTAAGATGACTCTCCTGTCCTGGAGTCAGTTCTTGAGGCAAATCCTGAGGATGTGGCATCAGCAGATTCTGTTATCATACTATATTCCTTGCATATACATTTCATACAAAGTATCTCTCTTGCTACTCCATCCCTTTTTGGTGGTTTCAGAGACTCATTGTATGTTGAGAAAGCAATGATAACTATTTCCCCTAATTAGCACATTTGGTCAATTGCCAATGGCAGTCTAACTTTCAATGCTACTGCTACCACAAGACAAGCTTGGTACTGCAGTGATATTCAGTGAAAGCTTTGTTATCCAGCATGCTGTTAATCAGAAAGCTTTGTTAAACGGCATTGCCCCCAGCCACAATACCCCTGTGTCTTCAGGTGTGTGCCTGACTCCCACCTGTCCAGCCAGCTGTTGCAGGGTTTCTGACAGCTGGCACTGCTGGCTGACATCATCAACAGGCACCTCCTTCCCCTTCAACCTGCCTTAAGCTGCTGGGAGCTGGACCTGGTAGTAGGCGGCTGGGACAGAGCAATAAGCTTTGTTATTGGCACATTCAGTTAACTGCCAGCCCCCATTTCTTATGAGCAAGGTTCCCTCTAAGCTGCACAGAGCCCTGAGCCCCTGACTGGGTGGGCTGATTAAGCAGCTGCGGGGCTGTGTTGTCACGCAGCTTAGAGAGAACTTTTCCCATGAGTGCCAGATGACAAAGCTTTCTCTGCACATAAAAAAACTGATCCTGGCTGGTGTAAACCAATCTATTGACAAAGTAATTTCAGGGGACTTAAACCCTGTGAAGATCTGGTCCAGTGTGTATAGAGAAACATATCATAAAGTGTAAGTGTGTGCATATGATGATATTTCTCTGTGTGCAGATACATACATGTGTAATGACTTGTGATATTTGTTTCTTATAGGTTTATTAGTCTCATTCTGTCTTTCTCTTTTGTACCATCCATCCCAAATACTGCTTAGATTACTCACATGAGCAGAAATATTGAAATCAGTTGGACTATTTGCATGAGCAAAGATTTGTATTTGGTTCAAACCACACCTCATCACCAACCGCCCTCTCCCCCGCAATCTAAATATCACATCCTATATTTTTAAAACATTCAAGTTGACTTCAAATTTGCACATTTTCTTTTTGACACCTCACTAAAATGTTATTGTGATGGGGTATATAAATCACACACTGGTAGACAGAGTTCACAGGAACTTGTGGGCTTAATTAGCTCACTTGGATACATCTGGATTTTGTGTCAGGCTCAATTCATTATCAGACTCGGTGGGGGAGGACCTAGGTCTCCTTCAAAAGGAAAGGGGCTCAGAACAGTGAGAGCGGAGATGTAGGAGTGAAGATATCTTCAGTGCCCTTTTTCTGTGAACAGTGAACTATGAGGAAGCTGTGAAGGAAAGGGTTCTTAAGGGATGCAGCAGCCTCAAGTCCATCAGTAGATCTGTGATGTATATGGCCAGACAGAGCATGTCAGAAGCACTTACCCTATGTAAACTATTATATAATCTAGCTCAAGGGATGGGGGGGAGGGGCACAAATACACACAAAAGTTTGACTTATGGTCAAAACATGGGAAAACAGGGGTGTGTTTTGGGAATGGGGGTTGGCCAGAGGAAAAGTTACTTCCACATAAGAAACTGAAGTGCAGCAATGGACAGAGGAATGGCCAGGAATGGAGAAGAATTACCTCCTGGCACAGAAAGTAAGGCTTCAGTTGCTCTCCGACGCACTTGCTGGAGGTAATTGGGGAACAAGATTGCTGCAATAGACATGAACATGGATTAGGGGTAGTTCATGGTAGCAATTGAGGAAAAGGTCCTGCATTGCCATGTCTAGCCCCAAGGGGCACACTGGTACAAAATCATTCTTTCGCTGCTGTTAGGGTTGCCAGATGGTTTAACCAAAAATACTGAACACCTCCCTCCCTTTCCCCCCCAAAAAACCCCCCACCAGGGAAAGAATTCTGTTGGGGGCGGAGGGGGGGAGGGAAAAAGGTTGTAGAGCAAAAAAAAAATTGAAAAATAAAACAGCATGGCCTCTTTCAGTGCGTGCAGAGTCAGAATAGGGATAGGAACAGGGGAGCGGTTGAGCACTAAGACCCAGGGAAGGCATTGCTTCCCCTTGGTCTCTAGGCTTTTTGCTGGTGGCCATTTTGTTTTCTTGATCAAGCCAGAATGCAGCTTCCCTGCGGAACCATGTAAGCAGGAAGTCCAGGGGTGGGGAGCCAAGGGGAGGAGGCCGGGGGCTGGGCCCAGTTGCCGAGTATGTATGGGGTTGCCAGGTGTCCGGTATTTTTGCCTCCTGGCAGGGAAAAAACAGAAAATACCAGACATTTTAGGTGTCCAGAATTTTCTGATTTTTTTTTTACCAGACAGGAGACGAAAATACTGGACTGTCCGGGTCAATACCGGACACCTGGCAACCCTAGCTGCTGTCTTTACTTGACATTAAATAATAATAGTTCAGATAATGGAATACAAAAACAAAAGCAAATACAGATACAACTTAACATTGAAAACAAGAACACTAAACAAAGTACAATTTAAATCTAAAAGATAAGGAAACATTGTAATCTTGAAATGCTTTCCCCACTCCTCAATTATAAATATATATTTTACATTCAAATCTAGAATTTATATTCAGTCTCTCCTTTGCAAAGCAGACTAACTTTGAATTAAACTCTGTTTTGTCAATCATTTTGTACCCTTCTGCATTTTTTATAAACAAAACAACCATATTTGTGCTGTGAATTATCTTTATTTTAAATTAAGAATGCAACAGAACAAGAATTTTAAAAATTGAATTAGGAATTACCTCTGAATCAGGAAGGCATACTGCTCTTAAGTATGCAGAAAATATATGAGAGAGAGAAGTTCATTCTTGAAAAGTGGGGAGGCAAAGAATTTTCTGGGCAATATACAAAACAATGTATATTCAAATATCTATTCCCATCCTGCTCCAGGTAATAATTTATAAATATTAAAACTTTTCCATGCAAGTAGATGTGGATTATTAAAACAGAGAATGGGAGAAAACAGCAGAAGGCTATACATCAAACTGAAAGAAAGAAATCTACAACTCTTACCAATTTCTATGGAGATGTCAGGCCTTAGATTATAACAGGGATCAAAAAGCTTCAAAGAAAATTGAATATATAAAGTTGAATTCTAACATAATTACACTTTCAGTACTTGTTCCCTCTCTGGATATGAACTGTACAAATGTTAGTGTCCTCTATACTTAAAAAAAAAATCTGTCACACCCATGCCTGACAGGTCTGGTCAGAGAGGAAAGATGCTCTGGGCTCCATTCTTCTGGAAGGGACTGGAGGCCCCCGGCCCTGCCACTTCTGGAAGAATGGAGCCACCTCCACACCTTGTCCAGGGGGTTGGGGAGACTGTCAGTGCCCCAGAATATGCCTACACTATGGGGTTTTATCGGAAAAAGGTACGCAAATTGCGCTCCGCAATTTCTGTACCTTTTTCCGATAGTTTTTTCGGAAGAGGCTTTTCCAAAATTTGGTTCCTCTGCACTGGGCCAAATTTCAGAAAAAAACCCTCTTTCAGAAGAGCCCTTCTTCCTCATGGAAGGAGGAAGAGAAGGCTTCCGAAAAAGTGTGTCTGCTCTTCTGCCAAAAAAAAAGGAAGAGCAGATGTGTTCCCTGGATATGGCAGAGTTTTTCCAGGATACCACCAGTATCCCAGAAAAACCCTGTAGTCTAGAGACAAAGCCCCAGTCACACCCACCTATCAGATACACCTACAGAGAAGATAAAAGGTACAACTTTCACTTGGGTGAGACTTTTATGTTTCTTAGGAAGCAGAATAACAATAAGCAGATGTTCACACCTGAAGAGCTGTGATCCAAGATGTCCTAGAGATAATCAGTCTCACACAACTATCCTTGGGGGGTATTGGACCTGTGGAAGATTAATAAAATTGTCAACATACTGTTGGAAGAAACAGAAAACCTTATCTGCCCCTCTCAAAGACACTGCAAGCTTCTGATTAAGAAGTGTAGTAAAATCAACCTGTTCAGAATACACTCCTCAGATTATTTATTCTGTTTGCTATTTTTAATCACAGACACAGCAAAGAGTTTTTGTCCTTAAATTATTGCAATTTGATCTTACAAATAGTCAGATTCTTCCTTAGATCAGATAGCCAAGGAGGCCCATGCATGGCTCAGCTGGGCGGGCAGAGGGGAGCTAGGAAGGCCAGCCTGCAGCCCAGCTGAGTTGTGGGGGATTGAAAGAGGATAGGAAGCGTGAGTCAGCTGAGCTACATGGGGGATCCGGGAAGCCTGGTGGAGTGGCAGGGCAGGGGGTGGGACAAGCAGCAAAGGGATCAGAAATTACTTTCCCCTGGTCCAGCAAAATCCCTCATCCAGGAACAGTCAGCTGAGGGTGCTGGACCAGGGCGGTTCAACCTGTATTATAATGCATGAGCATGTGATGGCTGAACATTTGCACAGACAACCTTCTGGTATTTCTTAATGTCTGACTGCATAGTTTTGCAACCTTACTGTCCATATCAGGGATATAATAGAGTTTTTCAAAGGACAGGTCATCAGAATGCTTTATGTGACAAAAAATGTTTTCTTTTTCCCCATCCTTGTTCTCAGAAACAGAACACTTTTGGCTGAAGTCTTCCCCAAAAATTCAGCCTAAGGCAGTAACCCAGCTTGGAAAATGTCATCTTAAGCCGTTAAAGTTTGACAAAGTTCAGAAACAACTGAAAACAGGGTCTTATAAGGGGAGTGGTGAACCTTAACAATAGGAAATACCAACTCTGTCTGTATTTTATATAGTCTCTTTTAGACAGAGTCCAAAATATTTTAGAACTAGATTGTGATAAGGCCTGATAACAAAACTGTGGCACAGAGAGATTAAGAGCCCAATTTTGTTGACAGGGTTGACCCTGGGTGTCAGGCCCAGGACAAATCAGACCCCTGCTATCTTGAGGAGGATGCAGGGTCAGTGACAAATCAGCCCCTGCTATCTAACCCCACTCTGCATTGGCAGCTGGCCTGGTAAGACAGATCTGACCTGGTGCTGGGCTGTCTGCTGTTGCCAGCTTTGACTGCAGGGCTATTGTTGGCCATAATGCAATGGTGGCTCAGAGCTCTGACTGGGGACTTGCTGCTTTGAAATATGGGCAGCTGAGCCACACTGTCTTCACTAACTGCCAACAAGATGGTGGGCCCTGTGGAAGTGATGCATTCGTCTTCCAGGACTGACTACAGCGGCCAATCACAACAGGTCTATAGCCCCCTTTATGCTGCCGCAACAGCATGTGAGGGTTGAAGCAGAGGAAGGGGAATAAATGTAGCAGAATCGAGGCATAAGTGGCTCAAAGTCAAGCAGGAAGTTTGTGGCAAAAAACTGGAGGAAAAGTCAGGTTTCCTTACTTCCAATGCTCTGCCTCAATCATATTTGCTCACTTTTTAAACAGAGAAGTACGAGCTTCACAATTAGATACAGGTGAACTATTCATATTCATAGCAAATTATTTGTCCATCAAATGTAGCCTTTTATTCTCTTTTGTGAATTAGCAATGACAGACTGATTTTTATGAATGTACTCATTATTTGTAATTGTTCAACAAACAATTTATGTGAACATTTTTCATCCTATGAGTGGTTTGTGATCTGCTTTCTATGCCTTGCTATGTCTTTGATTATTCATTTTTAACATGGTGTGTGATCAGTGACTATTGTTTCTGCTCCGTGATGGGAAAAGAAACATTGTCACTAGAGATGTGCACTTCCAGCATGAATAGCAAATATCCATTTTCACATGTGAATGTCTAGGTTATGTGACTTGTCACTAAAACATCAATTGTGCATCTATGGACATATATTGAACTAGTTTGGTTCCTAAATTTAATAGATTTTCAAGATTGTGGTATCTACTGATTAAGAATCTTATATTAAAAAAATAGGTACTAGTAGCTATCTGTCTTTTTCTAAATGGTAATCAACCTTCTCTTACAAATATTGCATAAGAAACAAAAGCAGCCATACTGGGTCAGATCAATGGTCCAGCTAACCCAATATCCTGTCTTCCAACAGTAGCCAATGCCTGGTGCTTCGGAGGGAATAAACACAACAGGTAATCATCAAGTTACATGGTTAAATCTATTCTACATACACACTCAAAACACAGTTACAAACATGGTCTAGACCAGTGGTCCCCAACCTTTTGGGACTGCCGGGCGCCCGGGGGTGGGGCTGCTCACACGCCGGGCACCCGGAGGCGGGGCCACGCACGCACCCGGGGGCGGGGATGCACCCACGCCCAGGGGCGGAGCCGGGCACTCGCCTGGGGGCGAGGCCACTCATATGCTGCGCATCCGGAGCTGGCGCCACCCATGCGCCGTACTCCCGGGGCTGGTGCCACAACTGTGCTGCATGCCCAGGGGTGGGGCCGCTCATATGCTGCGTGCTCAGGGCCGGAACAGCCCATGTTCCGCGCGCCTGGGGGCAGGGCTGCCACAGCCCATGCGCTACGTGCCTGGAGCCAGCGCCTGTGCCATGCACCCAGGAGCCAGCAGTGCCCATGCACCGCGTGCCCGGTGGTGGGGCCACCCATGTGCCGCACGCACGGAGCCGGCGCCGCCCCTATGGCATGCCCAGGTCGGCGCTGCCCATACGCTGCAAGTCCGGGGCCGGCACAGCCCTCGCGCAGCTCATCCAGGGGCGGGGCCGCCCATGTGCTGCACGCCCGGGGCCGGCGCCGCCCCTGTGCTGCGTGCCTGGACCGGCACTGCCCATACGCCGCTCGCCCGGGGCCGAGGCCGGCACGCACCCCGCACCCGAGGATGAGGCCACCTAACCGCCACGCACCTGGAGCCGGCACTGACCATGTGCTGCGCGTCCGGGGCCGGTGCCACCAATGCACCTAGGTGCTGGCTCCACCCATGTGCCGCGCACCTGGGGGCAGGGCCGGCCCCGATCACTTGGCGGGTGCACAGAAATGGCCTGGGAGGCACCATGGTGCCTGTGGGCACTGCGCTGGGAACACTGATCTAGACTGTGTAATCTTTATGCAGGGTGGTGAGCCTAGACTTACAAAAAATAACTGCATGAGTAAGGGTATTACCCATGAGGTTCCCGGGGCCCTATGGGGAAGTAAGAATAGGACCTCTGTACTAGGAGGATTGGGCATGGGGCTAGCAACCCCATCCTGTAAAAATAAACATGCTACAAAAACATCAACAATTTTAATGTGAATAGCAAGCCAGCCTTCCTTGACTAAAAAAGCCCTCAAAGAGGGATTATGATGGAGGGCAGCCAAACCCAAAAGGATACTGAACTGCTGATTCCCCTTCTTTCAGCAAGAAAAATTTCCAGAATAGGCCCCTGGAATGTGCGAACAATGTGGGAGGTAGGTAAGATAGCCCAGGTAGTAAGAAAAATGAACAAGTACAAGCTAAACATCATGGCTACGTCTACACTGGCCCCTTTTCCGGAAGGGGCATGTAAATTTCAGCAGTCGTCGTAGGGAAATCCGCGGGGGATTTAAATATCCCCCGCGGCATTTAAATAAAAATGTCCGCCGCTTTTTTCCGGCTTTTAAAAAAGCCGGAAAAGAGCGTCTAGACTGGCCCCGATCCTCCGGAAAAAGTGCCCTTTTCCGGAGGCTCTTATTCTTACTTCGAAGTAAGAATAAGAGCCTCCGGAAAAGGGCACTTTTTCCGGAGGATCGGGGCCAGTCTAGACGCTCTTTTCCGGCTTTTTTAAAAGCCGGAAAAAAGCGGCGGACATTTTTATTTAAATGCCGCGGGGGATATTTAAATCCCCCGCGGATTTCCCTACGACGACTGCTGAAATTTACATGCCCCTTCCGGAAAAGGGGCCAGTGTAGACGTAGCCCATGGGAATTAGTGAGACAGGATGGGTACAGTGAGGTAAGGTACAAGTTTCATCAGAGGAAATAGTGCTCTACTCAGGCCATGAAGAGGAAAATGCACCACATACGGAGGGGGTTGCACTCTTGCTGTCACCAGAGGCACATAAAGCTCTTATAGCTTGGGAACCTTCAGGGCCAAGAAGTATCCTTGCAATATTCAGGACCATAAACAGGAAAATTAATATGCATTGCATTCAGTGTTATGCACTGACAAATGATAAAGAAGAATTAATAAAAGAAGAATTTTATAACAGACTACAGCATGTGCTTGACAAGACAAAACCAAGAGATATCATTGTAGTCATGGCGATTTTGATGACAACACAGGATATGAAGAGACCATGGGGAAGCATGGGCTAGGAGTTATGAATGAAAATGGGGAAATGTTTGCTAACTTTTGTGCAGTGAACCAACTTATCATAGGAGAAAGTGTTTTTCCACATAAGAACATCTATAAAGCAACATGGATATCCTCCGATCATCAAACACAGAATCAGATCGACCACTTCTGCATTAATCGACAATTTAGACAATCCTTGCAGGATGTGAAGGTATACAGAGGAGCTGATGTGGCCTCAGATCACCATCTACTGATGGCCAAATTGAAGCTAAAATTACAAAAGACCAGGACAATGTAAAACTACAGAGCATGTTATAATGTAGGATTTTAAAAAGACCAGGTAAAGAAAGAAATGTTCTGTATCATGCTTAGCAATAAATATCAAGCACTGGAACATCTAGATAAAAATGTAAGCATTGACAGCCAGTGGCAACAAATAAAAGATGCCTGACCAGTACATGTGAAGAAGTCTTAGGCAAAAAGAAACATCAGCACAGAGCGTGGATATCAGTGGAAACACGTAGGAGGATCAAAGAGAGGAGAGAGAAGAAAGTATTCATATATAATAATAAAACCAGAGCTGCCAAAATTATAGGCCAAGAGAACTATACTCATGCAAACAAAGGGGTTAAGAAGATCATTAGAGCAGATAAGAAAAAATATATTGACAACTTGGCAAAAAAGCTGAGGAAGCAGAAGTTACAGAAAATATGAAAGGTCTGTATGATTCAACCAAGAAACACTCAGGAAACTATTTACAACATAACCAAACCATCAAGGATAAAATGGGGAGAAAGATTACAAATGTAAAAAAACAGATGGAAAGATGGGTAGAATATTTTAGCGAATTTCTAAACCAGTTCCAGAAGATCCCCCAGAAATCCAGCCAGCTGAAGAAGACTTCTTGGTCTATTGCAGCAAGTCAAGTAAAGAAGAGATAAAGGAAGCAGTTTGACTTCTAAGTGGGAAAGCTGCAGGTCCTGATGGAATACCTGCAGAAGCTATAAAGGTAGACATAGATAAATCAACAGAAATACTCCACAGCTTTATTGGTAATATTTGGGAAAAGGAAGAATTACCGAGAAACTGGAGGGAAGCATATTTAGGAAAATTGCCAAAGAAAGGTGACCTAAATGAATGAATGAATTATAGAGGAATCATGCTTTTGTCAGTGCCAGGCAAAGTATTAAACAGGGTAATTCTAGAAAGACTCAAGAAAACTATAGATTCCAAGCTAAGAGATGAACAAGCAGGCTTTCATCAAAATAGATCTTTTATAGATCAGATAGCCACATTGCACATAATTATTGAACAATTTTTAGAATGGAATGTTTCTGTGTCTTGGCTGGCAAATGCCTGGTTGCCTTTGTGGTTCCTCAGTGCTCTTTCCAAGTGCTGTTCCTGACGTCCGCACTCACTTGATGACTGATTTAGCACATCCTCCCTGTTATTCTGAGGGCATCTCCTTATCTGTAGCACCCACTCTGAGGCACTGTGTACTGGGGTTAGATAAATGTCTATCAGAGATGGTCTAGACAGTATTTGGTCCTGCCATGAGGTCAGGGGACTGGACTCGATGACCTCTCGAGGTCCCTTCCAGTCCTAGTATTCTATGATTCTATAAAAGTCTCTGATATTAAGCATAATGCACAAAAATGAGTCTGTTACCATTGAATTCTATATTGTAACACTTCACTTGCAAACCCCTTTTCCAACATTTTCACTCACTGTCCCGCTGACCCTTGAAAGGAACACACCTCCACAAACACCTTAATCATGAAGGGTAAGGAGAAATAAATGGTAGCATTTGTGAACAGAAATTCCAATACGGGTTAGAAAATTCACTTTATAGGAACAAATGAAGTTCTAATTAAGACACATTTCTCACAGGTAAGTAATACCGTGACAGACATCTCCCTGTTCAGTGTCAGAAAGCAAACCAGGGCACAACTTCTCCAGGCTTGTGGCTTTCTCCCTGCTCCACATGCAGTCCATTTGGGTTCTGTTTTGGTTCCAGTACAAGTGATTGCTGACTGGTATGGCTGGTGTCCTGCAAGGGGGAGGAGAATAAGCTGCACTGCCATGGAATCTTAAGCAGAAAATTTACAAATAACTTTCCAAAAGTTTCAATGGTCTCTCTCTCCAGACTTCCATTGGGATCACAGCGAGCATTGATTTGCTGCTCAGCCGCATGGATTTGCTATGCAGGGATACTTACAGCTCACAGACACACAGTCAGCCTCTTACTTTACATGCCTTCATCCCTGCACTCCATTAGCCACACCATTTACCTTGAGTCTCATCCCTGGCTTCCTGGTGCCCGAAAAGTGGTTGGTCAGACTGGCTATGTCCGTCAGCAGAGGAGAACAGTTCCTGGCTGCCAAACACATTTGGTGACCCTGGGGGGAGCCCCCAGATCCTCTCATCTATCTCAAGCTTTTTATCTATAATTTCATCCTCTGGGTTAGATCCTCTGTGTACTGCCTCTGTGTCCTCTGAAGTATCCATGAGGCTCTTGTCAATGGAGTTGGGGTCGCCACTGAGGCTAGCATTCATCTCCTTATAGAACAGCACATATTGGTGAAGCACCAGGGTGTCAGTTTGCTTCACAGGCCTTATGATAGGCTTGTCTCGGTTCTTTAATCTTCCCTCTGTACTGCAGCATGTCCTGCTTATACCCTTTTCACACAAGGATCACATCCCACTTCCTATGAGTCACTTGCAACTGGGACTGGACAGACCCCTCTCCCTATACAATGATCAGATCCAAGAGCTCCACGGTGGTCCAGACGAGGGCGTTTGATCCAATGGCCAGCTACGGGCACCTGGGAAGATGCCATGAGACCACTGCATGTTGAGACAGCCCACAGGAAGGGAAGGTGTTCAGGTGCTCAGAAAGCAAGAAATAGTGTTTAAATGTTGTGGAGCTTGCAAGGGGGAGGGCTGCTACCAGATGCTACCAGAGTGATAAAATGCACTTTTCCTCAACAAAACTTGCAGACAAGCCCTAAGAGAATCACGAGGTGCTAAGCTCTTTGAAGAAGTACACCACTTATTTATGTGCCTAAATAGCTATGTAAACATGAACATAACTTTGAAAAAAATGGTTTCATTCTTTTCTTGCATTTTGTTAAAATCTAGATTTTGGTAGAGTCCACACAAAAAAATCTATGAAAAAATAAGCCTTCAGCAAGTCTTTTCAGGTCAGTTTTCCCATGATCCAGCTTATACAATCAACTCACACTTTCACACTCACGTTTCAAAGGTATTGTTTCTGGTCCAAGATTTTGGAGAAGTCATCACTGCATGCAAAGGTTTGATTAACAAAAGCAAATTTGTGCCTGTCTTTATAGGAAGTTAATATTCATTCCTATGTACTAATATAGATGTTTGATATTTCTGAAATGTGAACGAATCCCTTCTGCCTCTTTTTATCTGTATATTATTCATACAGATAAATTGCCTCAATACATAGTGTTATTTCATGCAACAGTGAGTATAACGTTGTTGTCATTGTGTTGATACTATTGGAAAGATACTTGATTGTTGTAATGTCATATAGTAGCTCTTGCAGTTTCAATTTCAGGAAGGTTTTTTTTAAAGTTTCATTTTCAAAAGATCCCTCTTCAAAATGATAAACATGTAATTCTTGGTAAACATGTTTGTTAATTACAAACTAAGATTTATCTCAGGGAATTGTCAGCCGTAACACTATAGCATGGTGAAGGAACAGCGACACACTTCTCTCCTCCCACACTATCATAGAGATAATGTCTAATGAGTATAATATAGTCCCTGTGAGCTTTTTTTTTTCTTCTTAAACCCTTAGCTAGAATAATGTAGCCCAAGTAGCTGGACTCAAGATATTGGATGAAAATATCAACTTTGTTTTTTTAAAAAAGTTTCTAGCCTTCTTGGATGTCATGAAAAATTTGAAAATATGAAGGGAGAGTACCCAGAAGTCTCAAAAACCAGATGATAACAACTGCAAATCAGTTTCTCATAGCTCCTTAATATAGTTTCATGATTCTTTTTTGAGATCTGAGTAGTGATTTGTTTTAGTTGCTTGATATCAGCAATACTGTGTAAAAATTTTGAAAAAAATAATGTTTTACATTTTGGTTAAATTTCTCTATAAATGACACCTATAAAAGCAGGAAAATTGCTCACACAAGGTACTATTCAACATGAGTAAGTGTAATGACGTGATTTATTGCAGAATATTTCAGTATTCGATGTTACCACAGCAATAGTCTAGGTAGTTTCGAAGTCCCCTCAGGTTCAGTACAAAATAGATGGTAGCCCTGTTTTCTAAGATAACTTAGGCGATTATTGTTTTTCCAACTAGACAGATAAATATAGATCCTGATCATTCTAGAAAATGCCTTTTGGCAGGTCCAGGACTAGAACCCAGTTTTTCTCATGCACCAATTTCTCCTACAGGCTTTTTTTCATTACATAAATGCTTATTTCAAAATTATTGGGGAAGAATGTTTCGTAGTGTCTTATGTAAGCTCTACAGAGAAGTATATTCTGTGTTTATATACATTTTAAAATAATGAACCACAGCAAGAGTCACCAGTGTCTATTATAGCATTTCACTACTTAATCTCTAATAGATCATTAATACTAAATCTTACTAACATAAATAATTGGAATTCTGCAAAGATTTTTTAATTAGGAAACACAGAAATAGCAACTGGTAAGTATTTTCATAAACAGACAATGTAATTCCATTGTGACTGAAATTAGTTTTCATCCTCTAATATTTTATAAATGCAAAAGAATATGTATAACTTTATTCTTTATTGTACTTTTCACATGTTTCATTGGTTTTAGGAAGAAAGCTGGATAAGTAGTTTGAAAGAGGTATTTAATTAAGTAAGCCTACAATGTAGAAACACTCTATTAAACTGCATCTCAACATTTTATTATAAGATGCATTATATGTGTGCCTGGTGTTGGAACACTTTATTTGGTGTTAAGAACTTAGTTACCTGAATACTGGAATTCTAAAAACCAGCTCTGCAAGTCCTGTGATCTGAAAACTCCTAGGGTATGTCTACACTAGAAAGTTAGTTCGAACTAACGGACGTTAGTTCGAACTAACTTTCCTATGCGCTACACTAGCGCTCCGCTAGTTCGAATTTGAATCGAACTAGCGGAGCGCTTAGTTCGAACTAGGTAAACCTCATTTTACGAGGACTAACGCCTAGTTCGAACTAGCTAGTTCGAACTAAGGGCTGTGTAGCCCTTTAGTTCGAACTAGTGGGAGGCTAGCCCTCCCCAGGTTTCCCTGGTGGCCACTCTGGCCAACACCAGGGAAACTCTATGCCCCCCTCCCGGCCCCGGACCCCTTAAAGGGGCACGGGCTGGCTACGGTGCCCGTGCCAGGTGCAAGCCTGCCAGCACCCAGCTAGCAGACCCTGCACCTGGCACGGCACAGAGCCACCCACCCGATGCCCCCCAGCCCACCCCCTCTTGCCGGGACCAGGCTGGCGGCTCCCGGGAGCTTGCCCTGGACCGCAAGAGGCGGGCACCTTCCTGGGCTAGTGCGGACATCGTGGACCTCGTCCACGATCTCCGCACTAGGCACAGGAAAGTGGCCGTCTAGGGCAGGAGAGCTGCCAGCCTGGCCACCCAGGACCAGGTGTGCATGAAAATCAAGGGGGTCCACTGAGACCCCCGACACTGAGCCCTGAGCTTACAATGGCCGTCCTGGGTCAGACCAAAGGTCCATCTAGCCCAGTAGCCTGTCTGCCCACAGCGGCCAACCCTAGGGACCCTGGAGGGGATGGACCGAAGACAATGACCAAGCCATTTGTCTCGTGCCATCCCTCTCCAGCCTTCCACAAACTTTGGGCAGGGACACCACTCCTACCCCCTGGCTAATAGGACTCCATGGACCCAACGTCCATGACTTGATCTCACTTCCCTTTAAACTCTGTTCTAGTTCTAGCCTTCACAGCCTCCTGCAGCAAGGAGTTCCACAGGTTAACTATTTGCTTTGTCAAGAACAACTTTCTCTTACTAGTTTCAAGCCTGCTACCCATTCCTTTCCTTTGGTGTCCTCTAGTCCTTCTTTATGGGAACTCATGAAGAACTTTTCTGAATGCACCCTCTCCACCCAACCCCTGCTTTTACAGACCTCTATCCTGTCCCCCCTCCGTCTCCTCTTTTCTAAGCTGAACAGTCCCAGTCTCTGTAGCCTCTCTTCATCTGGGACCTGTTCCCAACCCCTGATCATGTTAGTTGCCCTCCCCTCTCCCAGCCTTTCTCTTCCCCTCTCCCACCTCCTTTTCCCAGTCTCCCCCAGTTTTTTTCAATAAAGACAGAGTCAATGTTGGAAGAAACGTTATCTTTATTTTGTACATCAAGAAGAAGGGGGGCTAGGGAAGGGCAAGTGGAAGGAGGTGAGGGAGGAATGGGGTACGAGCCCCCGATGGGGAGGACTGGGCTGGCTCTGCGGGCTTCTGGGGGTGGAAGCTCTCCTGCAGCCCCCCAATTACTCCCTCTCCCCAGATGGCAGCCTGCGGCAAGTGCAGCCGGGCTGATGGCCGAGTGGTGTGATGTGCCCAGTGTGGGCACTCAGGGCACTCCAAGCCAGAACTTCTTTGCAAGCGGGGCACCCCTTAGAACTGTGTGTCCGGGGTGGGGGTCGGGACCCTTTAAGCGCAGCCCTCGGCTAGCCTGAGACAGTATCTCCATGCTCTAAGTCCTCCTTTTATGCCCTGCCGGCACTGCTTCCGGCCATCCTTAAGCCCTGTTCAGAGTCCACTCAATGTGGACTTACTAGTTCGAACTAGCAAAACGCTAGTTCGAACTAGTTTTTAGTTCTAGATGCGTTAGTTCGAACTAGCTTAGTTCGAATTAACTAATTCGAACTAAGTTAGTTCGAACTAGCGCTGTAGTGTAGACGTACCCCCACTGAGTTGGGAGGAACACACAGGCTATGTCTATACTGGGAAATGATTTCAAAATAAGTTATTTCAAAATAATAAATCCCAAAATAACTATTTTGAAACAGCTTGTCCACACTACAAGGTGCCATCGAAGTAGCACAGAATTATATTGAAATAGCACGTCCACACTCATTGGAGCCTGACTTGCATTTAAAGCCCCCTGGAAGCACTCTGGGGAGGGCATCAGGAGAGCAGTCACTTCTTGTAGCTACTTCTTGAAGCTGAGACTCACGCTTAAACAGGCTCCTCTCTACAGCCACCTCTCACACTCCTCTTCTCCACTACTACCCCCTTGAGGGATAGCAAACTCATCCCGTGTGCTCTGGATGCCCTTGCAGATGCATTGTGGTGGCCATCATGGAGCCAGAGTTGCTGCATGGAGCCAGCCTCCTGCTGTGCCTCATGGTGCAGTTCATGCAGGAGGATGATGACCAGTCCAGACTGGGGGGCTCCTTCACCCAGGCCCTGGTGCTCCTCATGCACCATGTTCCCTTCCATCCTCCCCTGCACACCGTGCAATGCCACATCTGGTGGTGGGAGATCACTTTCGTCTGGTGGGACTACATCATCATGCAGTGGTGTGATGACCAGCAATGGCTCCAGAACTTCTGCATGTGGAAGGCCACCTTCCTGGAGCTCTGTGAGTGGCTTGCCCCTGCCTTCAGGCGATAGGGCCGGATGAGACCCGTTAGCCCCCTCAAGAAGCGCATCATCATTGCACTTTGGAAGGTCGCCATGCCGGACAGCTGCCGCTCCGTCGGGAACCAGTTTGGTGTGAGGACAGTGATGGTTGGGGCCATGCTCATGCTGGTCTGACTCTTTTAACAGGGTAGTGAAGCACTGGAATGGGTTCCCTAAGGAGGTGTTGGAATCTCCACCCCTAGAGGTTTTTCATCCCAGCTTGATGGTTTAGTTGGGGCTGGCCCTGCTTTGGAAAGGCAGTTGGACTCAGTGACCTCCCAAGGGCTCTTGCAACCCTGTGAGTCCATGTTTCTATGATTCTATAGGTGGTCAAGGCCATCAATACCATCCTGCTGTGGAGGGTCATCACCCTGGTCAATGTCAAACCCATCATCACTGGGTTTGCCCACATTCCCATCTTGGGCCCTGACCACCGTGCTCTCAATATATAAATAGGAAAGGGTACTTTTCCATCATGCTGCTTGCCCTTGTGGATCACAAGGGCCAGTTCACAGACATTTACATTGGGTGGTCAGGAAATGCACACGATGCTTGTGTCTTCTGGAACTTGAGCCTCTTCCACAGGATGCACACTGGCACATTTTTCCCATCAGGGTTGGGAAGGTGGACATGCCTATGTGTTACCCCTTGCTTCCCTGGCTTATGAATCCCTACATGGGCAGCCCGAACCCCATGAAAGAGACCTTCGACACCAGGCTGAGCAGGTGCTGCATGTCTGTGGAGGTGCCTTCAGCCACCTCAAGGGGAGGTTCTGGAGACTCCTCACCCACCTTGACCTCGGCAACCGGAATATCCCCTAGGTGGTGGCGGCCTGTTGTGTGCTCCACAACCTTTGTGAAAACAAGGGGGAGATTTTCCTGACCATGTGGTGGGGAGAGACAGAGCAGCTGGCCAGGACTTTTGAGCAGCTGGACACTGCTGCCATTCAATGAGCCTATCAGGGGGCTGTGTTCATCCAGGAGGCCTTGAGGGAGAGTTTCAGCCAAGGTCATCTGTGAGACTCTCCCCCAGGCTTCCCCACAAGAGGCCTCTGCATTGCCCCTGTGTGACTTTCATCCCCCTCCCCGCCCTTCTTTTCTACCTTCCCCTCCCCCCCACCAGACCAAATAGTACAGCCTTTTTTTGTTTGGGAAAACAACTCTTAAATTTGTATTTGGGGAATATACAACAGGTGAAAGAATCTAGGAGTGGGGATGAGAGGGCTCAGGGATGGGACTAGGACTGGCACCTGTCCTGGGTACTTCATGAGGCTTCAGCTGCCTGGAAGGTCCCACAGCCATGTATTTGCGGACCCCAGCAACCTCTGGTAGGGGCGAGCTAGGAGCAAGGGGTGGGTGTGGGAAGTTGGGGGGTGCAGGTGCAGGGTGGGTGTTGGTGCTAGAAGTTGGGGAGGTGGGCAGGTAGCTCCTTAGTTTTCACCAGCACCTGGTCTAGGGTATGGCTGTGCTCTTTCTGGGCCATTCTGGTAGCCATCTGGCCATAGACTTCTATATTTCGCCTTCTGGTGTGGAGATCCTGGAGGTTTGTCTCCTTGCCCCAAATCTTGATGGGGTTCAGGATCTCAGCACCAGTCCAGGGCAGTGCCTTCTTTTGCCCTGGCCAGGGGCTTCCAAGATAGCTGTGGAAGTGCTGGCAGCTGTGAAAGGCTCAGAGGGAGCACTCGGGTCAGACACGGATCCAACAAAGGGTGCTGTGTGGCATGGGGATAGTACCACACGCCCTTTCCCTTCTGCCTGCAGCTTTAAAGTCTGCAGGAAAATGGGAGCATTGGAGTTGTCTGATGTATGGCCAAACTGGCCACAAGGGCAGCTCTGAGAAGCCTCTAGAGGCCAATTATTTCAAAATAACAGCAGCTGAGTATCGACATTAATGCTAGTTCGAAATAACAATTTAGAAATAAGCGTTATTCCTCATGACAAGCATGAGTCATTATTTCAAAATAACAAGCCTGTTATTTTGAAATAATTTAGAAATAACAGGCTTGCTCTGTGGATGCTTGCCTTGTTATTTCAAAATAACTCCCTAGTATAGATATGTTGCCTTTACTTATTTTGCCTGATCTGTAGGTTGTGTTTAGTTATATAGATTACTTATGAATTTCCAGTTACCACTTTGAAAGTTGCCAGCCTCCACGAGGGCAGGGTCTTTCTCCCAGGATCAGGACCAGTATTCAAATTATTCTTTGGTTGGGAACCCTGATGTTCACAGTTATAACAATCACACTATAGGAACTTTTGCATATTTACAAATATAGTTAATTGATACATTTAGCAGAGTCACAAACACTCCAATTTAACAAGATAGATAGGGAATGTACACCTATATTTCCATATACTCACACCATTGCTTCTAGAGCAACCTGAAGTGTTATCTATCGTCTTCCTCATCACCATCACCTTCCCCATTATCACCAATGGTGATCATTCTTGCACCTCACAAGGACTACATCTTCTTCTTCTACCACCCATACAATGGAATGCTACTTTTATAATATGTTACACTGATGTTGTTACGTTTGATGCATATTCAGTAGGGGATGTTTCCATTTCTTCTTATTTGTATTTCCTCCCCTTCTTCAGAGTGAAGTGTCTTTTCCCCATAGGTCAGTACATCATTGATCTTAGCTTATTATCATATACATTAATTTACTACCATGGTCTCTTTTGTGGTTATGTATCATATTTGTTATTTCTCCCGTCTTGTTATTTGATCTCATCTTAACCAATTATTTTGGTTTTTCCAAGTTATGGTGTACCTGTTGAGTTTGAGGTTATTCTTAGAAGCTCCCTATGTCAAAGTTGCTTTATCTCACTGCTATCTATCAAGGGGTATGTCTACACTACCCTCCTAGTTCGAACTAGGAGGGTAATGTAGGCATACCGCACTTGCAAATGAAGCCCGGGATTTGAATTTCCCGGGCTTCATTTCCATAAGCGGGGAGCCGCCATTTTTAAATCCCTGCTGGTTCGAACCCCGTGCAGCGCGGCTACACGGGGCTCGAACTAGGTAGTTCGGACTAGGCTTCCACGAGGTGTACCGGTAGTTCGGAATAGGAAGCCTAGTCCGAACTACCTAGTTCGAGCCCCGTGTAGCCATGCTGCACGGGGTTCGAACCAGTGGGGATTTAAAAATGGCGGCTCCCCGCTTATGCAAACGAATCCCGGGAAATTCAAATCCCAGGCTTCATTTGCAAGTGCGGTATGCCTACATTACCCCGCTAGTTCAAACTAGCGGGGTAGTGTAGACATACCCTAGGTGAAAGATCCCAAATAGTATGCTAACTTTGCTTTAGCTCAGCATACAGGATGTGGCCTGTAGGTCCTTGGCATTACAGCCAAACTACTTTGATATAAACCAACTGTAACCTATTATCTTATAATCAAACCATAAGGGAATAAGAAATCTACAAGAAAATATATCTAGAGGCAAGCAATCAGGATAGCCCTAAAGGCTACACTTAGCATTTTCTTTTTCATGTTTGTTGAATAAAGTTACTTCTCACTATTTAAAATGTGTTAAGGCTTTGTTTTTGTGGACTATTGGCCACCTTCTGTGAGAAGAGGGGGCTATTCAGGTTGGATCACATTAATTTTAACAGAAAGGAACCAAACTTCTAGCCAGTTATACTAGTAAACTCTGGGTTTGTTTATCCCCCAGGAGGAGGAGGGAAAGCAAAAGAGAGCTCATTTAATCCAAAATCAAGATAGTGAGAACAAAATTAATCAAGGCACCGACAGACAGGAAGAGAAGACATGCTTTAATTGTTTTATCATCAATGCCAGGAGCCTGGGTAAGAAACCAGAGGAACTGGAATTGCCCACTTATAAGTATAAATTTGGCTTATCTGGTATTACTGAAACTTGGTTAGATGATCATTTTGTATGGAATTTTAGAATAATTGGTTATAACCAATTTAGGAAGGACTGAGTGGGCAAAAATTGAAGGGAATTAACTCTGTCAATTACTTGGTTTTGAGAGACTGCCAATTTGGAAACAAATTATCTTGAATGTTTGTGGATCTGTGTTCTAACTGAAAAAATACCTGATTAGGTGAGGTACTAGCTGGTGCCTGCAGCAGCCTTCCAAATCACACTAGTAGATAGGATGACTAGCTTCTTAAACACCTATCTATAATATGTATTTTAAAGGGTTCATGATCACTTCAATCTGAGTGACACATACTGCTGGTACTAAAACATCCTCAGAATTTTTAAATCTAAAACCAAATCTAAATACAGGGGACAATTTTCTAACTCCATCCAAAATGAAGGAATTCTATGTAAGATCTCATCTGGAGAGATACATGAATTCAGAGTACAGGCAGTCCCTGGGTTACATACAAGATAGGGACTGTAGGTTTGTTCTTAAGTTGAATTTGTATGTAAGTTGGAACTGGTACATATTGTAGGGGAAACTCAGCCAAACATTTCTCCAGAGCTCAGTTTTATTCTCCCACACCTCACTTCCCTCAGTCCTTTAGTCTCAAGCTGAGGTGTCTGCTGAGAAAAGCCGCTCTGCGTCTCCCTGGTCTGCTGCGGGGGGGCGCTAGCTTCGCATCTCCCTGGTCTGCTGGGGGGAAGCAGCTAGTGCGGGGTTGCTTCACCCCGTTTGTAAGTAAGGATCCGATGTAAGTCGGATCCATGTAACCAAGGGACTACCTGTAGTTCTATCTATAGCCTCTGGGTATGTCTACACTACCCTCCTAGTTCGACCTAGGAGGGTAATGTAGGCATACCGCACTTGCAAATGAAGCCCGGGATTTGAATTTCCCGGGCTTCATTTGCATAAGCGGGGAGCCGCCATTTTTAAAACCCCGCTGGTTCGAACCCCGTGCAGCGCGGCTACACGGGGCTCGAACTAGGTAGTTGGAACTAAGCTTCCTAGTTCAAACTACTGTTACTGCTCATTCCACGAGGAGTAACGGTAGTTCGAACTAGGAAGCCTAGTTCGAACTACCTAGTTTGAGCCCCGTGTAGCCGCACTGCACAGGGTTCGAACCAGCGGGGTTTTAAAAATGGCGGCTTCTCGCTTATGCAAATTAAGCCCGGGAAATTCAAATCCCGGGCTTCATTTGCAAGTGCGGTATGCCTACATTACCCCACTAGTTCGAACTAGCGGGGTAGTGTAGACATATCCTCTGTTATAATGTCTCAGAGGGTTGCTGTGTTAGTCTGTAATTTAAAAAAATAATAAAAAGGAGTGGTCCTGTAGCACCTTGGGATATGTCTACACTTGCACCCTAGTTTGAACTGGGGATGCAAATGTAGGCATTCAAAATAGTCAATGAAGCGGGAATTTAAATATCCCACACTTCATTAGCATAATCTCACCAGCATGCTAGTTCAAATCACAGCTGATTCGAACCAGGAAGTGCATGCCAGGACACATTAGTTCAAACCAAACCCCTTTGTTTGAACTAACATTACTCTTCATTTTTTGAGGAAGCATGGGAAGTATCAGGCTGGAGCTTCTCTTTGGCTCTCCTGAACCTCCCAAGCACTGCTCTCTCCAAGGTGTCACTGGTTCCTCCTCTTCCTGATGGGACCCAGCCCCTTCTTCCTTGTCGCTCAGTGAGAGCCTCTCTGTCCTGCTGCCTTTTTATAGAAGACAGCTTGTCCCTGATTAGCTGTGTCTAGCTCTGTGCTGATTGGCTGGCATTGTGCAAGCACCCTCCAACTTGCTTTTAATCTTTCTTTTGCCAGAGTGGGGCACCTAGGCTATGTCTAGACTGCAGGCTTCTTTCGAAAGAGGCTCTTTTGAAAGCATCTTTCGAAAGAGCCTCTTTCGAAAGATCGCGTCTAGACTGCAGGCGGATCTTTCAAAAGAGAAATCCGCTTTT
Organism: Pelodiscus sinensis; assembly: GCF_052426305.1. Taxonomy (NCBI): domain Eukaryota; kingdom Metazoa; phylum Chordata; order Testudines; family Trionychidae; genus Pelodiscus; species Pelodiscus sinensis. The sequence goes on from NC_143053.1 coordinate 151,586,474, forward strand.
TCGAAAGAGAGCACCCAGCGAGTCTGGATGCTCTCTTTCGAAGACGGCCTCTTTACATTGAAGAACGCCTTCTTTCGAAAGAGGAACTTTCGAAAGAAGGTGTTCTTCCTCGTGAAATGAGGTTTACCGCCATCGAAAGAAAAGCAGCGTTCTTTCAAAATTATTTCGAAAGAACGCGGCTTGAGTCTGGACGCAGGGGAAGTTTTTTTGGGAAAAGGCTACTTTTCCCGAAAAAACCCCTGAGTCTGGACACGGCCCTACTGAGGGAGGGATAGCTCAGTGGTTTGCGAATGAGCCTGCTAAACCCACATTTGTGAGCTCAGTCCTTGAGGGGGACTAATTAGGTATTTGGGGCAAATCTATTAGGGATGGTACTTGGTCCTGCTGTGAAGGCAGGGGACTGGACTCAATGATCTTCCAATGTCTCTTCTGTTTCTATGAGATAGGTATATCTCTATTTATTTACATGCAGGAAGACAGGCTAGATGATGATACTTTGTACCTTCTGGCCTTAAAATCTATGAACTGTCTATTTACTATTTAGCATTGTTTTCTCTGTGTTTGTAGAATGACATTACTTTTCAATGTGGAGCAGTGCAGAGGTTCCTTCCTCCACAGGAAAAGACTTGATTGGTAAGGGGAAGAGAAAGGCACTGCCATATCCAGTCTTCTGTTGTAGGTGCAGAAGAGTGGCTAACAGATACGGTTACCAAGCATCCAGTTTTCAACGGGAATGCCCAGTCAAAAAAGTATCCTATAGCTCCGCTGACTGAGTTGTTAAAAGTTTGGTCAGTAGTGCCGGGGGTCTGAGACTGACTCCCTAACTGCCCTGACTCTTTGCAGCTCCTGGGAGGTGGCAGGCAGGTCTCTGTGTCTCCTAGCGATACGGGGCGGCTCCATGCATTGCTCCACACTGAGGACCCGTTCCACAGCTTGCATTGACCAAGAACTGCAACCAATGGGGCAGTGTTCCCTGTAAGCTGAGTGCTTGGATGGCCTGCATAGGAGAGAGTCTGGTGCCACCCTGCTGATGAGCAAAGTGCCCACAGCTAGCAGTATGTATTTCTACTGGTGGTGCACATCTGCTCATGCCTCAGTGCACAAAGCAAAATGTATTCTGCAGATGTATGGAAAAAATTAAAGGGGACATTGAGTTGCAGGGATGGTGCCTGCAAGCAGGGGCAGTGTGTGGAGCTCCTCCTGCTTCTTGCACGGAATCCACAATGTAGCTGTGTCTAGTGCAGCTGAGCAGCTCTCCAAAAAGGTCCTACCTCTTCCTTGTACTTTCGCTGACCATACAGCTGTCATAATCACCTGAAAATAACTCTGATACCAGTGAAAGCTTAATATCTTACAACATTGCTGAGCTAGAAATTGGAAGTTCATATCCCCCAAAATTGTAGAGTTCCAGCTTTCCATTGTGTTATACATCACGTCATCAAAGCCCAGAGCTGTCTAGAGATGCTGGACTTGAAAGCAGATCTTAACAATTATTTAAAGAATAATATTTTTGGTTTTAGTTTGGTGGCTGACCCAAAACAGGATTTTTTTTTCATATTTTCTAGCCAAATTATTTTCTTGCCGGGGGGAAGGGGGCAGGAGGTGAATAAACTATTTGAAAGACAATCTTTCTTATACCCAAGTCTTCTCTAAAGGTATTTAAATGTAATTTAAAAGTGATGCCTTAAACTGGTCTATTTTTTTCAGAAAGTGCAGAGCTCTGGTCCTCTAAAAGTAACACTTAAAGTAGGCAGAATACAGTTTTCCACAAATAAAAGGGAAACAACTGCATTCATGCCCTTCCTTATTAGTTTCCTAGAAATAAAATGCTTCTTTCACATCTCAAAGCAAATTGTATTTGGTGAGTCTGGCTCATTTTTCTTTCTCGGTCTCTTTCACTAGGCTGATCATTTTAATAGTCACTCCAAATGCACATATTTTGCACCCATTTACTTTAAATAGTGATTCTCAGGTTCACCATGTAACTCTAATGTATTTTGAATTATAGTGGCTGGGAACCATAATCTCTAGATTGCTATCAAACTTATTTTTCTCAGTTCCTCTGCTCAACCCATTCACTCTTTTACAATACTAGCAATAATAGGTATTTACACAGTCAGGCACAGCCCAAATGCCTGTTAATTAAGGAGCATGTTTTAAATGTGTCTTTGGCTGATCTGATCATTCAAACATCCCTGTGAAATGCTCCCATTTTGTGAGGACAGAATTGATCCTTACAGAATCCCTGCCGTTGACTGCAGCCAGCAACTTGCTCATCGTGACTCTTGGAGATGGTTTTCTTTTAATACACTGAAATAATATATATAAAAAAGGAACTTTATGAATCACTGTTTGAACCCTGTTGCTTTGGAGTGAATGCCAATGTATGTAACCTGACATTTATTTTTAAACTTAGGAAATAAGTTTTAACAGCATAAGCAAAACCCCTACAATAACTTCAGGAGCAAAATTTCTAAAAGAAATTCAGAAAAAAAAACCCTCAGTCATGTCCCCAATTAATCTTCATTTCTTTTAATATCGACCTACTTTTCCAATCTCTTTACACAGCAAAATCCTCTTGTTGCCCTCTTCAGTACTCTATTTCATTTTCTGTTACCTTTCCTAAAATGTGATATCCAGAATTGTCTATAATAGTCTAGATGTGGTCTCACTGTTACATGGCCATTTTCATTCTTCCAATGTGAACTCTACCCCAGTTTTGAAAAATACTACCCTGGTTTTTTGTTTTAAAAAAACCTGCCCTCGTTAAACTAAATGTTTATAAATTTACTCACATGACTCAAATAAGGGCAACTGGATTTAGGGATAGGGTGCTGTGATGACATACGGGTTTGGGAGAAATGTTAGAAAATTGGACCAGAGTGACTGGATCAATAGGAAATAGGGGCTCCTCTGCCAATGAAAGAGGGGTTAGAGAGAAATTATCTGGGGCCATCACCCAATAGTGACGCACATACTGCCAATGCACTGTGGTTCTGATTTTCATCAAGCTGTGAGATAGTTTAATAGGATCAGCAAGCAGGGGTTGGGAAATATACCTAAATCCAAAAGTTAACCTCAGGTCACCAGAGTGGAAGAAAGTCTTGTACCATCTAATCCATTTTTGAAAACCTTGAGGAAAATATGAATGTGCTCATTAAAGTGGCCTCAAGCTCTTTCAGTTCCCTAAAGCAGTATTTGCTGAGTGAATCATTTTAGGCCTGTGTGACCTTGGTTGGTAAGACTTCCTGGGTCATATTTTCACATGGATAAGCTATTCTTGAACAGTTTCTCCAATTTGTTGGACATAAATAGGATTTTCTTTAGCAGCAGGCAGGTTGTGTATGTGTTCTTATGCTACCAAGTTAATCTTCAACCAATATATTTATTGTGGTATTTTGGAGAAAATGTCACCTTCCATTAATTTTATCATTCCCATATATTTCTCTTACAGTATCTCAAGGTTTCAGAGGAACACAGGCTCTGTACTCCCTTTCAATGCTGCACTAAAAGCAGTAGGCAGTGTTTATTCTTTCCTGGCAGTACTTTTCTAATTTCCTATAGTTAGGGACATTCAAATATATCATTTTTCACCTTGTAGCTAAAGATCCTTTCACCAGCTTTGCAGGAGTTACGCTCTACCTGTGATAAGCTGCGCGTGCAAATACAAAGCAGCAGTTTAAAGACATCACAAATGAAAGTATCAGAAACATCAGCAGAGTTCTTCTGAGGCAGTTATACAGAACAACCCATTTTCATGAATCAAAGCCCTTTTGATAATGCTGTGTGCAATAATTGCTAGCAAGAGCTGCCTCTTTTGGGCAGAATATTATGCCAAATGATCATTGCTACTTGCAAAATACTCTTATTCTTTTAAAGAGAATCTCCTGTACAGGACTGTGTACACAATATTCATTCAAAGATACAATCAGCCCAAATCTTACCATACATCAACTTACTAAGCACAATTAACCTGTGAAACTCTTCTCCAGAAAATGTTGTGAAGGCCAAGGCTATAATAGGGCCCAAAGAAGAAGTAGGTAACTTTCTGGAAGGTACGATGGACATGGATGCAAACAATGCTTTGAAGTGTCCCTAGCCTCTGTTTACCAGAAGCTAGGAGTCGACAGCAGGATGAATCACTGGATGATTACCAGTTCCGTTCATTCCCTCTGAAGCACCTGGCATTGGCCATTGTTGGAAGACAAGATACTTGCTTAGACTGATCATTGGTCTGACCCAGGATAGCTGTTCTTATATGTCACAAAATCATATCATGCTTTGGACATTTTTTCTATTTATGAAAACCTTAATGAAGTTAAAAAGACTCTTTTTATTATCTTTCTTTGGATGTTTATTAAGCAGTCTTTTTAATCAATTTATTCACTGATGTTTTAGAGTACACTCAAAAGAATATTTAATATATAATATAATCAGGTAAATAAAATAATATAGTCTACACAAATGAAATGTTAAAGCGTTTGAATGTTCTATTAAAATACAGATAGGATCCAATTCTGATGCCCCTGAATTCAATGAGAGCAGCAGAAGGCAGAATAAGACTGAACTATCATAGGGTATGTCTACACTGCCCTGCTAGTTTGAACTAGCGGGGGTAATGTAGTCATCCGCAGTTGCAAATGAAGCCCGGGATTTGAATTTCCTGGGCTTCATTTGCATGAAGCCGGCCGGCGCCATTTTTAAATGCCGGCTAGTTCAAACCCTGTGTCGCGCGGCTACACGCGGCACGGAGTAGCTAGTTCGGATTAGGCTTCCTAATCCAAACTAGCTGTACTAGTTCCACGAGGAGCTACACGCGGCACGGGGTTCGAACTAGCCGGCATTTAAAAATGGTGCCGGCCGGCTTCATGCAAATGAAGCCCGGGAAATTCAAATCCCGGGCTTCATTTGCAACTGCGGATGACTACATTACCCCCACTAGTTCGAACTAGCAGGGTAGTGTAGACATACCCTGACTTCAATGCATACTGACTTCTAAACCAAGGGACTTCTTTACTATGTTAAAAGTATAACACAGATTTAGTTTAAGAGTTTTTTCACTTATCTTAGGAAAACTTCAATCTTTCCTTTGTAAAGATGGGAAGCGCTAAGTACACTTAGGCCGCAATCCTGCAAAGACATACATGTGCTTAATTTTATGCATACAATTGAAGCCAATGAGACTACTCATGGTGGGTAAAGTTAAGCATGTGCATAAATCTTTGTAAGATTGGGCCTTATTTCTCTGATTCGAGAAATAATAATCTGGTAAATCACACCACTGTGAAGTTTTATTAAACATTCAGCATAAAGATTTACCAGTCTTATTAGTTTCACCTTTGTCACTAGTGCTGCTTTTACAAAATGCAATGAGATTTTTATTTCGCAGCTCTCAGCATTTGGCTATGATGCATAAGATAATATGACACGTTATTTTCCTAGTTTGTTTTTCTTTCTTTAAACATTATTTCCTGCATGGTTTTATTTCATTTTACACTTGACTAAGGTGTTTAAGCTAAAGCTACAGATATTGTTTTCGAAATATATTTCTGGGTTCCCAAAAACCAGGGCTTTCATGTTGAAAAACTGTTCCAGACACAACATAATTACTTGGAGTCAGCCTACAATTTATTTGAAAGATTAAGACTCACAACATTCAATAACAGTGCTGGAAATAGAGCCTCAACAGTGATGAAAGGAGTACTTCTGTGAACATGTCAGAAAGGTTGGTTTTGTGGTTAACATACTGGAATGAGACTCTGGCAATCTGGGTTTCATTTTTGACTTTGTGAAAGGACTCCTCAGGTATGTAATACAAAGGTATTCAGATTCAGATATAGAAAGGTAATTCAGAATCCAAAGATGGTTTTTAATAATTGCTACTAAGTGCCCATGCTAAGTGGCTCACTGAGTCAAACATAAGTTCACTGATGGCCGTGTCTCTGCTATGATGGATGAATGAGTGCCCAGGCAAAATGGCAACTTGTAAAGATTGGAACTCTGAGAATCAGAAAGTGCCAAAGCTTAGTTTGGGAGATGTACTCCATGCATAATAAATTACTTTAGTAGAGGGGTTTTTCTATCCATGGCCATAGCATTATCATATGGAATTATTATTGCCATGGCTGAGAAGCTGCGTCCAGCTCCTGTTCAGCAAATTAGTCATTTCCAAATACGATAATGGGACTTTCACCTTCAGGGCATAGGAAAAAGGCTATTCATGTTAAGAAATGTTCTGAGTACAAAACCTCACTTCTCTTGGCTGACACATCTGAATCAAACTGTTCTGGATAGGAACACAGCTGTGGAGATGATCTCTACAGTGGAATATTGCTGGGCTAAAGTATCTTAAGAAGAGATAAAAGAATTGGGGTAGCCACACTGAAGGAGAGATTGGTGCCACTCATTATAGATGTTAGTCCAGTGAAGGATGAACTATTTGAGGAAGTCTCAGAGGGGTAACTGTGTTAGTCAGACACCTTAAAAATGAGTAGTTCTGTGGCACCTTAGAGACTAACAAATAAATATATAGTATCATGAGCGTCCGTTGGTAAAATCGAGCAAAGTGCTCACTGCTCCTATGTAAATACTGTGATCTGGGTTTCAATGCAGCTGTGCTGCTGGAAAGCTGAGAACATCCATTGACCGTGATTTGTGAAGAAGTTTTCAAAGACAGTTGGCAGAAGACATTCATAGCCAAGTAAACACAGCACAAGTATGTGAAAGGTGTTGGTTGGCCCCCACAGCTTCTTTTCTAAGACTACATATCAGCAGTCATTTTACTCTTGCTGTTTCATCCTGTACTTCTGCTTTCCTTGGTCTCAGTTCATACTAGCCCTGCATTGTTACAGCCATTATTGCACTGTTACCTACTAGCCCTCCATTGCTCATAGATTCTACACAGGGAGTCAAACTCCTGTGTGCTTCCTCACAGTTAGTGGACATGCTGAATATGGTTTTTCTTTTTCTCGACTGGACTCTGAGCCATTTCCAGTTCCTGTTCAGCACACATGATTGCTTGACAACCATGCTCAGCAATGGTAAAATGTTATAGTTAGAGATCTTTTACATCTTATCACTTGTTCCAGAGGCAGGCGTAGGTATGGTGGCCTGATATGTCAGAACAGACTGTTCCTCAGTGGGAAAAAAAATCTTGGAGTATTGGTTGGGTTGGATATTAACGTCCAACTCAGTATAAAAAGCAAATCTTGCATTTAGGACCATATAAAAAAAGGAGTTTCTCCCAAGAATGAAAAAGACACACGAGGTAAATGTCAGACAGGCAATGTCCCATTCCGTGGCCCTGAACTCTTCTGTTTGTGACTCACCACTGAAAGGCAGGCTAACTTTGAGTTAGGAGCACAGGTGAACAAGAACTAAGAATAGATGCATCTCAGTGCACCATAAAAATCTCAGAAGTGGACAGGCCTGTCAGGTGAGGCTACTAATGGAAGACAGACGGCAAGGCAGAGGGACCCTTATATGCATCCAAAATTTGAGGTTTCTGGTGGGGAGGGGCAAACAGTGATTAGTTGATGCATTAGGACAGCATTATAGCATTGCATTAGTATGAAACACTAAATAATATGTTCTGCTCAGATATTTTATTCTACTTTGTGCTTTACATTTCCACTTCACTCACTTCTTTGAATAATATTTTGGTTGACATTGTGGTTCAATCATTTTGAAAGCAGGATGTGAAATCCAATGTACAATGAGTCAGCGATCAGTGCCAGGAATAATTTGTTCTGTTGTTTAGTTGGCAATCTTTGTATTTTTGGAAATATTCTGTTTATTAATCAGATTTAGTATATAATATAATACTAAGGTACAAAGAAACAAAAGCTTAAGTTACTTGCATGACAATTAAGTAATAACACTTTACATGTATCTTAATATGTATTTCTGCACAATTTTAAAGGATACAAATATTACATTTGGTTTTGACTTTGTGAAATTGTTCACTGGCTCCAGGCTGTCAAGATCAATGAAAACTGTGCCCAAAATTTGTGATTAGAAATCAAGAAGAAGAGGGCAGAAAAATAAGTGAGTTAATTTGAAAACTAACATATGAAGGAATTGATGATGGAAGAGTTGGAGATGCATGAAATAAAAAGTGGCATATTAATTGGCAGGCAATCAAGTTGGCTTTGGAAATCATTGGTGATGATGATACGGATTCAGATCTCAGTTATACTGATGTAAACTCAGAGTAACCCCATTGGAGATAGTGGTGTTAGTGCAGGTTTCTACAACTGTAACAGAGATCAGAATCCTGCCCACAATCAGTAAGTTAACTATTTCACTATATGATTAAAATATGTCTGCAAAGTACATACCTAATAACAAATAAATAAAGAGAAAAATACTGTTCAACTACATTATTTTAAAATCTGTGAGCCCAATCCTGAACTAAGGCCAAGGTGTGTTTGGGGAAGCTCAAGAACAGTCTGTGAGTAAGTCATGCCCATTCCCTTTTGAGATGGAGTTTTTACAGGATCTGGGGTCAAGCCTGTGTTACCCCTCTGGGTCTCGGAGCAATGTGGTGAGTGTGACCGTATTTCCCAAGGCTGAATACAGGTTACTTTGTAAAATTATTCATATTCAAGTGAGTTCAGTGGTAACCAATCAGAACTACACAATACAAAGGTTCAAAATAACATCAACTTGACTTGACTGACTTTTTGTTAAAAAGAAATACGGCACTGACATAACTCAGTTGTCTCCAGTCCTCTGGCTACAGCACAGGCCTGTATTGTACACCAGGGTCCAGGGAACCTGACTGCAACAGAACCTGGACAGAGAGGTGGCTCAGCTAGATGAGTGTGCCTAGGGGACGGAGCAGTGCCACACTCCCTGGGGACAAGACTCAGGACAGTAGGGCGAATGAGTGAATGCAGAGGGTGCTAAGCCCCTGCAGGTTCCGGCGTGAGGTTGGAAGTCGTTTTCCCCATCCCCACTCTAGAGCTGGCATGCAGGAAGGGCTGCACTGATGGACCAGCAGGAGGACCAGCCTGGCTATGCACACTGCAGCTTCACCTACCAGCTTTGCACCCCAGCCCCATTTTCAACCACTGGACCCCCCCACAACTCACTACTGGTGGGTGGGCAACTGGTGAGCAGGGTTCCGCCAGCAGCAGGACCTACCAGTACTGATGGGGAATGAAGCAGAAAATATGAAACAATTTGCTCATTTTTAAGAAAAAGTTGGGATACCTGCAGGAAGTCATACATTAGGGACTGTCCTTTTAAAAATGAGACCTCTGGTCACCTTACCTAACAGCCCAAGTCAATCTATCTGCCCTCGCTATCAGTAAAGTCATTAGAGCTATCATCACAATCTGGACTGAGCAGCTTAGTGGCCAGAGTCAACTGGGCTGGTAAGGTAGGCCACCATCATAGGGTTGGCAGCAGCCAGGATAGAGGGACCTGGGTCTTCCCTCTCCACCAAATACCAATCCAGTGCTTTGTTGGTGGTGGGGTTGCCTACCCCCTACTTGGCAAATCTGGGTGAAACACACAGTCTCCAGTTCTCCCACTGACTCTCTGCAAAGACTCCTTGGGTTACTTCCTGCCTGCTTCTCTGCAGCTTGTGGTCTTGTAGTTCTCCAGTCTCTCCTCCCTTTGAGGCATCTGGGAGCCTAGGGAACATGGGTCAATGCAATCTGACTGGCTTCTGCATACTGAAGTGCTGGCAGTCATCAGCAGGAGCCTGAAGAACACTTCCTTCCTTTCCAGTGGTCAGCCCTGAATGACCTGGGCTGCTCCTTTTTATACCTGCCTCCAGACAGAGTATATCTAGCAGGGCTGAGGTGAGGAGATTTCCTCCACCCAAAGGGTGTGTCTAGACTACAGGGTTTTTTCGAAAAAAGTATCAGTTTTGTCAATGGCGGTAAACCTCATTCTATGAGGAATAACGCCTTTTTTCAAAAGTCATCTTTCAAAAAAAAAGGCGCTATTGCATGAAATCAGGTTTTTTTTGAAAGAGAGTGCCTAGACTCTCTTTCAAAAAAGCAAGCCACTTTTTCGAAAAATCTTCTTGTTGTCTAGATGCTCTTTTTCGAAAGAGGCTTGTAGTCTAAACGTACCAAAAGAGATTAATTAACTTCTGCAGGCCCCATGCAGGGCAAGCAGAACCATCACAGATTTGACATAAAATGAATGGATGAAGGTAGCAAGGCATGCAAAATTGACTTTAAAGAGTCTTTAAACCACCTTGAATTCACTTTTGAATACAATGAATCCAGAAGGCATGCATGGAAAGATTATATGTTTTTCCCTTCCATAGACACAAGGACAGGGAGACAGATAAAAGCAATAACAAGCAAAAAGAACAAAGAGCTGCAGACAGAGAGTAGACAGAAGAAACAGCATGGATAGGCAAAACACTTTCTCCCTTTTAGCACCTTCCTTAAAAAAAAACAAAGATGAATAAAAAATTAAGTAAGATACAATAACTACATACAGATTGAACTCTAGTTGATTTTTCTGATTATTTTTATTCTACAGCTGTTTTGTATTTCAGTTAGGTTCTACTCTGCTTTATCCTCTTTTATTCCATCTATGTCCTATCCTTTGTTCTCTCTCTCCCTCTCTCTCCAGCTTTCTTCCTTGTTGTCATAGTCTCCTGCATGTATTCATCTTTTTCTTTTCTCCTTCTCCCAGCTCCAGAATAGGTTGTCCCTGGACACCTGGGCAGGGTCACCTTTTTTCTTCTTTTTCTCAGATCTGAGCACACCCTCCCCCACTTTCTTGTCCTTCCTTCTCCTTCACCTCAAATCTCAGGCAGTGTCCTTGTCTCCTCTCCTCAGTCCCCCTATTTCCAGAGTCTTCTTGTCCCCCAAAGCCTCAGGTTTTATCCTAGAATTCCCAGCTCCACAACTGGACATTTTCCCCCTCCTACGTCCACCGGAAGAGTAGGAATTTAAAAGCATAGGAATTTAAGAAAAAAAAGGAGCAATACATCCCCTTTCCCCAAAAAACTCCTGATGATATTTTTTTCTATTACATCACACCATCATGTATTTTCTCCCACATAGCATATAAAAGAGAGGGAAAATATTTCCTGTGTTTTGCCATTCTATCATATTGGCATGGTCCTGCCAATAGTATCCTATTGCACTTGTTAGGAGCTACTGTGCATGTCTTTCAAAGTCAACCTGATTCTTATACAGGCAGTCCCCGGGTTACGTACAAGATAGGGAATGTAGGTTTGTTCTTAAGTTGAATCTGTATGTAAGTCGGAACTGGCGTCCAGATTCAGCGGCTGCTGAAACTGATCAGTTTCAACAGCGGCTGAATCTGGACGCCAGTTCTGACTTACATACAGATTCAACTTAAGAACCCCAGATATCCCCAAGTCAGCTGCTGCTGAAACTGATCAGCGGCTGATTCCAGGAAGCCCGGGGCAGGGGCTTCATGTAGTCAGCCACTGGTCAGTTTCAGCAATGGCTGACTTGGGGACGCCTGGGGCAGAGCACCTGGGGTGCTGCTGGGTTGGTCCAGTAGCGCCGCCGCTCCTCGGCGCTACTGGACCAACCCAGCAGCACCCCAGCTGCTCTGCCCCAGGTGTCCTGATTCAGCCGCTGCTGAAACTGATCAGCAGTGGCTGAATCAGGACTCCTGGGGCAGAGCAGCTGGGGTGCTGCCAGGTTGGTCCAGTAGCGCCAAGGAGCGGTGCTGCGGGACCAACCGGCAGCGCCCCACCCGCTCTACCACAGGCCCGGGGCTTTGCTCCACATCCTCCTGGTCTGCTGGGGGGGGGCCACTAGCTGCGCCCCCCCCCCCTCAGCAGACCAGAGACACGGGGAGCAAAGCCGCAGCGGCGGTGGGGTGCCGCGCCTCCCCGGCTTTGCTCTGGCAAAGCCTCAGAGGCGCGGGACCCCTCCGCCTCCCCGGCTTTGCTCCTGGTGTCCCTGGTCTGCTGGAGACGGTCCCCAGCAGACCAGAGGCACCGGGAGCAAAGCGGCAGCGGCGGCGGGGTGCCGCACCTCCCCGGCTTTGCTCTGGCAAAGCCTCAGAGGCGCGGGACCCCTCTGCCTCCCCGGCTTTGCTCCTGGTGTCCCTGGTCTGCTGGAGACGATCCCCAGCAGACCAGGGGCACCCGGAGCAGCTTTTCTCGCCCCGGAGGTCGAGGTGGCGGGACTGCTGTGCTCTGGGAGGTCCTGCTGCCTGCGAGCTCCGGGGCGAGAAAGCCCCGTTCGTAAGTGCGGATCCGACATAAGTCGGATCTGCGTAACTAGGGGACTGCCTGTAGTTCAAAACGTGTCTGATATAAGTACTTGAGATTAGTTGTAATCTCTACCTTACTTTACATGATGGGGAAGACAGACCTGACAAATGAAAAGAGAGCTTAGACTTTTTTCTGACAAATGAAGAACACTGATTGACAGCCAAATGAGAAATCCATTGTAGTCACCTTTTAAAATGGATGAAATTATCAGTAATCTTGTAGGGCACATAAGAATTATCAGTAAGTCTGAACATATAGGCTACCAAAGTTTAATAAATCAACTAAACATAAGGGAGAAGGGCTAGTGTAGCATTTTGTGTAGTAGAAAGTGTCAAATTAAGAACTGTGAGGTGATTTTTAAAATTAAAATCTTTAAAAAGCTAAGCAAGTGTCCCAGACTCAGGGACCAGCCAGCAGCTGGAGAGCACACAGTCGGCAACCAGGCTGCATAGCTCCCATTACCTCGGGCTGCGTGGCTCCTTCTGTCCTTGGCCAGCCCCGAGGAGCAGCCGGCGACCTGGCAGTGTGGCCACTGCCACTTCAGGCCAGCCCCTGGCTGCCATCATCCCCTGCCCTGAGCCCCCCACCCATCCTAAGCCCCTGCCCTGACTCTTGCATCCCCACCTCTTGCCCTGAGCCTCTCCTCACCCCCCCAACTCTGACTCCTGCACCCCCAATGCTCCCAGACCCCTGCCCTGAGCTCCCCACATCCCTAACCCACTGCCCTGAAGAACCCAAGTAATGACAGGTAAACTTTCTAGTATACGAACATAGTCTTATGGGATTTCTACAAGGTGCTCTTTTCTAATGAAAAAATAAAAACCCTAATCTTAACCCATGTCATGAATTTCCCCCCATTTAAATGTATGTTCAGACCTGAAAACTGTCTGTATCCCAGCATGCAAACTACTTGAATGCAAGTTATGCCTGTAAATCAGAAGTCAAATACGCAGACTCCATGACATGAAAACTGAAATGTGCATTTTTAAAAGCTATGTTGGCATTTGAGTATTTTGTATTTAAGTCTGACTGAATATTACCAATTTATGTGCTTTTTATCATCCATCTATCAAACTATCCATCAAAGCTTTTCCAGCGTACTCGAATTAAAAATAAGAGATCAATGCACCTTTATTGAGTCAGTTATAAAGCTGTAATTGACATTAAAATTTGGCCTAATGCTACTGGCAACTGGGTGGCTCAGAGAATTGTTATTGGTGAGAACCTTGTATTGCTTGTGGACCTATTTTACCATAAATTGGCATTTCTTGTGTAAAATGAATCCAAAAACATTCACATCAAAGAACTAAGGAAATTTCTAATGGATAAATTGCACATTCTAACTGATATAAATGTAATTGAGGTTTAATTTTAACTAAAACAGAGGTTTTGTTTAATATTTAAAACTTTTTGTCCTATTTATTGAAGACATCAGACAGCAGATTTTATTTCTGACATATTGGATTTCATTTTTATGGTTATGCATGAATGTTTATATGTTTGGTTTCAAAAATAGGCCACAATCCAGCAAACAGGATAGGCTACGTCTAGACTGGCATGATTTTCCGCAAATGCTTTTAACGGAAAAGTTTTTCCATTAAAAGCATTTGTGGAAAAGAGCATCTAGATTGGCACGGACGCTTTTGCGCAAAAGTACTTTTTGCGGAAAAGTGTCCATGCCAATCTAGACGCGGTTTTGCGCAAGAAAGCCCCGATCGCCATTTTCGCCATCGGGGCTTTTTTGCGCAAAACGGTTCTCAGCTGTCTACACTGGCCCTCTTGCGCAAAAGCATTTGCACAAGAGGGCTTTTTCCCGAACAGGAGAGTCATTGTATTTGTGGAAGAACACTGACAATCTTACATTAGATCGTCAGTGTTCTTGCACAAATTCAAAGAAGCCAGCGTAAAAAGCTGGCAAGTCTAGACGCAGCCGATAGTGTATAAGGTTTTTTTGTTTTTTGGGGTTGTTTTTCTTTACATGAACTGAGCCATAGTGTGTAAGAGGAAGCTGTTTAAACAATATTAAAACAGGAGGTGTTCTTCTTTCCCGCCTCTTGTGAGAGATTGGGAGCAAGGTTAGAGAGGGATCCTCTCCTCTTTTACTTTTTTGAGAGAGTTGGGGATCTATTTCTTTCTTCAGATCACTGCTCCTGAAGGGATTAGGAAGAAGCACCTCCCACAGTGGAAGGGATGGTTTCCGATACAAGATAATGAAATTGCTTTTTGGTTCTGCATATGTCTTTGTTTTATGTTATTTGATTAATGATTTATAAGCTGAGATATTTAGGTCCTAACCCATACAATATTAGATGCACCATACTATTGCATTAACTGAATTATTGAATTATTATTGACATTTTCTTTCTCAGATCATTTTACTTATTGAAGCATAGCCTTGCACTATTCACAGTTCCCATCTCTGATTGTTTCAGTGTACTAGGATGGCTGAAGTGGACCAAATGCAATCCATAGAGTCTATCTACATTGTCCTGCAGCTGCTCTCATCTTTTAAAGCACACCTTTAACATAAAAATCCTAAATTGTAACAAACAAATTATTTACTAATAACACTTCTGATTGTTATACATCAAAGAAACTTCAAAAGCCGATTTTGTTATCTTTACTTATGGTTTTTGATTACCTTTTGCATTTCTCTCAGTTTAGACAGTGAAAATTATTTCAGGCCAGGAATAATTATCTGTATGAAAATATCTCTTTGCTGGATTTTTTTAAATTTCTGAAATATTTCTGGAGATGGTAGGTTTTATCCAAGCTTGTATTTAGAACATTTCTTGGTTTTATTTTGTCAGTGTCTTTTAATACAGATATGGCTTACCGTAATGGCAATTCTCATAAATAAACTATTTAAAAGTGCTGCCCTGTGGATCAAGAAGGCACCTCAGTTGCTGGGACCTGCTCTTGGGCCACACTTCTCTATTGAAGATAAAGTTGAATGTAGTTTGCTACTTTTAATGTAAATAAGTGCAGTCTTTAGTCTCCTGGCATCTTGTCAATGCAGTGACATTATGCAAACTTTGGGTGCTACTGACGTTCAGCATGTACTTAATATAATGTCACTTGTCAAGCCCTCAGTGTTATGCCTTGGCCTCTTTAGCTTTCCCAGAACTCCACTTGCAAATCTATTTGCCCCAGTGATGCCACGTAATGATTCCACTTAGCAAAAAGCATTCTGTGGGGACAATGAGTACAAGGGGAGCTCAGATTTCAAACCAGGACTCCTTAAAGGGACACTTAGATCCCACAAATGCTAAAACTGGCAGTTACACACATATAATTTCATCTGAAGTGTTAGGGATGAGACACGGGACTGAGAGGGCGAGGTTTCTAAGGCGACACCGAGCATTTTCTCTTGCATATGCTCAGCTGTCTTATTCTGGCTCACGATCTCTGGTTTAACTGAAAGGAATTTTCCCTCAAGTGAGACTGACAGTGCCCTTGGGGTTCTTTACCTTTCTCTGCAGTTTGTGAGTACAGGTCACTTTGCCAGGATGACCTGGGCATACCTCAATCATTTCCCTGCCATTGCAGTGGGCTTCAGGCACCCTGGGGCCTCTTCTCTGCCTGTGGCCCATAATAATTTAGTTTCCTGTGGGCTTTATCTAATGTTGATTGATGGTTGGGTTTAGTACATGGATGCTCAGTGGTGCTGATGGCATGTAATATCCAGGAGGTCAGACTAGATAATCTATTGGCCCCTTAAGGCCTAAAATGCTGTGACTTTAGGCTTTTCCATTTCACTGGCCTAGGTCTCCTGTCTTCTCCCCCCCCCCCCCCCCAAGAATCCAGCAGTGACTACTGAACCAAGCAAAGTGACATGGCCTGCAAGCCAGAGCCCTGTATGTGCCAGTAACCCCCGCCCCACACTTGGCACCACCCTGGGGCAAGGCTTTCCTTGGGTCAGCCTCCACCTCCTCCAAAGCAAAGCCCTGGCATGTGGGAGGCTGTGTCACCAGCCTCCCATATCAGCCCCCCAAAGCAGAGAGAGAGAGAGACAGTGTGTGTGTGTGGGTGGGTGTGTGTGTGGTGTGTGTGTGAGCCCTTCTACTGAAAGGCAGGCTGCCTGTGCCTCAAGTCTCTTCTACTACATGAAGAAGAGACTGTGCCCCCTCATGTGCCTTCAGCTCTCCTCTCATCCCCCTCTCTCCTGAGATCCCGCTCCCTCCCCCAGCTCCTTCAGCCCGCCAGCCAGTTCCAGGCCCCGCAGCCCCACCTCAGCCCCGCCAGGGCAACGCCCTCTCCCACCCGCTGGCGCATCGCCGCCCGCCCGCCTCAGCGAGGGGCTGGGGCTGCCACCAGAGCTCCCGCCGCCCAGCGCCGGCCAGGCTCAGCGGCAGCAGCGGCCGGGGAAGGAGGCAGCGAGCGCGCCTGAGCGCGGGAGCGCGGGGAGGCGAGAGCGGCAGCAGGAGGAGCAGCGGGGCTGCAAAGCCACAGCGAGCCGCAGGAGCCCGGGGAGCGCGGCGGCAGCGCCCGCAGCAGCAGGGATCTCAGCCGCCCGCCCGGGAAATTACACGCCCAGGAGCAGCCGGGAGAGCAAGCAGCCTTCGCGCCCTCCTCCGCCCCAGCAAAACCCCAGCAGCGACGCTCGAGCTCGATTTTGCATCCGATTGTGTTTTTTTCCTGCCCCCCTCGAGGGTTCTCCCTTTTCCTGCCAGACTGACTCGCACCCTCTCGATAATTTATCCCCCCCCGTCGGGTTTTTTTTTCTTCTCCTCTTCTCCCTGCTTCCAAACCCCGTGTCTGTGTGTTTTAACAACATCACCACCTCTGCTTACAACCAACCAGCCAACCAAAACCCTTCCTCCTCTCTGACCCCATCCAACACCCCTTGTTAAGGTGAGTTGTGTCTTTTCATCACTTTTTCTCCCTTGTGTGCTGTTTCCCCCACCCCCTAGCCGGGCAGCTTGAGGGGGACGGGGAGTGGATTTCAGGGGGCTCCCATCCCAGCATGTTTGCAACGCCTTTATTTTCCCTTCTGCAGCCTCAGCATCATTCCGCCCTGCTCCTTTATCCCAAGGATGTAGCCAGCTGCTGGAAGTGGGGAGCTACTTTTCCTTAGCCCTGCACGCTTGGGAGCAACTGCAACAGCAGCAACACAAAGCTGCCCCTTTCCCTCCCCCTCCTCTGTTTGTTTATTTTTGCTTGGTTTCTCTCGCTTTCTCTTTTCTTTCTTTCTATTTTTTTTATTGTAATTCTCAGGGGACTTGCAAAGGATTGCATGGGAGGTGAGGGAGAGCGAGCGTATGTGTGCGCTGGAAGGGTGCATTTGTACTTGTGGTGGTGGGATGAGCGATAAAGCTTCCACGCAGCCAAGGAGAGGGGGACAGCAGAGATTGTTGATGGAGAAATTGATCAGAGCTTCAGGAAGGCTGCACAGCCCTTGTAGTGTTCGCGTCTTGCGCTCCAGGACACCCCTTATATCATTGCTGGCACCTTAATAGTGATGGCTCCCGCTCTTCGGCTGGCGTCTCAGTAGAGTAGTGAACAGAGGGAAAACTTTAGTGCTACCTTGAATTGCTAGTGTGGCTTTTATTCTAGCAGTGTAAGATTTCAATCCTGCAGTGGTGAAAACAGCACTGCAATCCAGAACAACCGGATCGTTGAGTGTCACATGCTCGTTATTAGTAACGAAACAGATACAAAGCGCTATTACTTTAGCCAGCTACTAGAAGTATTGCGTCAACGTTTACTTTCCGCTTGCGGAGTTGTACTGTATTAGACTGTTTTCTTCAGCTGTTCAGCTGACTGTTCGTATAAGAGAATTGAAAAAAGACACTAATTTCTGCAGTAAAATAACCTATTTTAAATGACTGGGGAAACTACTTTTTAAAGTGGCTATCAATCTGTTCCAGTGATTTTTTACAGTTTTATGTGCTTTCAGCTATTTTACTGGGGTGTTTGAAGTGGAGTACTATAGACTAGCAGCATTTTGATAAAGTATTAAATCATAACATGCAGCAATGTTATCTGTAACAAGGTGTCATTCAAAACAGAGCAAAATTAAAAAAACCCTAGCTCCTCTGCATAGATTTTTTCATCGTAGTGTTTGTATCAAAAATTGCATGCAGTTTCCTTAAAGAACTTGCAGCATTTTAAAAAAAAATCAAAATAATTCTCAAGTATTTATAGTTCAAATAGTGTTGTATTACATTTGCCTGAGGTGTAAAACAATGAATTTGTGTGGAAGAGTAAACAGATCTACCGCATTTTCAAATGCATTTTCCTTCAATATTTTTTGCAACTCCAAGTTTAGACATGAACTAAAAAGATTGCTACTATCTGTAGTTAGAGGCCTTCCTAGTGTGGATTTTTATAAGTGCAATACTTCTTGTTTGATGGCAATACAATACATTTATATTACCTGTTTAGTACATGTAATTTAAAAATAGCCAATCTTTTCACATGCTATATATGGATGATGTTCTGCAAAAATGATCAATTGTGGAAATATATTGTTATGCTAATAAGAATACATCTTTCATCATTTCTTTTTCTTGCTAGTCTACTTAAATATTTTACACTTATACACATTTGCTTTGGGGTTTTGTGCCACAGTTGTCAAGTTTGTGCTGAAGAGAATGTATGGATATGTCCTTAAATGCTTTTGCCATTCTTAATGTCCATGATAGAGTGGGGAAGAGTAAAACACTTAAGTCCTTTGATGGGAGGCATTCAACAATGTGAGAAAGACAGAAAAATCAGAGAAGTGCATAAGTAGTTACAAAATAAAGCACACAGTAGCAGTATACATGTAAGCTCGTAAACAGCTGTGTTGCTAATCTCTTGATTATCATTTAAACACAGTATTTATGGTGAATCTCTATTGAATATCATACAAGTTTTGGGGGAGTTAGGAAATATTCCATTCATCAAATCACATTTAACCCAGGACACTCATTCCTTTTCTGATAAAAGCCCTGCTAATGGCTTGATTTGGAGAAGTCTTGAATACCTGCAGCTGTTATTGAGGTCACTGGAATTTGCAAGAGCTCAGTCAGCACCTTTAAGGATCAGGCATTTTGTCTTCTCAAGAGGTAGAGTTTATCCAAAAGATAACATTGCCAAGGTCTTTAATTAATCACTCATTCAGTTTTTATGTATGGTGAATCTGGATATGTTTGTTCTATCACAAAGAAAACTAAAAGTTTATGGCCACTGCACACGAAATTTTAATATTGTTAATCTTAGACTATTTTTTAATTCTACAGTCACTTGTAAAATAGAAAATGTTCACTAGCTCATAAATCTATTTTGCAGATTGCAGTAGTTAGTTGATTATTGCTATAGGCAAGGCATTTAAATAATATATAAAGTATGACATACACAGAGGAAGGGTTGAGTTTATCTGTTTCTGTATCATCATAGAGCAGAAAAAAAGTGATGTCTTCATTTGTACATGGAAATCATTTTTACCAACACAGTTTGGAGGTCATGTCCTTCCACTTGATGCCACATTTGAAATCCTACTCCCCATTAACTGCAGTGATAGAAGTTTTCCCCATGAGCTGCAGTGATAGAAGACTCAGGCTTGCACAAATTGTTCAGTGCTATAGTATCTTCTGAGGAAGCTTTCTTTTAATTTATTGTTTCAGAATTGAGTAAAACGTGGATTTATTGACACATCAAGTTTTTTGTTATTGCTAAAACATGTTCATTAAAGGCCTAATTTACTGTACCTGAACTAATAGGAATAGTTATAGAGTTTAGAAGTCTAGTTGACTATAGAACTTACTGTTCTGAAAATAGGTAGGGTTGTTCTCTGTTGTCATCTAACTAAATATTTTCTTCTAATCTTCTGCATCATTGTTCATCTGCAAGTTCTATTGGAAGTAATTTATGGTGTATATAGACATTTTAACATATTTTCATTACTGAAGAACATGAATGTTCTGTTTGTACCTTAAATTACAACTACTTTTGTCAGTTTCAGTAGACTTTAATACAATACTCTGTTCTTCCTTATGGGGAAAAATTGCTATAATATTTACACTTTTAAAATATATACATATTAATTGTGTACTTCTTTTCCTTGGAAATTGGCAAAATGGTGTTTTGGAATCATGCAGTTTCCAGTTAGAGTAAATGTTTCAAAATAATAGTGTGGTACATATGAAAACCACTTAACACATTTTCCCCTACAGTATTACACTTTGTGCTAGCTTAGAATGGTAATACATGTTTGTTTTAGTCTGAATTCACACTTGTAATTGTAAAAAAATAGAATGATATTAAGATACATCATATTATTTTATATAAAATCATCGCTTTCCTAACAGACAATAGTTTAAAAAGAAATAATATTTTAGTAATAAATGGCATTTTTCAGCCATATATACTTACACAAAGAGGATAATGAGTGCTTAGCTTCAGGGAATTATATGTAGCCCTGTTGAAATACCAAGATCTTAACAGCTACATGTGTGGTTAGATTCCCAATGCTGTTGGTGAACTTGAGTGAATGGCAGTAGTGACAAGTTTATATACCTAGACAGGTCACTGTCTCTTGGGGCAAACAAAATATAAGAGGAAGGATGGTTGAGCAACATTATGCTGTAGGGCTAAAAACACCAAGTGGTTGCTTAATGTTCAAGATTAGTGAGGGTCCTCTGTTTCAAAAACAGTGTTTGTAGTAGTCTGTTTAGTTCTTTGTATTATAATAGATCTGGAGAATTTAAAAAGTAGTAGTACCAAATATCTTCTCTATTGAGAAGCATATATATATATATATGGTCAGTGGAAAAATAGTTGGGAGAAATTAGGTTATATTATTTGTATAGACCTATTCTAAACTTGTTTAATTACTTACAGTTTCAGTGCATTTATATACATCTCTTGTTCACTTATGTAGGTTAGAGTTCACATAGTTTGTTGGGGGAGTATGCGTAGAGTGAAAAGGAAGGAGAAAAAAATATAAGCATTAAATTTACAAAATATTAGAATGAAGCAAAAAGAGCCAAAGATATTAATAACACCAGCACCAATGGCAAATTGGGTTGTAATCAGTGTTCCCTCTAAGCTTTGCAGTAGCACAGCTTCACAAGTGATTAACCAGTCCCACCCAGTCAGTCAGCTCCATGCAGGAAGCCCTCAGCCTCTGACTGGGCGGGGCTGATTAATCACCTGTGAAGCTGTGCAGCTAGGCAGCTTAGAGGGAATGCGCTGGTTGTAAGGTGTGTGAGATTTCAAACAATTTAAACCTTTCTGACAGCTGACATACATTTAAAGTGAAGAAACTTTAATTTACAGTGAATATATTTTCTTTCCATAAAATATTTTAAATAAATATATTTGAAATATATTAAGTATATAACATTGCTATTATGCCTTCAGATGTTCACATAATTCGAGAAGGTTTACATTAATGGGAATGCTTTAAAATGACATTTCAGTCACATAATTGGGGTATGCAGATATATTAATATTTGACCATTCATGGGCTTTTTATGTAAGTACTAAAATTACTTAAATATTGTGATCAAATTAATAAAAATATGTATTTATTTATTTTTTATACGAAACCTTGTTTAATTGCTATTTCTAGTTTCATTAAAGAAGAAGAATAAAAAGTACATATCTTGTTTTGTTAATTTTGACCTGTTTTTTCTTTTGTGTTCCTCTAAATAAATGTTCATTTATTTTATTATGAACTTTTTATTAGGCCATTGATTCATGATGAAAACCCAGCCCTGTTGTCAATTGTTTTTAACATTCCAAATGGTATTGTTCTACCTTATATAAATACTTTCTTCAGTGTCAGTCACATGCCTTGTACACATAAAATTCAACATTCTTTCGATTTCAGTGAGACTTTACATTCAGGTGTATATACTATTATAATTTGTTTGCATTTAGCCATATAAACTTTTTTAAAATAAGGGAAGTTAAATTATGTATGCTCCCATAAAATTAAATAAGTAATCAATGCCCTGTACCCTTATCATTCATACTATTTGCCAGGTGTCTTTTCATATGGGCTCAGAGGAACATAAACTACATCTGCGGTCAGCTTTAGCAATCTGGTTGCAGTATTCTCAGTTCCCAGTGGCAGCTCAGGAAGTCTAGAGAGTGCTACATTCAATACTCAGTGGCCATATGAGGTTGAAGAGAGAGAGAAAAGAGTAAAACTAATGGGTGTCTGAGTTGGCCTGTCAAGATCTTCTGGAGGAAAAAAAAAAATCTACCTTCACAATTCAAAAGCCATTGTGTGGCCATGGAAATTATGTATTTTGGCCTTAAGAATTTGTATTACTCTATATCACATAAAATCCCAACTGCCTAGCGTTGACAAAGAATCCTAGTACACAAATAATACAGCTGCATTGTCTCTCCTTCAGTTAGATCAGACATGATCTATAATTTTTCTGAGTTCCTAATTTAAAATGCCAGCTACCAGATGACATCTGAGCTGTCCTTTTTTCAGTTGTATCAGAGTCGCTCTGCTTGTTCAAACAGGACTGCAGTAAAAAACTCCATGCTTGCACTGTGCCTTTGCACTCCAGGCCATGTTAGCTTTTCTGCAGAATCTTAGTGCTGAATGGAATCAATGAGTATCTTCCGAACCCCTGTCCTACCCAGGGATGCTACATGGAGATGCTTGCCTCCTGCCTGCAGCCTGCCCAGATCACATTCTTCTCCCTACAGTGACCTTGAATCCATGGAGTTCTCAGAAAGGAGTGCCAAGAATGTGATTGACTCCTTATTCTTCATGAGTGGGGTGGGGTCTACTTAAGGAGCTCCCCCCTTCCCCACACACACACATGCTCTGGTCCTGTAATCTTAAAGCTTAAGCCTGCAAATATGGACATGAGTGTGATTATGTGAGTACTCCCATGAAACTCAGTGGGACAACTCAGGTGAGTAAATTGATTAATTTATGTAACTGTTGAATTGAGCCCTTAATGTTGTACACTATTTTTTTCATACAAAGGCTACATCCACATTGGGGGGGAAAGGTGGCTTTTTACCAAGCGTTAGCTAACGTGGCAATGAACACAATATCTTACTGTGGTAAGATATCTTAATAAAGTAATATCTTACTGTGGCCAAGGCAGCTATAGTTTTAATATGTGTTAAGAAGTGAAGGTAAACACTGGACTTTCCTCTTCCCTGTACCTTGGCCTGCTAACATGTTAAAACTACAGCCGCCTTGTCCATTTCAGTAACCACATATTAACTAACACATGGTAAAAATATATCTTTTGATTATAAGGCCAAACAGATTTAATGAAAAGAAGTAGACTTTGTATTATTTATTAATAGAATTTATGTGCCTTTCATGTTAGATTTTTTAGTACAACGCATAAAAGCCCACATTAGTTAAATATTAATTTAACTGCATAACACAGTATTGTTTAACATATAATTCCTTTTTGGTTTATAGATTCTTGAAGCTGATCAAGGCACCAAAAGTCACATCAGTCGAATAGTAATGCATTCACCATCTTCATGAAACCATGGGGTGCTGGAACAATTTGCATAGTGGGCATGCTGAGAGCTACTGAAACAAACTCTAAACCCTGTATATGTTTGGTGTCCAAAATGCTGGCCATTAGCCACAAATGGCTATTTGGCCAGTTGAATGTAGCTAGTTGGCTTAAACAACATGGCTCTTTGGCTAGTTCATTGTAGCTAGTTTGCTATAACAATAGCTACTATAATGGCTACTGCTTCAGAACTGGTTGGACACGATGGCATGGAAACCACTTCAAGCCAGAGAGTACAGCAGCACCACCACCCCCAATTCCAACGCCTATGCATGAAACATTGGCTAAAATATTTCTTGCATAGGTGCAATCACTTTACATTTTAAGTGTATAAGCCTCAATAGTGTGACTTGATGGTTTGCTTCTTTAAAAACAAACAAAAGCAGCTTCATAATAATCTGTACTAATTACCTTCATATTACATATTTGCTGCAACATAAAATGTTTTATTTGTTTTGTTTTTTTCTTATAGTAATGATACTTAGGAAGATGCTCACCAGATTTTAAGTTAGTAAATAACTCCAAAAGACCTTAATGTAGTACATTCAAAGATCAATTTAAAGGCTTACAAGCTTGATTGCAATTGCATGGGAAATTATTTTGCCCAGAGTTTAATAGTTAACTGGCCAATGTTATACTTACATTTGGAAACTTAGAGTGGTTTAAATATTAAAGTGCTAATTTTTACCACTTAAGATTTAAATCCAATGTGGAAACAAAGTTGATTCAAACAAACAAAGATACTCTCCATCTTGCTAAGTATCAGAAATACATAAAATTATGATTTATCAGGAAATAGAGATAATCTGAGAAAATTTAGTCATCACAAACACTGGAGAATTTAACATTTTTCCTGTGGACTGCCGTTATGTTCCTGCATGCAGATCCTGTTCCCAAAGATAGACCTGAGTCACAGAACTTGTACAGATGATCACCTGGGAGGCAGGACTGAGGTATGGAATCGCCTCCCACATGCCATCGACAGGCACAAGCGCAGAGTCCCATAGCATCTAATTCTCCCCCCACCAAATATTAAACCACCTTCCATAGCAACACAGGATTCCCCCAACAGAGGAACCCTCTTCAAGTATGTCTAAATCTGAGACAAAGATGTATTTGTAAAAGATGTTAACTCAAAGCTCTAAAATCCCTAAATTATGTTAATTGGTCAATATGAAGACTAGGTTTATCAGCTAACATTCAACGTGTCAAGACTACACTAGAGTTTTAAAATATTTCATGTAGTCGTGTTTTAAAAATACACCTTTTACTTTAGTCTAGATAAGCCCTATGGGGTCTCCCAATATCTTCTTCCTTCCTGTCCTGAGAAAACATAGCTGTTCTATTCCCACTTTTTTCATTTGTGGCGTGCATGTGTGTGTGTGGCATGAATCTGCCCTAGCATATACAAAATGCATAAAAGTCAAGACCATTGTGCAGATCTCTCTCTGGAACTTTTAAATATTTTAACTTTTAAATATTTTAAATCTTTATTCCCGAAGACATTCTATTTTTCATTTTTACTGTATATATTTTATTAATTTCACCTTATGCCAGAGCTTGATGCCAGAGCTTGACATATATGGTATCTTCTTTACTGTTAAAAGTTAATATGTACATGCACATTTAATAAATTGCAAATACCAATATGAGGCACAAATTAGAGAGACATTTTATTTTGGAATTTTAAATGTTTGCTTTTAAAAACAGTACAAAGCTCTATGAAACAGAATAAGGCTCAGTTCTGCAGAGACATGGATGAAGGTTGTGAGAGAGAAGAGCTCAGCTACCAATAGGTTTGCTGAGCACAGTGCTTTGTTATTCATGATCTAATAAAGCAAAGTAAGCTGAAAGTAGCAGGCACTGCTCTTCTCCACAAATGTCATGAGACATTGAGCATCTGGCTGTGAGAGATACAGTTTTCCTAGTCTCTAGAACCTTGTGTCTATGACAGGAAACCCATGGGAAAAATTGTATGTAATCTTTTGATTAAAGACTGTATCATAATGCATATGCACAAGGGGGCTAAATTAGGGTAGTATGAGCAACCTAAATACTGACATTTCCTAATTCTTAAGTGCTTGCATTTGCAGCTTAAATAGTGTTCTTTTAAAATATTTTATTTGTATGAAATATTTTAAACATCACTTGCTATAAAACCTGTATCATATAACTCTTTCTCAGTTTCACTTTACAGCATTCACCTTTTTCCCCACCTCTATCCTTCACTGAACGCTTCTCAAACAGGATCTTGCCAAAATTTTAAACAACAAAATTAGCCCTAACTCAGCAGGAACCAGCTTGCCTTGTCTTCCTCTCCTCTTCTTTTTCCCACTAGTTCCACTCTTTCCTTCTTCGTGCCAGCCTCCAATACCAAATTTATCCTTGTATTTGTGTCTCTAACATTTCACTCTGTCTTTGGCCTTTCCTTCCTTCTATCGATTTACTAACAACTAATGATGCTATTTGAATATGTAAATGTTCATACTGTTGCATAAATTGCAAGGTTCGTCCCCTGGAGGCCAGTCTAATTTGCCCACAGAAGAGAGTCACACTTTCAGGCTGGGTCCAACTCCATTTTATTGTTTGCAAGCAATGGTCAGCCAAGGAGCTATTGCTCAAAGCAAAGCTGACCCTGGGCGTTGGCTAAGCATCCTTTTTTATACTTTCTTTAACTTTCTTATCCAACTTGGCATGTCTTGATTTGTTACCTTAGCTTCGTGTTGCAGCGTTATTGGTTAGCATATTTCAACTCTATTCCACTCAGTAACAACCACCAGTACAGCTTACTTAAGCAATAGCAATTAGCAAATTTCCCTAACTCAAGTAATACGTGTAATCCAGTCCTTGAGAAATGGGTCTAAACAGCTAGTTCCCCTTTTTACTACAGCTTCTAAAACATGCGCAATTAGATATGTGCTGTTTCAAGCTTAAGTAATGGAAGGGGGAAGAAGCACACATAGTTTTTACTATATTTTACTACAATTCCCTCCTCAAGATGCTTTCTTCGAATTATACTTAATCTGTTTCAGCCATTGCTAGATTCTGGTAATGTACATTTCACGTTTTACAACTGACTGCATAGTCCGCTGTACAAGAGCTATAAGACATGGTGCTAGACAAGGCAATAAGCATAACATTATCATAACAAAACAGAACTAAACAGGAATGTGTACCAACATAGCACAATAAGATTCGTGTTCATGTTCTTCTTACTAATTTTCAGTTTTAGTCTTTTTGTAGTCAGAAATCTTTGGGCTTTGGTGGTGTCCTAGAAGCTGAGTTTTCCTCTTTTTCTTTGCATGCAGGGGAGAGGTTACTAGCACATCACCCTGTAATATTTTATTTTGGTTCTTCTGGTATCCAACAGGTGGGAAAGCAGGACCAGAAGAGAGAGGCTTATCAGCAGTTGGGGTAGGATCATTTTGAGATGGAAGGATCTTTTTGCAGTGAGAAGCCTTGGCCAACAGTCAGTTCTTGGTACTTCACAGCGGTGTTGGTGGTTAGCAAAACTTGGTAAAGGTCTTTCTAGAGTGGTCTTTCTCTGATGGACATAAGAGTATTCTCTGAGCCAAAAGCCAGCTAGCTCTTTTAGAACCAAGGTTATTTCCTAGGAATGAAGCAAACCGTAAAAACAATCCCGCGCGGTTGTTTGATACCGGCCTTATCAAAGTGAGGCCTTTTTGGCATGTAGTTGCCAGGGGAACCAGGGTCACAGTAACTGCTGTAGCATATGCTTCTCAGGCTGACTTAATGATTTGAGTTTGTCAGTCCTCAGCAAGATACCATGGACTGCCTCAGTTTACTCCTATAGTACTTTTCTCTTGACTTTGGGGTTCTTCTTAATCTACTAGGTTAAATACAACAATTTAAGGGGTTTTAATTTACTCTGGAAGTGCCGGTGCAGCACCAACATTATTATAAATGTTAAAATCAAAACTCCTCACATAATTTGGCAAACACTATTCAAATCCATTCCCAAGATATTTCGTCGCCTTACTGGCGCTGCCCATGATTATAGGTTTGACCTCTACTGCCTGGTTGAGTGCTGCAGAGATAGGTGTTTGGCATGGTCCACGGTGTTTCCCCATCTGTGCGTACCTCAGACGGCCAGCCCCGATATATCTTTGGGCATTGGCCACCAACTTCTTGATCTTTGCCTGCAGGGCCAGTAAACCCTCCTCTGGTACTTACTTCCGCCGTGCCACTCAGCATCTCATGTGAGGTTATCTCCACTACCAAAGTGCGATAGAGCCACATTCTATTGACGGTCAGGCTGCTTGATGAGGGACTGTTATGCACACAGACGGATATATAGAGGGGCAGGATGGAGTGATCAGTCTGGGTAGTCAAACACCAGTAGGTACCGTTCATTTGGACCAGCTCGATGTTCATTTGTTTCTCTGAGACAACCACATCAAACCTAGGCAGATTCGTCATGATATTAAATGGGCAGATACATAAAATTTCCTTATCAAAGTGGGTGCAACAATCCCTGGGTATAGGGAGGCTCCCACACCTTTAGAATAAACAATGCTTCTTATTTTATCTATATGCCCCTGCTTTGGTACAGGCAGGGAGGTTATTATTCTGATCTGATCTGAGTGAGGAATCCCCAGAGAGGCCAAAAACAAATGGTTGTATTATGCCCTGTCCAGGTGGGCCTTTGGGTCCTCATGGATTCTTTCTTTCCCCACTCCCATGGGTAGGCACAGGGGAGATAATCTCCAGTCCAAACATCAGGTTAGGTCTAGCGAAGTAGACACAGAGCTGGACAGATCCTTCAAACTATTTAGGATCAATTGATTAGCTTGGCTGGTGTGTAGGCCTTCACGGGCACTGGATATTACTGCATTTACAAGCCTGGATTCTTATACAATTTCTGGGCTATGACATAAGTGTTGCTGACAGAGTTTCCAGGCTCAAACCAATCTGCGATGGTATCTGCTAAGCTTTGTCATTGCCTACTCAGGCATTTGCCAATTTGATTAGCCAGTCTAGCACACAGCTGGTCTGTACCAGTGTGGAACATCATCAAGGTAAAGATCAGTGACAGTTGTCCTGGTTCTGGGACAGGGGCCTGTTCAGGGCATGATGCACAATTGGGAGGCTCTATTTTGTCCTTAAAGTCCTGGTTGATGATATCCAAATGAGGGCAAGTTAGCAATGGCCATTCATTAAAGCAAAACCAAACCAGTCTGGTGGGAAGGGGCTAGTACCCGTCTCCCATCCTTCTGTTCACGTGATGCACTCTTTGCTTCTTTCCAGTTCTTTTTGTTCACCTGTGGAGACATTGTTAACATTCTCCCAGCCTAAATAATTTTCTACTCACAACATTTGCAATACGTATTACAATTAAGACACACAAGACAAACTTGGACAGAACACAAACTCATTATGTCATGACACAGAACCATGGTATTTTGTTGTTGTTGTTTTTCTTCAACTGGCACCAGCGCTTTCTGATGATCTGAAAGACAAGAAAAAATTTCTCCCCCATCGGGGTGGCCTATTATAACTTAAAATACTGCCTAAGATCTGTTAGGGGAACCAGTTACAGCTAGTTCCTTACCACTTTCATGTACGAGTGAGCTGCAACTTTCTGAGAACAAGAGCGCTTCATCGGTACTCGTGACCTTCCACTCCCTTGAATTACCTTAGAGTTGCTAGCCCTCCCCAACAGTGGCATGGCTCAGTTTCCCTCTTGTATTGCAGACCGGGCTTTTTTTTTTATCTTATGATCTGTCTTGATCCTGCTAAATGACTTTTCTTAATTACACAGATTTGTCTAGCATTAATTTGGTAAGGAGAGTGGGCTTTCCAATTAGCCCCCACACCTCCTAATTCTTTTCAGTATAAGGTTTGTATAACGTCCAGGCTGCAGCAGTTGATCTATGCTGCTGACTCTGGGGTGGATCACTTGCTCATGCTCTGTAAGGAGATTTATGTTGCAGAATGTGTCTCCTTGTTAGGGCAGATTTAGCTTTTAGTGATTACATCTTTACATCCAATGTCTACCGGTTGACATTAGGGTGGCTTTTAAGTTACCTTCCCCCACGCCCTCGAACTAATTATAACGGCGTGTGAGGGAAAGGTTTTAACTTTTTTTTTTTTTTTTTTTTTTCTGGACGGCCCCTACTCATGTGTTGTGAAACATCCTTGGGTTGCCTGCGATTCCAGCCAGAGAGGCTGTCGTTATCTATTTGCTAAGAAGGGCTTGAGAATTTCCTGAAGTTGCTTGGATTCGATCCTTGCTCAAAGCTTGCACTCTCTTTTTAATCTCATAGCCTAAGAAGGTGACCTTTGGCTGGGGCTTTTTCTTGTGAGACTTTATATCTCCTTTTTTCCTAGGGCATCCAACAGGGACTCCATTGCCGTTTTCTAAGTCTTTCTGCAATGCGATCTCAAAGACATGGGGGAGCTGATACAAAACCCTGGGGCAACACAGTCTACAACAACTGAGTTTTGTCATGGGTATGTGGGTCCTCCCACTCAAAGGCAAATAGTTTCTAACTGTCTTTATGCAAAAGGATAGAGAAGAAAGCATCTTTTAAATCTAACACTGAGAACACCTTTGCATCTGCCAGAACTTGTGTTACAATGGTGTGTGGATTTGGGACGATAGGGTGATCCACAAGAACCTTCTTATTTACAGCCTTCAGGTCCCGCACTAATCTATACGAGGTGCCATCTGCTTTGCGTACTCCTAAAACCGGGGTGTTAAAGGGGGAAGAGCCCCGTTTCACTGGCAGCTGCACTACAATCCGATCACCACGGAAGAAAATTTCAGCCTGCAGCTTAGTTAGCATATCTCACCCTAGTTAGGCAACTGGGCATGCAGATGAAACAACAAAGGCATGCTCCAGCATATTATCTCTAATCTTCGTGAGGAGGGGTTTACATACAGGTAGCTTGCTTCGCCTTCTTCCTTCCCCTCCTCATGTTGCTCCACCATGGGAGTTTTTCTACGCCTGCCCTGAGTCAGATCAACTTCACTACTAGAATCATTTAAAACCTTGGGGCACGCTCTCTTGCCTCCCGTGGCCTTAGTTTTTGCTATCATAACTCTACAAGCTCCTATACTACACTTCAGCAGCCACGCAGGTCGCCTCTGCATGTGATTCAACCAACAATTAATATATGGGAACTAATCTCAGTGCCTACCTCGAGTAACAATACTATGCACAGAGGCAACTAGATTTACATTAAAAGACTCTGTATCTAGCCAGCCTATCCCAAAGGTTGGCCACTCTAGCTGACAGAACTTGATTAAATAATCCTTTGTCATTTTAATCCCAAAATCACCCTTAAATTTACTGAAATTGCGCAACATGCATCCCAATGGGGTTACGGAGTTTTCTACCCGGGAGCGACCTGGACTCATGTCTATATATTTATTACACACACACACACACACACAGTCAACACGCTTTTACCACGGCTCCGCATGTCGATAGAATGACACCACACCAGCTTTTAGCGTCCGAACTCAGAGAGGGTCCAGCGCTTGGCTGCCTCACTAGAGACACCGGTGTGCCCTTGTGGAACCGTGACACTTAAGACAGGTCTATCAGACAGCAACAAATATAGACAAACAGGGGGCTTGGAGACTCGCTGGGTCACGAGGTTCGGCTGACCCCCCTTGCAATCAAGAAATCCTGGTCATCGGGTTTCCCCTTGCAGGATTCTTGGGGCGGCTGGAGTCAGCTTAAGTCTCAGACCTGGTCAGCGACAGTCATTCTTACACACAAACCTGTGGTTTCACAATTTAGGTTTCCAACAAGTCATTAAAACAAAGAACAAGAGTACTCCTACTAAAAACAAAAGCAATCCACTGGAGTTTTCCTAACTCCTCATAACTTCCCCACGCAACCCACGGGTTCGTGGTGTTCCTTCTGGGGCTTACAGAGGTTTTTACCATTTGGGTGCGACCCAATTCCACAATATTGTGTTCTTTCCAATGTTCAGACCTATGTGCTGAACGCAACGCCCCCGGGGGACAAACAAATACTCAGACCTCTGTGCTGAGTGCAAACTTACAGATCAATATCTACAAGAACACAGGAATAGGTATACTCACTCCGTCTATACCCCGGCGCCTTCCTCTTTTCTTCGGACCTGACAGCCTCGTGTGACTCATTCAATAGAGACTCCTTTAACTTTCCGGATGTCCCGACTCACGCTTTCGGTGCCGTGACGGACTCAAACAGTCCGGTGCGCACTTCGCGGTCACCTACGGCGAATCTTGTCGTCCGACTCCGGAGTAGTCCAAGGGGTGTCCCATCTGGGTCGCCAATTTGTTGCATAAATTGCAAGGTTCGTCCCCTGGAGGCCAGTCTAATTTGCCCACAGAAGAGAGTCACACTTTCAGGCTGGGTCCAACTCCATTTTATTGTTTGCAAGCAATGGTCAGCCAAGGAGCTATTGCTCAAAGCAAAGCTGACCCTGGGCGTTGGCTAAGCATCCTTTTTTATACTTTCTTTAACTTTCTTATCCAACTTGGCATGTCTTGATTTGTTACCTTAGCTTCGTGTTGCAGCGTTATTGGTTAGCATATTTCAACTCTATTCCACTCAGTAACAACCACCAGTACAGCTTACTTAAGCAATAGCAATTAGCAAATTTCCCTAACTCAAGTAATACGTGTAATCCAGTCCTTGAGAAATGGGTCTAAACAGCTAGTTCCCCTTTTTACTACAGCTTCTAAAACATGCGCAATTAGATATGTGCTGTTTCAAGCTTAAGTAATGGAAGGGGGAAGAAGCACACATAGTTTTTACTATATTTTACTACACATACAATAGAAAGCAGGGTGAAAGTTGCTCATGCAATTGATTGTACACCAAAACTACATGCACAAGTTTAAAAGTATCTTGAAAAATTGGCTCTGATCATATAGCACCATTGTGCCTTTCTAATGTGCATTGGTGAGATCTCAGAAAAGTGGGTGATCTTATACATATGGCACTGTGGACTTTACCTAAGGTCATGGAACCATAACATTGTTTTCTTTGCAGGCTCTTTCAC
Source organism: Pelodiscus sinensis (assembly GCF_052426305.1). Lineage (NCBI taxonomy): Eukaryota > Metazoa > Chordata > Testudines > Trionychidae > Pelodiscus > Pelodiscus sinensis. The sequence goes on from NC_143053.1 coordinate 151,619,234, forward strand.
ACTGCTAGGGTTGGGAATCATTCCAGTCAGCCCCCCCCCCCAGCTTGACAATCAAAACAGTGCTCCCCACACAGAGTAAAGAGTCTTAAATAAACTAACCTGATGGAGTGGAAGCTTCCAAATCCACATGGAAATTCTCTACTCTCATCATCTCTAAGAAATCACTATGGAGAGAAAATAGAGAGAAAATAAATCACCTGCCCTGGTCTTTCTTATTTTACTGCTGCTATTATTTAGTATATTGTCTCTCTGTCACAAAACCCAAAGGGTTGTTGTGATAGCTAACAAGTTAATGATGGTAACATTTCTAAAGATGGAAAATTCTGTGTAAACAGTGAGTATCTGCTTCTGGATGTACACAGAATTTTTATGGTTTATAGCAAAAATGTGCATAAAATACAAAGAAGAATAAATAAAAGATATGTTTTCATGCACATAAAAATGGAAATAAACACTCAGAAATTACAAATTAAATCCCAAAATCCATGTTATAATTTACATGTTGTATATTTAAAATATCATTAGGGTTTTCTTTATTTAGACTTTCGTTTTTGTGAAAGGCCTTCAATGTATTTCATATTGCTTCAGATTTGAGCACTAGTGCGCTGCAGAAATCAAGAGATGTTGCCAAAAAATTTAGGTCATGTATGCAGAACAATGCCAGAGGCATGATTATATATTATGTAATATATGGTTCAGTGGGATAATAATAACAATAATAATGCTCTTCATTTTTCACATTGTAACTACTTCATGAATCCAGGGCCTGATCCTGAATCCCTCACTCAGACAAATAGTCCCACTGACGCTAATGGGACTATTCATGTGAGTAGTAGTTTCAGAATTCAAGTCCTAAGCAATTGTACTCTCCCATTTCACAGATACAGAAAGTAGTGTACAAAAACTTGGCCCAATACCACAGAGCTTCCAGGTCTATGACGAGTCCATATTTCTTTAATGGATGAGGTTAGGAATGGTGTATCAGTCTTAATTCTGAATGTCTTAGTTTTTGCTGTCTCCTTAACACGTATTTGTTGTTTCAAAAGGTAATCACTGAAATGGACTAATGCACTGTTTTTATTATACCAGCATAGAGAGCCATTCATATCCCATATGCAGCAGTCTTAAGTGTAACTTATTCAGTTGTACTTTTCTATCTTTCTACCCACATTATAGCACTCTACTGATTGATAGAAAATTTTGAAATTCTGTTTTCTTCAATACATTCTAGCTGGGATGGTAGTCAGTGCTAGTGAAAAAATCTCCATGGGGGAAAAGGAAAGTTCTCTGGGCACAGAACAAGTGAGGGCACAGAACAAGTGAGGATTGTTCAGCCAGTGTAAGCATATATGAGAAATATAAAGAGAAAATGGAAGAGTTGCTCTTGAAGCAAAGTAATGAGGTACACAACTCAGTAAAAGTAAGGGATGTCTATTTCACAAGATTTGTCTTCAAACACAATATTCATAATCAGGCTTGAACTATTAATCTCAAGATTTTCAATATTATATATTGAATTTAAAATTGATCTGGGACAGGAGTCACCAATTTGTAAAAAAATATTTTGTAAGGAGATGAGCTTTAGCCCTAAATCGGAACTGCACAAACTGCTGCTCATTAGACCAAGGAGACACATAAGTTCTGGGGTCAATTCAAAGCCTATATTGATTATGTCTGGTACTTAGCTATTAATGAGGCCACTTCAAGAAACTTCAAGTAACTTGAGGCAAAGTACTCAAGCATAGAAAAACAGGTGACATCTTCAGACCTAGTTCTAGACCTAGTTGTTGTAACTCTCGTAGCAGAGATGCACACACCACAGCCTATTGCATAGAGCTAATCATCTTAGGAAGAGAAAGTTATTGAACAGGAGTAGCCTCACCTTTGAATGTGATAATCCATGTTAATCAAGTGAACCCACCTTGTGCCCAGAATGTGACCATATCTGAATGGCTCATCTGTGACTCATCTCAATCTGTACTTTATTGCTAATTAGTAATTCTAGTTTCAGATTGTTCATACAAAGAAAAACAGGGGGCAAAGTGATGAGCATACATGTATCTTTTTCTTTAAATCTATAGCAGAAAGCAGCTGTGGAAGATTGTAGTCAGCTCTTCAGGAAGCCAGAGGATATAGTAAATTTAGGGATAACACTTTTTTTCTGTTTCTAATACAATTCCTCATTCAGTATTAGAAGAAAAAGAATGTTGTCTTTTTACCCTTGTCACAAAACAGGGCTACATTCTGCTCTCATAATGCAACAATTAAGGATCAATTCTATGAGTCTTTTTGTGGGAAAGCATCACTCTAGCAGACCATCTAATCAAAACCTAGGGAGATTTAATGATTAATTGATAATATGGAGATTAGAATGCCCAAATTTTGTGTTGCATTTCATACTTCTGCATATGTACTATAATAGGGGTATGTCTACACTGCATGCTTTTTTGGAAATAAACTATTCCGGAATATTTATTTCGAAATAGCACATCTACACTGCAGGGAAGCCTCAAAATTAGTCTGAGGCAAGCTTCCCTAATGTAGATATGCTATCTCGATTTAGAGCCCCAGGAGGCATTGGAGAGTAATAACTTAGAATGGCCCTGGTGAGGGGCTATTTCAAAATAGCAGCAGTGGTGCATCTGCACACACCTTATTTTGAAACAGCTATTTTGAAATAGGTGTTATTCCTTGTAGAATGAGGTTTACTGATTATTTAGAAATAATGGAATGGCTGTGTAAACGCTCGCATTATTTCGAAATAACACTAGTTATCTCAGGTGCAGGGTACATGCACCCTTGCTTTCATGTGTACTTCCCTCCTAAAACAAGTGTTTCTTTAAAAAAAAAAAAAATCAAATAAGTGCCAGCAGCCCTAAAGAAGGATATAACATGACATCAAACCAGTTTGCATAAATGGCATTGAAAATACTTAGTTAAGGAAAATATTTAGATTTCCATTCTTTTGTGGGTCTTTAAACCACGGTGACTAAAGATATTTTAAAACAATGAAAATTACTTCAATTGTGTAATCTAAAGTCTCAAAACTGAGCCTTATACACGCAGAGCCATGTTTAATTCACCCAGTGATGAAGCTGATAGAGTGATTTAATAGTGAGATCGACTTATCTTTTAATTTTCTGACTTTAGTTAGCTCCCATTAGTATTATTTAATGCACCCAATGCAGTTTGAATTGTAACTTTCTGGTATTTAACTTGTTTAATGTTTTAGTCTAGTTTGCCAAAAACCAGTCTGAAAGCTTCCTGAAAGGCTGTTCCAGATTGATGACGGAAGTAAAATATGCCTTGTGATGGCAGCTGCTGAATCCCACTACATTGACAATTGGTTTTCAGCAAGTCAGGCATTTGGTACTCAAATAACCTAGCAGATTTTTTTTCACATGGTGTGAAGACAGTGGAGTCTGCTCTGCTGGCAGCTTTCTTCCTGATGGCTAGCAAAGAGCATGGGCAGAGTGGGACGTTCAAAGGACCTTAAGATATTTGGACACCCATCTACCATTAGCTTTAAATAGGAGTTTGTGCCCATATCCTTGAAGATATTTAGGCATCTAACTCCCATTAATGTTGGAGAATCTGTTCCTGGATCTTAACTAGCTCAGACCCCTTAAAAAAAAAAAAAAGCTCAGCTTCATCTTTTGCCTCTCATTCAGACTTACTATTATTTTTAGTGCTCTTCAGCATGATTCTGCAAGATGCTGACTCTCCATACCTCCCATTGCTGTCAATAAGAATTAAGGACACTCAGCATGTTACAGAACTTGGCTGCTTGCCTTCTGTCACTTTTTGATAATGCTGTACTAATTTGACATTTTATTATAGTATTTGACACATTTGGGATAGTCAGATGTCTGTCTAAATAGCTTATATAAAACATGTTTTTTCTGCAAAATGAAGATTTTTGTTGTGAGATAAAGATAAATTTGAAATGGGAAGGTCTGTAGGAAAGAGAATGGTGTTTGCATGTTCTGCTTCCCAGTGCCTTTCGAGCGTGCCTTTTGATGCATCAAACTTTCATTGTACTTTAATTATTGATAGCAAGCATTTTCTTTCCAGCATAACACTTATGGAGAGTGAAATCATTTTTCAGAAGAAATTATTTCAAGTAATTTTTGGATTGGATTCAGTTTTTCAAATTACTTGTTTTTATAGTGCCCCGTAAATTAAAGCACAAATGATAAGCAAGATCATTATGCTGCCATGAATCACTCCAGTCCTAATGGCCTAATACACTAAGCTTTAATTAGTAATATTGTATTTTTAAAAGGACAACGTTGTGAAGGAAATGTGAATGTGCACTGTTTTATATCTGGCTTTCCCAGAAGATTTTAAATGGATTCCTGTTCTTGGTATGTCTTTAAATAATTGATATGGCCACTTCAAGGCCTCGATAGAGAAACAGATTATTGGCTGCCAGTGACAAAATTTTATTTTGGCATAATAATTTCATAGAGACACAGCACTGCATATTTTGATGTTCTAATTAGAAAGTTTGCTGAGGGTGCTTATAACAGAAAGAGTGGAGTTACAACGCTTCACAACCTGTCTTTTATCCTTTCACTTCTTCTGGAATTTTCATGTCTTCATATAGACATTTCTTTATTGATTGTAACATAAGATTATCCATCTTAAAAATCATTTGTCCCCTCACAATGCCCACAACTAGTAAGTCAACAATATTAACTCTATTTTTAACTTTGGATTGAATTGCCAGGGTGTGAGCATGCCAGGACTTGAGTAATAGCTATGTGAGCTTATTGCTGTAATTAAACTTGCCCTTCCTCAGCCATTCACTACTATTTGCTACCTCCTCTCATGTCATTGGGCCAGATCTTGGGCCCAAGCTGTGTTGTACCTGAATATAGCTTTGTGGAAAGAGGGAACACAAAGCTATAGATGTATTGTACAGTTATCTGGGTTCAAGTCTGATCAGCTGTGGAAAATAAAAGCTTCCTCATGAGCCATTTCAGCCTATCAGCTGGTTCCGTCTCTGTGGGCTCAGCCTGATATTATCTCTCTTTGGCTATGCTCCTTTTCTCTGGTTATTCCTTCAATTTACCCTCTACCTCAGTGGCAAAAGGAGTGGAGGAATAGCATAGAGCCAGTGGTGGAAGCCTTATACGTTCCAGGAATTTCCCTCTGCCAAGGGAATCTCCAGGAAGCCTGTTAAACTGGGGCAAAGTACCCCTAGAAGGACCAAAATCTGGAGCATCCTGTCTAAAATTAGAATGAATGCTATTGGAGATCATGTCTTCTTACTTTGATTGCAATCTACCTGGCATAGCATATTGTTGGCGGTTGTTAAAATTGGTAAGGAATATGATGAATAGAGCTGGTTTGAAATTTTTTCAACAAAACGTGGAAAACGTATCTTTGTCAAGGCCAAAACTTTTCATTCAAAATGGTTTAATCCAATTTCTCATTTTGAAAAAAAAAATCTTTAAATTGTAAAAACATTCAGTTTCCATATACCCAAAATAATCACATTGTTCATGAGTATTTTAAAGATTTTGATTTTTCATCCTGATTCAGGATGGGAAAAATGTTGGAAAACAATTTTTGCAGGATGAGTTTTTTTGTGGCTCACTCTAATTATATGGTTTGTTTGGAAAAGCAAATTTATTCAGTTCTGGTATATTGTTCAGCACTGAAGTGATAAAGCCCCTCTTGTTATGCACTGTTACTCTAAAAAGCAACAGAGAATGGAGGCTAGTAAGACTTTCAAAATCCTTGTTAAACAATGTCATGCTTTTATAAATCGGAAGACAGACAGTGATAAGATGGGTCATCTTTATATTGCTGTCAGCTTAAAAGCACCAGCCTCTTTCTTCTCTCAGTTACATCTCAGCAGCCTTGATTTCGGTAGAGTTGACATTTTTGAGTGTCCCTGAAAGTAGAATTTGGGCCTGTTGCTTTTACAAAGTCAATTTTATGTTGACTATAAATTCCAAGTAGAGCATTTAATTCTAAGTACATAGCACTTTAGAACATATTGAAAGTAGAGTAAGGAGACATTTAATGTAAAGGAAATGCAAACTGGCAATCTCTCTGTATGTTTTATGCCTTCATAAAGTATTACGCAGGTCACTAAACATACAAGGTGCTGAGGGAGATATAACATTATATTAGATCACAAAATATCTGCTTTTAATTATTACAATTCAATAAAAAAGTAAAGTAGATTTCCCACAGACAAGTAAAACTTTTAGAAAACTGAAAACAGATACAGAAAGTGGGAGAGCGGAAGAAATAAAATAAGCAATTTAATGTGAAGGAGCAGTTATATAAAGTTAAGCTCTATCTTTGTATTTTCCAACATTAACTATTTCACCAAGGAATAGTAATGGATGAAACAACAAGCAATAGTGAGAGATGTCTTGTGTCCAGAATATATCCACTGTGACATACACTTGTACATGAGTTTGCTTTAGATACTTTTGCAGCTTGAGGTCCTGATTTATCAGAGCTCTTAAGCACATGGCTAACTTTGGTTTTAATGGGACTACATATGTTCTTAAAGTTAAGCATGTGATTATGTGCTTTGCTCAATGAGACCCTTAGATTTAGGTATATAACTATCCATATCTAAAAGACAGGATGTTAAAGATACGTGTGTGAGGTGATACAGGAATGACTGCTAGGTACAGTATATTGGTGTGGGTGTAGTTCATGAACAAGTGCACGGGTGTAATGATAAATAATAAAGTCTTCTACCGATTTGCATGAATAATCAGAATTGTTGCAGCTACAGATGTGTAGCAGGAAGTATTCAGAAAAATTCAAATTGATGTCTCTTTATCCTTTCCCCCAGAAATAAATACAGGTTGGACCTCCCTGGTCTGGCACCCCTGGGACCTGAGTGGTCCCGAACCATCGAGTTTGCCAGAGGTCAAGGCTCCTTTCTGGGGTATGGGCATCCCCAGAGCCTGGGCTTCCTCCTTGCTGCTGGCCCCATGCTGGGGCTCCCAGAGTCAGCCTCCTTAGGCTGCGATTCCCCCCAGTCACTGCCAGCCCCTCTCCGCTGGGGTGCCAGGCCAGGGTTTCCTGCTGGCCTGGCTGTCGCTGGGGTTCTGGGCCAGGGGTTCCCTCCGGTCACCACCAGCCCTGCTCCTGCCAGGGGTCCCCTCCTGGCTGCCGCTAGCCCTGCTTCCACCGGGATTCCTGGCTGGGGATTCCCTGCACTTGCCGCCGGCTTAGCTGCCACCTGGGTTCCTGGCTGGGGCTGGGGATTTCTCCCAGCCGGGGCCAGTGTAGGGTCAGAAGTTGCAACTCTTCAAACCTACGCCCAGTAGCAGTATGTCAGTATTGGCTTATCTCAGTTTCCATTACCCATGCAAGTCTCACTGGTCCAGAAGGAACTTTCACATCCGCTGGTCCAGGGGTAGCAAATCCAGATAGATAGGGTTCACATGGAGACCTGGGAGATGGGTCAGAAATGGGAGGAAGCGTGGGCTATAATAGCAGAGATAAAGGAGGGACAAGGCAGAACTGGGGGGCAAAATCAAATCAGTATTTTAGATACCTGTATACAAATGCAATAAGTATGGGAAATAAGTAGGAAGAAGTTGAATTGCTAATCAATAACCACAACTATGACATAGATGGTATCACAGAGACTTGGTGGGATAATACACGATTGGAATAATGGTAGAGAAGGGTACAGCTTGCTTAGGCAGGGGAAAAAAGGGAGGAGGTATTTCCTTATATATTCAAAATGTATACACTTGGACAGATGTGGAGATGGATATAGGAGACAGACTTGTTGATAGTCTCTGTGTTAGGTTAAAAGGGGTAAAAAACAAGTGTAATGTCATGCTAGTGGTCTACTACAGAGCACCAACTGAGGCAGAAAAGGCGGATGAGGCTTTTTTTAAACAACTGACAGAATAATCCAAATCACAGAGTTCATTATTCTAAGAAATGAGTAGAAGGGAGAACAGCAAAGTAGAGACAATGGATTTCAGGAAGGCAGATTTTGGTAAACTCAGAGAGCTGGGAGGTAAGGTCCCATGGGGAGCAAGACTAAGGGCACATCTAGACTGTGGGGGTTTTTTTGCATCCAAGAAACATGTTTGCTCTTTTGCTTTTTTTTACAGCAGAGCAGATGTGCTCTTTCAGAAGTCCTGTCTTTCTCATTCCAAGAGGAAGAAGGGATCTTCTGAAAGAGGGTTTTTTCCCCAAATTTGGTCCAGTGTAGATGGGACAAATTTTGGAAAAGCCTCTTCTGGGAAAAACGTGGAAAAAGGTGTAGTCTAGACATATCCCTAAGAGGAAAAACAACTGAAGAGAATTGGCAGTTTTTCAAAAGGACATTATTAAGGGCCCAAAAGCAAACTATTCCACTGCGTAGGAACAATAGAAAATATGGCAGGAGACCACCTTTGCTTAACTAGGAGATCTCAAATGATCTTAAAATCAAAAAAAGAGTCATATAAAAATGGAAACTAGGTCAAATTACAAAGGATGAGTATAAGCAAATGATGCAGGTATGCAGGGGCAAGTTTAGAAAGGCGAAGGCACAAAACAAGCTCAATCTAGCTAGAGGCATAAAAGGTAACAAAAAAATTCTACAAATACGTTAGAAGTAAGAGGAAAACCAAGGACAGGGTAGGCCCATTGCTCTCTGGAGAAATAAGAACAGGAAACTTGGAAATGGCAGAGGTCCTTAACAGCTACTTTGTTTCAGTTTTCACCAAAGAGATTGATGGTGATGGGGTGCCTAACATAGTGAATGCTAGTAGGAATGGGGTAGGTTTAGAAGTTAAAATAAAAAAAAGAACAAATTAAAATTACTTTAAAAAGTTAGATGTCTTCAAGTCACCACGGCCTGATAAAATGCATCCTAGAATACTCAAGGAGCTTATAGAGGAGGTATCTGAGCCTTTACCTATCATCTTTGAAAAATCATGGAAGTCGGGAGAGATTCCAGAAGACTGGAAAAGGGCAAATATAGTGCCCTTCTATACAAAGGGAAATAAGAACAACCCAGGAAACTATAGACCAGTCAGTTTAACTTCCGTGCCAGGGAAGATAATGGAACAAGTAATTAAGGAATTAATCTGAAAACCTAACCAGATCAGCCATACTGTCACTGGTACATTCTCCTGCACATCCACCAATGTAATATATGCCATCATGTGCCAACAATGCCCCACTGCTATATACATCAGCCAAACAGGACAGTCCCTACGTAAAAGAATCAATGGACACAAATCTGATATTAGGAATGGCAACATACAAAAACCTGTAGGGGAACACTTCAATTTTCCTGGACACACAATTGCAGATCTAAAAGTAGCCATCCTGCAGCAAAAAAACTTCAGGACCAGACTTCAAAGAGAAACTGCTGAGCTACAGTTCATCTTTAAGTTTGACACAATCAACTCTGGATTAAACAAAGACTGTGAATGGCTTGCTAACTACAAAAGCAGCTTCTGCTCTCTTGGAATTCACACCTCCAGATCAGCTGCTAGAAGTGGGCCTCATCCTCCTTGATTGGATCCACCTGGTCATCTCCAGCCTGATCCTGGCCTGCATATTTATTCCTGCCTCTGGAAATTTCCACTACATGCATCTGACGAAGTGGGTCTTTGCCCACGAAAGCTTATGCTCCTACACTTCAGTTAGTCTATAAGGTGCCACAGGACTCCTCGTCGCTTTTGCAGATTCAGACTAACACGGCTACCCCTCTGAATCTGAAAACATTATAAGATGCTAATAAGATGATAGGTAACAGCCAGCATGGATTTGTAAAGAACAAATCATGTCAATCCAATCCGATAGCTTTCTTTGATAGGATAATGAGTCTTGTGGATAAGATAGAAGTGGTGGACGTGATATACCTAGACTTTAGTAAACCATTTGATATGGTCTTGCATGACCTTCTTATCAATAAACTAGGGAAATACAACCTAGATGGGCAACTATAAGGTGGGTGCATAATTGGCTGGATAACTGTACTCAGGCTGTGTCTAGACTGCAACGTTCTATCGAAAAAAGATACGCAAATTGCAAATCGCAATTTGTGTATCATTTTCTGCTTTTCTTCCAAAAGAGGCTTTTCCGACAATTGGCCCATCTACATGTAGAATGAGGTTTACAGGGATGTCGAAAAATGAGACTGCTTTTCCGATTTTTTTTTCCAGAAAAGCAGATACATTCCTTGGACACGGCAGAGCTTTTCCCGGAAAAACTGCAATCTAGATGTAACCTCAGAGAGTAGTTATTAATGGTTCACACTCATAATAGAAGGGCATAACAAGTGGAGGTTCACAGGGGACTGTTTGGGGACCAGTTCTGTTCAATATCTTCACTAATGATTTAGATATTTGGCATAGAGAGTGCTCTTATTAAATCTGCAGATGATACCAAGCTGGGAGGGGTTGCAAGTTCTTTGGAGGATAGGGTGAAAATTCAAAATGATCTGGATAAACTGGAGAAATGGTCTGAGGTAAACAAGATTAAATGTAATGAGGACAAATACAAAGTACTCCACGTAGGAAGAAACAATCAGTTTCACACTTACAGAATGGGAAGCAACTGTCTAGGAAGGAGTACTGCAGAAAGGGATCTAGGGGTCATAGTGGACCACAAACTAAATTGGCTACGTCTACACTGGCCCCTTTTCCGGAAGGGGCATGTAAATTTCAGCAGTCGTCGTAGGGAAATCCGCGGGGGATTTAAATATCCCCCGCGGCATTTAAATAAAAATGTCCGCCGCTTTTTTCCGGCTTTTAAAAAAGCCGGAAAAGAGCGTCTAGACTGGCCCCGATCCTCCGGAAAAAGTGCCCTTTTCCGGAGGCTCTTATTCCTACTTTGAAGTAAGAATAAGAGCCTCCGGAAAAGGGCACTTTTTCCGGAGGATCGGGGCCAGTCTAGATGCTCTTTTCCGGCTTTTTTAAAAGCCGGAAAAAAGCGGCGGACATTTTTATTTAAATGCCGCGGGGGATATTTAAATCCCCCGCGGATTTCCCTACGACGACTGCTGAAATTTACATGCCCCTTCCGGAAAAGGGGCCAGTGTAGACGTAGCCAATAGGAGTAAATAGTATGAAGTTTTTGCAAAAAAGCAAGCATGATTCTGGGATGCATAAACAGGAGTATTGTAAGCAAAACACAAGAAATCATTCTTCCTCTTTACTCTGCGCTGATTAGGCCTCATTTAGAGTATTGTGTCTAGTTCCGGGCACCACATTTCAAGAAAGATGTGGAGAAACTGGAGAAGGTCCAGAGAAGAGCAACAACAATGATTAAAACAGTCTAGAAACCATGACCTATGAGGGTAGACTGAAAAATTGGGCTTGTTTAATTTTGAAAAGTGAAGACTGAAAGGGGATATGGTAGCAGTTTATAAGTATCTAAAAGGGTGTTACAAGAAGGAGGGAGAAAAATTCTTCTTCTTGGCCTCTGAGGATAGGACAAGAAGCAATGGGCTTATACTGAAGCAAGGGAGGTTTAGGTTGGACCTTAGGAAACACTTTAATTTCCAGGGTGGTTAAACACTGGAATAAATTGCCCAGGGAGGTTGTGGAATCTCCATCTCTGGAGATATTTAAGGTATGTTAAGTTTCTATGCTCGTTTTTTTCAGAACATCTTAAGTTTCAGTGCTTACTTTGGAAAACATTTTGGAGCAAAAAGCAAACTGTTTTGTTTTATGCACTGGTTTACAATAATAAAGATTTTTCACATTAGAAAAAGACTTCTGTGTGATTGTGTCTGCATGTGACTGCTGGCCCCCCAGTGAGGAGAAAAAAAAACCTTCACAGTGATGGCCTGGCCCCCTCTCCAGAAGCAGGAAAAAAAAGAGAGGGGGACACTCATTTCGCTTCACTCACGCTCCATAAGTGGGAGGGATTTTGTGGGACTCTCCTAGGCTTTGGGGATTCCCAATATGTACAGTCTTTCTTCACACGGAACAGTTGTGGGTCTCTAATCATTTTTACTGCCTGGCTTGCAAATCTTTCCATGTCTGCTACATCTTTTTGGAGTAGGGTGACCAAAAATGAACACAGCCAGCAGTGCAGGTGAGGGCAAACCCTCAACTTATAGAACGGTATGAAAATTAAGGTTCTTGATTAATCATAGTTAACTCAAGTGATTAATGCAAAACACATTAGCTAGATTTTAAAAAGCAGCAGTAGGGTGCCTGAGCTATGGTGCTAGGAGCTGCACAAAAGCAAGTAAGTGGCCCCCCTCGCCAAGCCAAGACTCCACACCCCCAGCCCACTCCTGCACCCTCCCCCCAGCCAGACACCTACCCCCCAGAGAGAGCATGGGGTGCAGTCTCCTAATACAAGTAATAGAAATAACATTTGTAAAGGAGCAAATATCCCATTAAAATGGGTTAGAAGGATGGGAATACAATTCAGGAGATCACAGCAAGAGAGAAGACAGATTTGTGAAGTGTTATGAGACTTCATGTATTAACTGATAAGAGATTTTTAAATCGTGAAAATGTGTTCACACATGGCAGCTGTACCTGTAGAGCATGGTTGGGACGCTGCCCTGCGCTACCGCGTTGGTACGTTTCACCCTGAGAGAAGAAATAACCTCACCTCTCTGCACCTCTTTGTGCCCCCCCATTCCTGCCTTTGCACACTCAGCATGTGGCTTATTCCCCTGGGTAACTGTTACCCCCTTTGTCCCTCCCTGTGTAGGGGCAAAACCCCCACACAGGGACTGGCAGGGTCTTCCCTCCCAGCTCCAGTCACCCCCCACCTGATTTTTCCCTTACAGCCCCTTTTCGGCCTCACCCTACAGTTACTTGACCCTTCCTTCTCCTGACCAGTTAATTTCTGCCCTTTTCTCACACCCTGCCCATCTCTCTCTCCCCCTGCTGCGATTTGCCCCCTGAGCCTCTTTTTCAATGCTTGTAAGGAGCCGGGAGCAGCATCTGAATCCACATAAGGGCAACAGCAACAGCAGCCCTTACTGAGCATGCTCAGTTCCAGTGTGTTTGCTGAGTGCACCCTAAGTACTGAATTCTGAGAGGCAGCTGCTTTGGCCCCTGCTGCCAGCTGGGTTCCTGACCGGGGCTGGGGATTCCTTTCAGCCGCAGTAGGGGCTCCCCAGTCTGGGGCTTCCCAGAACTGGACTCTCTGCTCACCTCCGGGCCAGTCCCTGCCAGCCTAGCTGAACTCCCCAGCACCTGCAGGACTCCCAGCTGTCTTGTGCTGCTCGCTTTCAAGGCTTTCTTGTCCAGCAATATCCATGATCCTTCCTTCTGGACCATGGATGTTGCCGGACCAGAGTCCTAGATTTGGGAGGCTCAACCTGTACTTACAAATCAAACAAATCTGATTAGAATGATTAGAGGCTTAGGATAACCTGGTGTTGAAATTAAGTTTAATTTCCATTTATGGCAAGGTTAAAGTATTCTAATTAAGGGCATTAAGATGTTTTTTAATGTTTAATTTTCAATTAACTGAAATTTATGGTTCCAATGAAGATCTCATAAGGGAATAATACGATATATAATTTTCTTTTTATCGTTCTAAATGATTTTGCATCTCAGAAATTTCTATGGGTCATTAGTTTTTATGTTGTATGCTGTGTTCAGTTGGGGACTAATTTTTGATGTATGTTACTCGCTTTGTTAATGGTGTTAGTTTCAGTAAGGATTTCCCCTCTTAAAGAACATAAAAAGAATGAAGAACACAGCTCATTCAGAATGCACTGTTGTTATTGACTTCTTGGTAGTTTACTATTGAGCATGCACTTGCAAGATTTTTTGCATTTCTTTTCTAAATGAATCTTGGTAGAAAAAGAGAAATTGTTTAATTTTGATGTAATAATATTCCAGCTTCAGCAAATTTCCTTTCATCACAAATTTGCTATACTTTAGAATTACATTATGGCTTGTTTGACAAGGTTGTCTGGAGCAGAAGATGAAACATGCACACAGCCTCTGCTTTACTCTCTCTCCATCCCCAACCACTGGTGCAAGCTTCACAAGAAATACTGAGTCTGGGCTTCCAGACAACTCTAAGGGTGTGTCTAAACTACATGGCTCCATCAATTAGCTGATTAGCTGTTTGTCGGCTCAGCGTGGCAGCCATTTAAATTTAAATGAAGCCGCGATTATTTAAATTGCGGCTTCATTTCTCTTTGCCAAACGAACAAATCTACATGACGCTGTCAACGGAGCCATGTAGTTTAGATGTACCCTAAGATTTTATTATTAGGTGTGGTAGCGTATTAGTCTAATCTGTCTCCTACTAATCTACTCTTTAAACATGAAAGTGATGTTGTCTTTTTTTAACAAAAAATGTAAACCAGTAGGATAATACATGTAGCCCTACTAAGAACTGTACTAAGAAATATCAAGTGAAATAATTTTATTTACTTGCTGTCACATTCCCTTTAAAACAAACCCCAGTAGCTAACATGATTACTCTGAGATCATTCCTCTCATTTACTCCATCCTATTGAACGCTGTAACAGATGCAACAACAAAGTTGCTTGCTGTTTAGAGATATTGTAAGTGACTCAGTTGTAGTGCCTTCAAAGGGGGATTTTTCTAACATGCATTCTTCAAGCAAAACTACATCTCCATATCATCCTAATCATACAAAAAAATCTTACCTTTTTGCATTCCCTCTATGAATTTTGTCAACACTGTGACTTTTTCAATAGGGACTGTTTGTAGAAGGGGACTGCATCCTGCTATTTAGTATGTTGGGTACATTTCAGCTTACAGGTGCATGAATAAATATTGATTTTGTTCTTCATTGGCTTAGTTACTAAACTAAATGGTGACAACATTTTTGCTGAGTAAATGTTCTTAAAAAATCCAAACATTGTATTAAATAAGTAATACAAGCAAGATACAGTGATCTTGGTAATCCAGAGTTGCTAATTACTAGAATACTTTGACAATCATTTACATGCTTTGTTATGACAGTGGCATTTAAAAGTTATCATAAAAATCTTTTAATTGTCTAATTATGCAGACTTACCACATAGTATAAAATTAAATCCTTTAAAAGATCTGATTCTGTTTGCTGATATGTAGGGTTATTGCTGATGCATCTACTCAAGCCATCTATTAAAATACCATTTTTGATGCATTGGCACTTCATTGATCCTGCTTTGGGCTGGAAGCTGGACTCAATGACCTCCTGAGGTCTCTTCTAGCCCTAGGATTCTATGATACACTGTACAGACTACTCCACAGCAAGCTCTGGGTTTTGCAAGTCCCTTCCAAATTTCTGTTTGCTCCCTACTTGTAGAGCTTGACTACAGGATAGCTTAGAAGTGGGAAGAGTACACATTGACTACGTCTAGACTGGCATGATTTTCCGCAAATGCTTTTAACGGAAAAGTTTTTCCATTAAAAGCATTTGCGGAAAAGAGCGTCTAGATTGGCACGGACACTTTTCCGCAAAAACACTTTTTGCGGAAAAGCATCCGTGCCAATCTAGGCGCGGTTTTGCGCAAGAAAGCTCCGATCGCCATTTTCGCGATTGGGGCTATTTTGCACAAAACAGTTTTCAGCTGTCTACACTGGCCCTTTTGCGCAAAAGCATTTCCGGAAAAGGGCTTTTGCCCGAACGGGAGCAGCATAGCATTTCCGCAAGAACACTGACGATCTCATGTAAGATTCAAACAGCCAGTGTAGACAGCTGGCAAGTTTTTCCGCAAAAGCAGCTGCTTTTGTGGAAAAACTTGCCAGTCTAGATGCAGCCCTTAAGTTCTAGTGAAGGTGCCATAAATATAACATCCTTAAACTATTATCAGAAATTCCACACCGAGGTATGTCTACACTGCAGGCTTTTTGCGCAAGAACGACTGTTCCTGTGCAAAAACTTGCAGAGCATCTACATTGCATGCGCGTTCTTGTGCAAGTAAATTTACAGTACAGTGTCGGAAAACAGGTCTTCTTCCGGAAGAGTTATTCCTCTCCCTGCGAGGAATAAGCCCTCTTGCACAAGAGCTCTTCCACAAGAAGGCAGTATAGACAGGCAACGTGAATTTCTTGCACAAGAAAGCCCTATGTCTAAAATGGCCATCAGAGCTTTCTTGTGCAAGAGAGTGTCCACTCTGCCATGGACGCTCTTGCGCAAAAGCACATGGCAGTATGGATGTGCTCTTGTGGAAGACCTTTTGCAGAAGAACTCTTGTTCAAAACAGTTTTTGCGCAAGAAGCCTGCACTGTAGATGTAGCCCTAGAGTTTTTGGGACCTGAATAAGGGCTGTAGGATTTGGCCTTGTGATGGAATGTACCAGCCCTGCACTGGGGCTGCAAGTGTTAAGCCTGGATACCTGGCTGAGAAGGCCCCTCCCCGTCAGCCTTTCTGGGCATGCTCCAGCTAGAGGCCAGCTACAAAGGCTTCTGGAGCAGCTCAGTCTAGGCTGATTGCTGATGAGGAAAGGGGTGCCATGGGAACTCCTGAAGAAGCACTAGTTGCCAGTCAGCAGGGAACTTCAGCAGAAGCCCCTGGACTGGAGGAAAGAGACAGACTATGCAGGAGACACTGGTAGGAAGTAGCCCAGGGTGGGGAGCTGTACTTGGTGTGTTTTGGTAGGATTCCCTGATGAGCTAGTGATGGTCCACTCCACCACTGAATGGGCCCTGAGTTGTGACCTGGTGGAGAGGGTGGGCCTGGGTCCCCTTACCCCTTCCTCATGGACCCCATGAGTGGCTGCTAGGCCATGCTGCCTTGTGTGAAGTGAGTTGGACTAGTGACTGTTAGGCCTGCCTGCCTTGAGGTGCAAAAGTGTTACTAGTGACGGAGGCTGTTAGGATGCATGTGGGGCTGAGTACAGATTGAGGGGCCTCAGGCATCCAAGAGGAATGGGTGGGCTTGCTCCATTACAGGCCTGTAAAGCCCAAACTGGTGATATTCTTCATTTCTGTTCACTTTGGACCTGAATTTGCAACTTGGACTTAAATAGGAATTTTGCCATTGATTTAAATGAGAGCAGTATCCAACCCACAGTGAATGGAAGTGTCAGGTACTGAGAATCCTCCAGGATCAGGCTCATGGTGTGCCTGTTTCTTCACTTAAAGAAAAACACAGTCTTGCTTGGTGCTGAGTGCTTTCAATTTCTATTTAAGCCAATGGACCAAAACCTGAAGCTTTAAAATCAGTTAAATCAGATAAAACTTCAGTGAAGTTAGTGGGGATTTATCTGAGTTGAGACTGAATAAAAAAAACAAGAAAGGACCTCAAGATTTAGTAGATGCTGTAAGTATGTAGTTTCCCATAGTTAGTAAATGTCATCAGGTGATCTTTGACCCCAGTAGATGCTTTAGACCAAGAACTATAGCAATTTGGGAAGATGAGTTTGTGTGTTCTCTCTTCCTTCCCTCCCTCCATCCTATATGTACTGTTGCTCTTCTCTATAACTAGTTCTGTGCTGGCTCCTTTCTTCTACGAGTATGGGATACAGCTGCGGAGTGGTGAATGTCTCCTTTGATCTCAGCTGTCTTTGTGCGCTGCTGAGGCGGGCTGATGTCAGTGATAACATCCTGTAGGTTATCACTGTGTCCGGATGCTGATACTGTAAATGTGTGATATTTCCATATGGCCTAGGAATTTATTAGCTTGAAGCCTGTTGATGTGGTTTACCAACTCAACACTGGATGAGGAGTTAATGAGCACCTCAGAGGTCAGTTATCGCCTCCCCACCACGACACCTGAGGCAGGTATCAAGCCTGGAGTTCGGAGCTAAAAGGGCTGAACCTTGTCCAGGTGGGGCTTACTGAGAGAAGCCAGGCTCAAGTCAAGTAGCCGAAATGCTTGCAGGCAGAACCTTTCTGAAGAGAGGTAATCTGCAGCAGAGCACCCTTTGCACAGGTGCAGGGAATCTGGACAGATGGCCTTTTGAGCAGTGTAGAGATCTCTTCTTCAGCAAAACCAGCTGAGTGGCAGAAGCTCTGCAGTGAGTCTGGGGAAGAGGTTTAGATAGTGAGCCGAGGAGGAGGCTCTGGCAAGACCTTAGGCTAGTTAGTTGTCCAGGGAGAAAGCAGTGGGTCTGTTCGAAGGATTACTGAGCCAGAAGCCAGTGGAGCTGGAGGACTTGGGTTCCTCTACCAGCCCACCAAAGGTGGCATAGTGGAACTCCTGATAAGGGAGTCAGACAGCCCAGCATGAAGTTTAAGGGCCTTTGCATTATTGGCTTTACCCAGATGGGGCAGTGCTGTATGTAGCCTGTTTGGAAGGCCGAGTCATGGGAAGATGCAGACCATTACTCTGCCAGAGGGGCTGTCAGCCAGGAATGCAAAAGAATTCTGCCACTTCCAGCCAGAATTGCCTGAGATGGCAATTCATGTGTGTACAGGCCCTAAAGGGTGTTGGGATGGGCAGTTCTAACTGCAGTCCCTTGAGTTGAGGGCGGGGTAGGGGGCATAATATTTCTAAAGCTACAGAGTACATCACACTGGTGGGTTCTCAGGATGTCCCAAACTGCTGCTACTTATTCTGGGAAACCTTGTAGCTTATAAAATTATGGATAGGTAAAAACCTTCTCCCCCTTCTGAATTGTTTGCAGCAGCAGATTTGTTGTCCATCACCACAAATCTGGCATCAAACTGGCTGTGTCTGCCTAAATTCAATGTTTACCTCTATTTTGGCTCTCCCTGTGGTAGAATTTGCAATGTTTGACCATCCCCCTTGGCTCAAACTTGGCAAATGAATATCCCATATTTAACTGTAATGAAACTCCAGAATGTTGGCGCTTTCCTCATTTTTTGAGGAAGAATGGCTCTTGTGCAGAAGAGGATTTTTGCGCAAAAAGGAGCCGTCTACACAGCTCTTGTTTGTGCAAAAACCTCTTGCACAAAAGGGATTCGAGGAGGAAATGCAAATGAGAGCGCGATATATGCAAATGAGCACTCCATTTGCACTGCCTCTTGCGGAAGAGACTCGGAGTGTAGACGTAGCCTTTGTGTTTCATAGAAGGTATACTTCTCACCCCTTCCCCCAAATCCTATGTTCGCTTAAGATACTAGATTCATGCTGGTTGAACTGCCAGTGGTTCCTTGACCCCAAAGATGGGAGCTGGATTAATCTCTTTATGAAGAATGAGGAACAACTGTCCTCACTATCATTGTTTTGAATACACTATGAAATATATATTTTTCTTCTGGACTATATGGCCTTAAAGAGGGCAGGAGTTTGCTCTACTACGTTATGATTGAGTAATGCAATCTAGTTCTTGTGGTCACTGAAAGGATTTATTATGGAGTGATCAGGCTGTCCCTTAATTAAGATGCTGCTACTTCTCCTTAATTGTGGGCCTAATATGTGTACCCAAACTCCTAAGCTAGGTCTACACAAAGGGATAAGATCAAATTAAGATACACGACTCCAGCTCCATAATGCAGCTGCAGTTGTGTATCTTAACTCACATTTTTGGCACTGTCCACACAGTGGGAG
Source organism: Pelodiscus sinensis (assembly GCF_052426305.1). NCBI lineage: Eukaryota > Metazoa > Chordata > Testudines > Trionychidae > Pelodiscus > Pelodiscus sinensis. The sequence continues at coordinate 151,638,635 of NC_143053.1, forward strand.
CTGGATGGGAGCACACACTCTCCCTTTGACTTCCCTTACTCCGCTTAGGAGCAGGATTACCTGTGCTGATGGGAGCATCCTCTCAGTTCAAATCAGCATGTCTTCACTAGACCCACTAATTCGAACCCCAGAAGAAGGAGTTTGACAGCTTTGATCTTATCTGTAGTATGTAGACAAGCCCTTAGGGAATTGAGGATTGTATCCTTCACTGGTGTCCAGTATGTGCTGTCAAATTATTTAATTTTTAATAAGTGTTGAACTAAGTGCAAGCTTGTGTTTGCATTATTTCTGAGAATTGATTCCCCGGGAAACCAAAGGGGTGGGGGAGAAACATGTGAGAAATGTTTGCTTGACCTCATTTTGATTCATTACTAGCAGTGCTGCTATGTACATGTAGAAAGAACTGCAGTTCAAGTCTGTAACAAATAATTAACTAGCAAGTGACTACTAGCAAGGAAAACTGCATCCACACACTTTGAAAGCTCATGTGATCAACTGTAGAAGGTTTGGGTTAAGTAAAACTGCTTTTAATGACTGTCACAAAATACTTAGTAAGCTGACAAACACTCAAGTGCATTATACTGTATTATGAGTGTAGCTTCTTATTCTCATTTTAAAATGTATTAAATACCAGTAAATCTGCTTTTTGTTCAGGCAAGTATTGGCTAAACCCAATCACTATTCATACATTCCTGCTGTCTATTCCTGCCATTCATGCTTTATATTGCTTCTAGTCTATTTCATACTATGTACAGGTGCTAATCAATGAGAAAATACTCAAATCTTAGCTTGGTTTACATTTTTTTTAAATAAAAAGAAATCAAGTAGAGGAAAAATCCATGTTTTGAGATCAGCCTCCCTTGTGCTGCTTTTACAAACATCATGCCAAGGAATCAGACGTTTACCTTCATTTGAGGCTCTAATGTCCACAACTAGTATCTTGGGTTCCAAAAGACCATGTGTGGTTCTGGCATCAGTTGGGTCTGTAACTACAATATGCAGTACTGGTGCTTCAAGATGTTGGACCTAAAATTTATACATTTTGGTTTCTTTCAAATCTTAACTATGAATTGGCTCTTTCAGATGGAAAACCTACCAACAATTATTTATGGTTCCATAGGGAAGTGGTGCAGGACAACAGCATTTTGCATCAGAGCTGAATCAGGTTGTCAATTTAGAAATTGTGCCAGAACAGGATACAGTCATGGGTCTTGGACACTAGTGCACTATGACTGTTTGAAGATGGTGAGCTTGCACAGTCGTTATCTTTGCTCTCTAACTTCCTATGTGCCACATGATTACCTCTTTGTAAAGCTACTCGGGCTGCCTTGTCTTTATTTTTCTGTTCTCCCTCTTACCATTCCTTAGAATCACAAATTCAACCACTTCATGATCACTTTCACCCAAGCTGCCTTCCAAATTCTCAACCAGTTCCTCCCTATGTGTTAAAATCGAATCTAGAATAGTCTCCCCCTTACGAGCTTTCTCTGTCTTCTGAAATAAAATCTCCAATACACTTAAAGAAGTTATTGTTGTGCCCTGCTGTGTTGTCTGGATAGTTGAAGTTCCCTATCACCAAATCCTGGGCATCGGATGACTGTTTAAACAAAACCTCATCAACCTCTTCCTGGTCAGGTGGTCTGCAGTAAATCCTCTACCATGACATCACCCTTGGTTTTTTTTTTTTTACCCCTTTTATTCTTCCCCATAGACTCTCAACAAGTCTTTCCTATTTCCATCTCAAACTCAGTCTTAACTGTTTAATGCGTGGAGGTGTTGCCTTATACTTTCTTCCTGAGCAAGCAGTACCCTTCTAGTCTGATATTCTAGTCATGAGTATTATCTTAAATTTCTGTAGTGCCAATTATTTCATAGTTGTGTCTTGACTAATTTTTCAAGTTCTTCCTGCTTATTTCCCATACTACTTGCATTAGTATATAGACAACGAAGATTCTGATTTGATTTCATCCCACAGTTCTGTCTCGACTCTCCTTTGTCTACTATCGCAGCCCATGCTCCCTTTCATTTCGGGCTCATCTCCATGCTTTTGACTTACCTGTGGATTTTGGTCACTTGATCCCATCAAACCTAGTTTAAAGCCCTCCTTGCTAGGTTAGTGAACTTGTATCCAAATACACTCTTCCCTCTTTGGCAATAGGTGGACCCCATCTCTGTTTAGCAATCCTTCTTTCTTTCATCCACACATGAAAACCATATGTAGGCTCTCTCTAGGTCAAGGATTGTAGCCCTTGTTGCCTGTTTCTTTTGACAATGTTTGTAATTGTATAGTCTAACAGTAGGACAGCTATTAATTTCAGTCAAATTATCAGAACATCCAAAAAATGCTCAGCTAAAATACATGTCAGAATTATTGAAAAGATCTAACTGAAGGCTTATGGATTTTTGTCTGTTTAGTCATTAACAGACCAAAATGTGTTAATTCAGAATACAAACAGTTTCTGTTTAAACTTTGTATGTTTTTCCAAAATTGTTTAATATTTTAGAAACTAATGAAGACTTAAATCTGTATTTTTTTGTCCTGTAAGCATGGATGCTGTATTCAAATTATGCAAAAAGAACAGCACATCCTAGCATTCAAAATCTTTAGGGATCTGGTAATCAGATAATAACCAAATACCCTAGTAGTCTTGTCATTTTTATAAAACATTAGTCACTGTGCAAGAAACTGTAGAAATATGAGATTGTTAATCGAATTTAACTGAAGATGAAATGTTCAAAATGACCAGTCAAACATTCTGAATATTTCTTTATGAATTCTAGAAATACATGACAGGTGAGCCAAAATGTAGGTATAATCATAATTTTTTACACTTTAGGACACATTTATCTTTAGAATCAACTCTCTTCACCCTATTTTGTCTTCGTTTACCATTCTGAAAAATGCTGTTGGGTTAGAATGAACAGGTTATTGGTGATGAAGGAGTTTCTTTCTGTGTATACAAGGTTTACACACCTGGCATCAGCTCTTAAAAAAAATAATTACCCACTGAGGCATATAAATAAAGGTCAAATTTTTAAACATGCTCTGTACCCAGCAATTGTTACACCTGTGGCTAGACTTTTCAAAAAGTCAGTACCCAACTGGAAATTGTGGCCATGTGTTTTGCTACCTGATAGATTCTGAACAACTGACTGTCGGACTTGATCCTACAAAGATGGTATATCTGTGAACTGAGGATTTACAGTTTACCCACTTCTCATATGGGGAGTATGGGACTTAGTTTAGGTTAATTTACCTGCTCTTTTTAACCACTACACCATTGATCTCCCTGGTCCCGTCAGTTGACACAGCATTGTGGGCAGATGTAGCCCTTTGGAGAACAAACTTTGAATGCTGTCCCCCTCCATAGTATCCCTTAGGGGATGACTTGAAAACCTAACAGCTCTTGGTGTGTGGTGTGAGGCTGAATCTGCAGACTGGCTTTTCACCTTTTTCAGTCAATGACCACTTTCTGAGTAGCAGTATCTAGTGCAGGCCTCAAGGCAGAACAAGAGGACCAGATAGTCCAGTCTATTAGCAATGCACTCTTTCCCTAACCATGTGTTTAGAAATAAGAGCTTTTCCTAGTCTCTTTGATTCAGTTGTTCCTCCAAGACTAGTGCTGCAATCTCCTTACCCATAAAATTCAGAGATTCAGAAAGCTCTGATTAGAACAGTAGAGTGCCAGCTGGGGAAATCCCTAATGATTTTTATATAGCCAAGGAGTGGAAGAGAAACTTGGAGTACCTTTTTTTTTTTTTTTTGGCAATGTCCTTTAGTCTTATACAGGATGTTACAAGGCTGTTTCTCCTCTGATATGTTATTTTAATGGCATGTTGTGTACACTCACTTGCCCTCTATTTTCCTGGGTGATAGAGATGGTATATCTGTATCAGTTGTAGCAATGTGCCAGTTGAGTGGTATTTAGATCCCAATTAGATTTAGGCCAGGGTTCTGCATTAAGGTTAAAGACTGAAATCAGGGCCAAAATTCAGGTTTGGGGGTCAACAGTAGTGAGTAGTAAAAATCTCAAACTTTTGGCTGATATCTCCAAAATTCGAAATGTGATCTTGTGAGGTTATCTGTTCTCAGACGTCAGTTTCACTTTTTTCTTGAGATTCTGTCCACACCAATGCCAATAAGTATTCCTCTTTGCTTTGGTTCTGATCAATAAAAAGCAGAATGGTAAATTTGGATCTATGGGTTCTAATCTGAAAGCTACACCCACTCATTAACATACAGATATGGAGCAAAGCAACAGTCTAAAAGATGAAGTGTCGTCCCATCCTCTTCCCTCTTCCCCACTCCCATCAATTGGCTGATAGTGAAACCTCAGCTAGACATGCAATTTGAATAATGTACTGGAACAGTCTGCTTCAGTTTTATTATGCCTGACCTCACTAAGCAGGTTCCGCAGCTAATGTCAAGTAATATTTTCTACATAAAATATACATGACTTCCTAAGTGGCTTGAGATCAGGAGAAAAGACCCACCCACCCATCAGAATGTGTTCTATCAAGCGAAAGGTGACTTAAAACTTTTGATTTACAAGTTTACATTGCCTTTAACCTCTTCACAGAAGATAATTTAAAAGCAAACTGAACACTCCGTTAAACTTAAGATTACAGTTCTATATTCCTCTATTAATGTCTCTTAAACCTAATAGCTAAGGCATAGCAAACATCTTCAACCTCTCATGCCTAACATTGCAAAAATGTAAGCTGTCTGAATTACATGTTCATGATACTCCTGAGTTATGGGGTAAGTCTGTGCTCAGAACTGTTAGATTAGGAAGTTATAACTGGGCCAACATTAAGGGACAGGTCACTTAATGTTCAAGCCCAGATAATTGTGTAATTTCAACAAAAGGAAGCTTCACAACTCTTAAGCATTAAGAATTAAGCATTGGCAATTCTGTATCTTGTAGAAAGTGACCATTTATTCCACGCTACAGTTTCAGTTCTTTATCAATGGCCCTACTGACTTTCTTCATATATACATGACCCCTTTTATGCATTCTTTATTGAATTACCTTCAGCTTTAAATTCAAATGAGGGACTGTGATTATTCATTCTCTGTATTTATACTTTCTTCCAAGTTGTGTTTTGGCAATACTATAGTAAATGAGAACAATTTTGCTCTGAATCACTTCTTACATTTGATTGAGAGCACAAATGTACAAGGTGTCTGGGCAGAGGTTTTAGGTGTAACTGTCTGCTGAAGAAAGGCTAGTTGGTGTGGCTACTGGAAGACATTATGCCAGTTCAGGTTTATAACACTAATCAGGTGCCACATTTGAAAACATAGGATCTGATTCTGTCACATTACTGTAGTACCATGCTAGTAAAACTTCACTGGTTAGAACTAAAGTAGGAAAAATGAGGCCCAAATATGGTCTTTAAGAATATATAAAGAGCCGAGATGTTAAGATGTTTGTGGGCACAGTGACCGCATAACAAGATCATATCTAGCGTAAAATTAATGGCCATGGTTTTTTCTCCAAGATTGAGTTATGACTGGTCCTAATATTATGGAGAGAGATTTGGGTTCAATGATTTACTCAACTAGAAAATATTTCAGATGAAAGAAGGGCTAGAACAAGTTAATGATACACAACAGAGATGAGCAGTAAACAACCTGCAGCGTGGACATGTTTTGCTAGGGTTAGCCCCTGGTCAGTCTTTCTACACGCCTTATTCATCTGCACTTCCACGTGTGCTGCTCACAGCTCCTGTTGGCCGCAGATCACCATTCCCAGTCAATAGGGACTGCAGGTGATGGGTGGGAACATCACCACTAGTTATGTTAACCAGTGGGGACTAGAAAAGGGTTGCTCTGGCCAAGCTGGTGTCCAGTGGGCCCCACCTGTGTGCCACAGCCAGGGTTGCTTCAACCTAGCCAGAGCAACCTCTACCTGTGAGGCTGCTCCAGACTCCTCATCACCCCCACCACCTGAACCTATTTAAATTAACAGGATAAACTTAAGATTTAACCACTTAATAATTTGGGTTTTACGTCACTAGTCTGCACCACTTCCTGCAGCTCCCATCAGCTGGAAACAGTGATCTGCAGCCAACAGGAGCTGTGAGCAGCTAAACTTGTGGACATGCAGGTAAATAAAGCATCTGGTAGCCTGCCAGGAGATAACCCTGGTAAACTGTCTGGCCCACAGTAGGGATATTAGCTGACTATCTGCAATTTAATCAAGTAGTCAATGGAATTTCCATAAACTAGCCCATGGGCGGGGAGGAGGAGTTTAAATATAGTAGGAGCTGGTGTGGCATGAGCCAGGACTAAGCCACCTGGCTCTTGCTACATTTTAAAAGGCAGAGGTGCAGTGCAGGACCTGGTGTGAGCTAGGACTGCTTCAGTCCCACTTGTGCTAGATCCCATGCTGCACCTCTGCCTCCCTGCACCATGGAGACAGTGCTGGGAGAACCAGCTTTTAAGCCAGCTCTCCCATCACCGGTTCCTGCTCCCTCTCACTTGCTGCCTCTGATATAGAGGCAGCAAGGGGGAGATAAATGTGAGCAGTTGATTCGACTACTCTTCTACATCCCTAGTCCACAGGCTACTTATGGCCCACTCTTGATATGCAACCTGACTCACTAAGGGTACGTCTAGTCTACAGAGCTTTTCCAAGGAACATCTCTGCTTTTCCAAAAGAAGTTGGGAAAGCAGACGCGTTTTGTCAACATCCCTCTAAACCTTGTTTCACAAGGAAGAAGGGATGTTCCAAAAGAGGGTTTTTCCCCGACATTTGGCCCCACATAGATAGGCCAATTGTAGGAAAAACCTCTTTTGGAAGAAAAGTGGAAAAAGATACTCAAATTGCAGTTCACAATTTGCATATCTTTTTCTGACTTTTCTTTGTAGTGTAGACAAAGCCTTAGAGTATATACATATGGCTAGCCAGCAAACCTTCATTGGTCAGCATTCACTGTCCTGACAAATACATTGTCTGTTCTTATAAATGTGTACAAAATAACCTTATTTGTATCTTTTGGCTTTTTTTCCTCTCCTGTTCCCAAGCCCAGAAATGCAGTATGTCTCTAGTATGCGATCTACTATTATCAGAAAACTAGTAGCTCTCTTTGTAAAGGTTTCAAATGTGGGGACTGAATATAATTGAGAGTCTGGCTATGTCTCGACTGCCAGGAAAAGTCGGATGCACAAATTGAGAACCACAATTTGAGTATCTTTTTCTGCTTTTTTCTGATAGAGACTTTTCCAAAATTTGGCCTGTCTACATGGGGCCAAATTTCAGAAAACTCCTCTTTCGGAACATCCCTTCTTCCTCTCGCTGAGAGGAATACAGGGATGCCAAAAACATATCAGCTATGTCTACACTAGGCCACTTATTCCGGAAAAGCAGCTGCTTTTCCGGAATAAGCTGCGAGCTGTCTACACTGGCCGCTTGCTTTTCTGGAAAAGCAATGACGATCTACTGTAAAATTGTCAGTGTTTTTCCGGAAAAACTATGCTGCTCCTGTTCGGGCAAAAGTCCTTTTCCGGAAAAACTGTTCCGGAAAAGGGCCAGTGTAGACAGCACAGTAGTCGTTTCCGCAAAAAAGCCCCGATCGTGAAAATGTAGACGCGCTTTTCCGGAAATACTTTTAACGGAAAAACTGTTCCGTTTTAAGCATTTCCGGAAAAGGGTGCCAGTGTAGACGTAGCCATCAGCTTTTTCAGAAACTGTTCTGAAAAAGCGGACGTGTTCCTTGGATGTGGCAGAGCTTTTCCGGGATACCTCCAGTATCCTGGAAAAGCTCTGCAGTCTAGACAGCCTCTGTTGGAGCTGTTCTAGACAAAACTTTCTCATTCACTTTGGTCATGTAATTATGGGAATTTTTCAATACAATGGTAGTGGTGGTGTTGTGTTTGTTTTGTTGTTGTAGGGAATGTTTTCTTTCTTCAGGGTGAAAGGCCACATTGAAACATTGTTGACTGAATGAATAGCTTTCTGTTCCAAGCTCTCCGAGCAACATAAGCAGTCAGCAGAAATGAATAAATGTTAAACCCTTTCACACAGGGCTTGGTCTCCTTGGTACTATATCTCTTATTTGGACCTCTTTCTTTATCTAAAGATCTGTTGAAGAAAATCTTAACACATGACAGAACACTCCTGATTCTTTGAAACCTTATAGTGCAATACAGTACCAGTAACCCCAACCAAAAGGCTTCACTTTCAAGTATCTAGGACTTAATAACTTCAGCATGGGTATTGAAAGTTTAATTTTCTGGATGCATAATATGACATAAAATCCATCTGCCTTTTGACTTGTTCAGAAATTAGTTTTTCTGGCAGGGTCTACTGTTATGGAGCTCAGCAGGCATATCTTTTCAAAATCATTCAAAGAAAAGATATACTCACGCTTGGCCCCATCTTTATAATTATGAACATTATCTTGGGGGACAGGGGGAATCATCTTTCCTCCTTTATTTTTTACCTAAATAGGCTTTGTTTTAAATATACTGACTATCTTTCTCTTTATTGCACACTTAAGTACAAGAGAGGACAAACTAGGCTGCAGTACAGAATTTCTTCTGTAAGCCGTAATCTCTCAAATGTCTGAGGCATTAGTTGAATAGACAGTGGCTGGCCCTTAAATGGGTGTGTTCCAAGGCAGAGGGTAGGAGTTCAGCTCCTGCTTTGCAGTCCTAGTCTGGAAGCAGTAGGCAAGTCAGGGATAGGGTGACAATGCTAAGGTAGGGTTGCCAGGTGTCCAGCTTTGAACCAGACAGTCCAGTATTTGAGCTTTCTGTTCAGGAAACAAATTGAGAAAATATAAATGTCCGTTATTTTCTAAATAAGATGTAATGTAGATTGTGATGTAATGTCAAGTGTGTCCAGTATTTTTGTTGAAACCATCTGGCAACCCTACGCTAAGCCAGCTTTGGTTCTCTGCAGAGAAGAGGATTCACCATATTAATGGGGATATCCTAGCTGAACTTTCTCTGTGTAACCTCCAACATTTCTTCTAAGACAGGGTAGCTTTAAAAGATTCAGCCAGAATTAAATCAAGGACTCCCTGTGGCTCATGCTATATGGCAGCAGGTCAGACTGTATAGGGTTCTTCTGGCCATAGAGCTTATGAATGTGCTCCCAGTGTGAGCTAACGTGTTAACAAGGCATGTGGCAGAATAAAAAAGTAGGTCCTTTTCATGATAAATTTGCAAACGAAACAATTTTGGTTAATTCAAAAACTTTCTTGGGACTTGAACAAAACATATCTAGGTAACATGATCATTTTGTTAACTTTCAGTTTTTCTTTCAGGAGGGGTGGGGAAAAGGGGAGGGAGATGCCAGTGAACAATTTTCAGTCAACTCTAATCATGAGCCCAAAATGTTGAGCAACTGCAAAACCCCAGTAGACCTCGTTCTGAATTGCCTTTCATCCCAAATTCCCAGCTCACCTGTATAGCAGAAAACCAAAGAGGCTAAAATATTATGCTCTTATAACTTGCAACTACTTTTGAATCTGGCAGGATGTTTTATAGAAGAATTGTAGGACAGCAATATTCTAGCTACATCTGCAGTAATTTGTTCTTTGGCAGAACACATCAGAAAATAATCCCATGGTGACAGAACTCTAATGCAGCATGGGCTGGGTAAATGTTTTCACTATACAGTCCTTGATTTGTAGAGTAAACATCAATGTTACTGTCATAGCAGAAAAACAGTCATGTTAATGCTGTAAAGATCTCGATGTAAAATGAAAATTGCTGCAAATGCAATAAAATAAGAATTTAATTCACATTGAACCCCTCCATTTTAAAGAGAAATATTGCAAGAACTGTTAGTATTCATGAAGGTTTATAATTAAGTACTGTTAAGTTGTTACTGTTGCAGCTGAATTTTAACTTTACAGCCTGCTGGCATGCTTTCTTCTGTGACCTAAATCCGTCTAACTTTTTGTTTTTGTTAAAACCAATGAATAAAAACACTGTCTAGGGCTTCTTTCAAGCAGATCAAGCAAGCTTGTATTGCAGGCAATGCCTTATACATTTTAACTACCTCAAAATATTTGAAATCTATAATTAAGTTAGAGGAAGATCCACATGATGGAGGTGAGGGGTGGGAAATAGCGTTTTGTTAAACCTCCTTTCAACTCAGTCCAGTTGAGACCGAGCAAAAGTTGATCTAAGTCTGTAATCAGAGAGAGTAATCTTTAAGCTTAAACAGGCATTTACTTTGCAGATGCAAATGCCACATTACAATTTAGTGTCTTAAGTACAGTTTTCACTTACATTTCATAAGGATGGCTTAAAACAATTCTTCAAATATATATTATCAAGAAAATTGATCAGAATTCTGATACTGTATATTTCAAGTAATCTCAGATGCCTAGTCTCATGATTGCTTCTGGTCAGAAGCAATGTAATAAAGTATACTTTGAAGAAAAACAGATTGTTCTGTGTAGATTTAGTCTTTATATTTTTGCCTTCTAACTTTGATGTTACTAGGTTCTGGTTTTGAAGGTTTATTTCATGTACTGTCATGGGAGGAAAGGGGGGACAAAATTGCTGAGCTTGTGGGCAAGTAGGACTGACCTCTTCACTCCTGGAAAGGGCAAGGCTTCAGATGCAATGGGTGTGACTGGGGCTAGCCTCTCCTGGGTTCTCCTCAGTGCTGTCAGGAGCACCCTGTCCCTCCCCCTGGCAGCCCTTAGTGCTTCCCCAAGCAAGCCATCTGAGCCTCTGTCTATTTAAAGGGCCCGGGGCTCTGGCTGCTGCCGTTACTGCAGAAGCAGGGGATGGTGGCTGGGAGCCTTGAGTCCTTTTGGATTGCTGGGCCCCAAAGCAGCCTCCCCAACCATCTAGAGGCTTGATTTGCAAAACAAAATACCCTTGTGATAAGCTGGTTCATAAATATTATACGTCATTCATTTCTTGGATTGTTTGCTCCGCAATTTGCTTTCTCACACTGGCCCACCTCTAGCAAAATGCTGCAACCCTACCCTAAACTCTGAAAGTGGGATCTATTAGACTGGAATCTTCTCGAAGTTGTGGACAGACATCCAAGTTTTTCCTTTATTTTTGCAAGATCAGACTAACACGGCTACCTCTCTATTACTAGAAAATAGAGTGAGCTTGATGCATGTGGTACAGATGTAAATGGCTGCACATAAAGGTGAAGAGTCATGAACACAAGGGAGCCCAATCCAGCAATGTTTAGATACTCCTGTGTAAAAGTTGGAGTAAAATCTAGAGCTGGTCAAACTTTGAAATAACCATTTTCCATAGGAGAATATAGTTCTGGTGAACTATGCATAATTGGATGGGGTTTTTCCCAGACTTTCATTTTGGAAGAAAATTATGGGGAGAGGGAGTACTCAAAATTTCTCATCACAGCTTTTTTGAATGAAAGACTTCAATGTTTGTTTTCTATTATATAATATAATCAACACAGGAGAAGGCTCAATCAACCTGAAACAATTTCTTAATTTTCTCAAAGAATCTCGAACTTTTTCTATTCACTCCAGTTTGAAAAAAGCAACTCGGCTAGCTTTTTGCAAAAGAATTTCCATCCTTCCTAATAGCACTGTGTGACGTAAGGCACATGCAGCTCATCAGGCTAATCCACTGTTGAATGTCCCTAGGCACCGCTTCCACTGGCTGTGGTTCACTGTTGTTGCATAAATTGCAAGGTTTCGTCCCCTTGGAGGCTAGTCTGATTTACCCCAAGAAGAGAGTCACACTTTCAGGCTGGGTCCAACTCAAGTTTATTGGTTGCAACCACGGTACGGCTAAGGAACTCAATGTTCAAATCAGAGCCGACCCCCAACATCTCATAGGCAGGGGTTTTTATAGGGTTCACATCTTTCCTGGTTTAGGTGCCTTAACATGATAGGTTACTTCATCTTTGACATTTAGCATTCCTATAGGTCAGGTTAATTTTCTAAATGAGGTTAAATACAGTACCTACTTGCTGAACAATGGGCAAGCCATACTTCCCTTTTTCCTTTCCTGCTTGAGCCGGTCACAAGTTTAAAGGATGTGGAATCTATCCATATCTCTACTTAACAGAAGACTGGTTTCACTTCCCCTCGTCTCCTTATTATAAGTTATTACCTGTGACAGGCCTTGACCTTTGTCATGTCTTACTCCTATACAAATAGCAAATATATCTAAGCATTAGCAATGTATGTATATTGTACGTGCCCCTCATAGGGGAATCAATGGCTCCGGGGGATTTGACTTCCCTTTTACACATCACTGTTACTGGCCAATGGGAGCTGCATGAAGTAGTGTGGGCCACAAGAGCATGCTGGCTGCTGCTTCCCACAGCTCCCATTGCTAAAGAACCACAGACAGGCCAGGGAGAGCTGCAGGGGGCCATTCCTGCGAATGCTCAAGGTCAGACTATTTCCCAGCCTGCCACTGGGTTACTTTGCTGGACGGTGTGCAGACCAAAGGCAGCAGGCTTCCTGCCACCAATTTGTACATTGAGACTAATATTTAAACCAGTGTCTCCTTTAAATACAAACACCCATCTTACACACTTTGCCCTCCAAAGGTGCTGAGCTTAAGACCAAAAGGAACCTCTAGAGCCTGTGTATCACAGGTCACCAACACCAGAGAGCATACTAAACCCAGTAACCAAAATTAGCCAAATATTACAGCCCACTGGAGACTGAAGTGTGCACCAAAGGCAAAATTAGGTGGAACGGAGGTGCACCAATTCATGAGGTCATTGCAATGGCAGGGAATTGACTGAGATGACAGATGATTCTGAGAAGTGACCCACACAGAGGAAGGCAAAAGCAGAGGAAACAAGATTACTGCCCATCTGACCTGAGGAAAGTTCCTTCCCAGCCTCACAGGGCAATTACACCCTGAGCAAGTGAGCAAAGGCCAGCCAGCCAAGCACCATGCATTCTCTTTCCCTCAGAACCACTCCCTATTCACTGTCCCATTTCCAGAGGTGTTATTTCTGATCCTTCAGAGGAAGGAGACAAAACTTCTTTCTGCCCCCTACAGGAGACCACCCCAATCCCTGAAGTATGAGCTATAGAAGCATAAGACACAAACCAGAAGGACTGCATGGCTCCCAAACCAATCTCCCACCATAACAAGAAATCTTATAAACAACAAAGTCCTATGGCACCTTAGACTAACAGATTTATTGGAGCATAAGCTTTTGTGGGCAAAGACCCACTTTGTCAGAGGCATGCATCTGATCAAGTGTGTCTTTGCCCACAAGCTTAAGCTCCAATAAATCTGTTGTCCTGTGGCACCTTATAGACTTTCTCATTGTCTATGCAGATTCAGACTAACATGGCTACCCTCTGCTACTAAGAAATCTTATGTTATAGTCCCATTCAGAAACTTGTGAAGCATTGTCTTAAAACTAAGTTGTTTGCCTCCATGTCCCCTAGTGGGAGGCTGTTCCAGAAATCACTCTCTTTGGATGGTTAAAAACAATCTTCTAGTTTCCATCCTCAGGTTATTCATGGCCAACTTATATCCATTTGTTCTTGTATCCACTTAGTCCTTCAGTGTAAATAGCTGTTGACCTCTTGGTGTTTGCCTCTCCCCCATATATTTATAGAGAATATCCTTTCCCAGACTTCTTGCATGTTTAAACAAGCTAAACTCTTCTAGTCTCTTCATAAAACAGGCTCTGCATTCCCCTGGTCACCTTGGTGACTCTTCTCTAGACCTAAATCTACAAATTGTTCTAATTCAACTTTCTTGAACACAGGTGGGCAGAATTCTATTGAATGAGGTCTTACTGGTGCCTGGTACAAGCGTATCAACACTTGTCTATGTACTGGCAATGTCTCATTCAATGCAACCAGAAAGTAAAGAATTGGATATGCAAGTGGCTTCATTCTTATGAAGCCATTCTTATGAAGCCAGTTGGGAGGATAATGCCTAACCCCACCTTAATAGCATTTCTCCTCCTGTCACCTCACACTGAAGTTCAGGAACTCTGTGCTTCTTTCTGTGTGGTAATTCTGAGCTCTAACATAATAATCATTGTTGGTAAAAATCTTGGGTTACTTTTTGCCCCTGCTGTTCTGAAGTCAGGTTGACAAGGTGCCTAGTAGAAATTGTCCATCCAAAATTTGAGACTGTTATAGGATAACTGAGAAATTATATCTCTTTCTTGGTTGTGCTTGTTCTAATTTGCAAGCACTGTTAACCAATTTCTTCTCTGTTACTTTCTAGTCACTTAATTATGTGAAGGGGATTTTTGGCATGCTTTTAAATAAGGACCACCAGTGTAGGTACTTTTGTTTTAAACACCTGCATCATTTAGATGAAGATGCAAGTATCTTTTTAAATTGTCAACTTGTACTGAAGTTATAATTTTTCTGTGAATAACTAAGATCAATATCTTCAAAATATTGGTGCTCACTACATGGTGAGAAGTCTATGATAACGCTTTCTTCTTACTGCGGTTGTGGGAGGCTTTTTGTGTGTAAAATAGTGGAAGCCAGTTTGGGTGAAAGTGAACATTTTATCATTTATTTCCTCTTTCTGAAGAAAGGAAAGAGTGAGAGCAGTAAAATAAGGACAATGAATTTAAAAAGAAAAGGCTTAAGCTCAAAACTGGTAGGTAGGGTCCCATGGGCAGAACATTTTAAAAAAGGAGCTCAGGAGAAGCTTGCAACTTCAGACAGTATTAAAGGCATAACAGCAAATCTTCCAGATGTGAAGAAAAGACAGGAAGAATAGTAAGAAGCCACTTTAGCTACATAGGAGATCTTTAATGACTTGAAAATCAAAAGGGAATCTTGCAATAAGTGGAAACAGGAACAAATTGCTAAGGAGCAATCCAGAAGAATAGGACAGGCATAAAGGAAAGGCTAAGTCACAACAAGTTACATCTAGCAAAGGACATAAAAAGTAATATGTTCTCTAGATACATGGGAATAAGAAAGATGAAGGCACATGTAGATCCTTTACTTAGTGGGGGAAGTAATAATGGATGACATCAAATTTGAGGTCTTCAATGTCTGTGTTCCTTCAATCTTCTATGAAAAGGTTAATAGTGACCAGATACTCAACACTAATATCAATATGGAAAGTTAGCAAGCCAAAATGGGGAAATAGGTTGAAAAATTAGATGTGAAGTATATTTAAATCAATAGCACCTGAGATGTATTGTAGAGTACTTAAGGAATTAGTTGAAGCAATCGAGAAACCATTAACAACTCTTTGAGAACTGATAGAGGATAGTTGAGGTTTCAGAGGATTAGAGAAGAAAAATCATAGTACCTATTCTTAAAGGAATGAGAAACCAGGAATTTAGTCTCGTTGATACCTGGAGTTATACAAACTGTGTGTTTAATACTTGTTCCAGTAACACAGTTAAAAGGAACAGTTACATGGATTTGCTAAGTCATCCTAATTTCCCTCTTTGACAGGGCTACTGGTTTACTGAGTGATGGGAAGCGGAGGGGAAAACAATGGATGTACTTATTTTAGTAAGGCTTTTGCTGCAGTCCCACATAACAGCCTCATAGGTAAACTCCAGAAAGGTGGTCTAGATTAAATTACTGTAAAGTGTCACTTTCTAGGGTATAATCCAGGCCAGTGAGGGATAGTGGCATGACCTGCCCAGTAACCCTGGGTGTGTTAAAATGCGTCACTACTGTAACTCCCGTATCTGGATGTTCCCTGCAAGCATGCACTGAGTTCCTGTGGATCAGGAGTGCTGACTCAAGCACATGTTTGTTACTTTATAGACATACTTTGTCCTCCACAAGGTTTAGTTACACCTGGCAAGATAACGCAACTTATAATCCTATCCCCTAGTCCTAAATTGTGCACAGAACACATGCTCTGGAATGTCCAGCCCTCTCAGGCAACAAGACTTAAAATAAGTTCAGGGATGGGTTATTAGGAATGGCTGCAATCAGTGCTTTTTTAGTGATGGTACTGCCCAATATGCAGTCAGAACTTACCTGGAAAGAACCAAGTACCGGCACCTCTGTAATGGAAATGGCCGACAGTTAGCTGGGTCTTAAAGAGTATGGGCACCTTTCTGTTTTTTTTTTTTTTTTTTTTTTTTTTTTTTTTTTTTTTAAAGCACTGGCTACAATCAAATGAAAACTAAACCCTTTATAGTGGCTAATTTCACACCATAAGCTACAGTCTTTGTTCAAAGTATTTTCCAGAAGAATGGCTGGCCATCCTTTTGTTCAGGGTCTCCTATGAAGTCCAAAGTCCTTAGTTAGGTTGTTTTCAGTGAATGATAACTTGAAGTTATTTGCTTCGCTTATAGTACAGTGAGCCTTTTGAAATTGATTCCTCTGAAGGTTATTCCCACCAAGTAAACTTTATTCAAACTATAAAAAAAGGTGCTGTAGAGTCTCCTGGAGAAGAAAGCTCCTTGGTGTATTTAAAATGCAAATTGATCTGGCCATGCAATCTCCTCCTTTGGTTAGCTTGACGATTTAGTTTGCTTTTTTGCCAACATATGGTCATGGTCTCAATGCACTATGGAAATATCTTCCAGGTGGCAAAACAACACTCCTTTAGGCCAGATGCAGTCCCCAACTTGCCTGGATCCAGCCCCTGAGGCCCAGAGCTCTCCCCAGCATTGGGGAGCCCAACATGGTGAGGAGTGGCTTTTTGTCACTTTTGTGTGCAGCCCTTGACTTTTTTTTCCTGTGGGTCAGTGGCCCTGACCCAGAAAGGTTCCCCATCCTGGTCTAGGGTGAGCACTTGAGCCTGCACGGCAGCCATACTTTCAGAACACAATTCCCAATATGTAGCTTTATATCTGTTCCCTCTACATATACTGCACAATAATATTAATGATCTGCATGTTAGCTTTTGAGTGTCATACACACACCTTAAATGTTATGACACTGGTGAGTTGGGGTACACAGAACTGTTCAGGCCAGTTGAAACTCGCTACCAGCATAAACTATGCAATGCAAGGCAGTTATGACATTCTCAGTTACCACTCAAGAACCAGTATATTTACTGAGGGATAAAACCAGATTATCTTATCAAAACACTCAGGCTATGTCTACACTCACGGCTTCTTGCGTGAGTAATATGCAAATGAGGCTAAGCATGGAATATCACGGAGCCTCATTTGCATAACTAATGAGCTGCCATTTTTGCAAAAGAGGCTCTTGCACCAGAAGGAGCTGTCTACACTGTCCCTTCTTGCACAACAAACTCTCTTGCGCAATGCCATTCTTCCTGGAAATAATTGGCATAACAGCATTGCACAAGAGGGTTTTTGTTGCACAAGAAGAGGCAGTGTAGACAGCTCCTTCTGGCACAAAAGCCTCTTCCGCAAAATGGTGGCTCATTAGTTATGCAAATGAGGCTCAGCAATATTCCACGCTTAGCCTCATTTGCATATTTCTCACGCAAGAAGCCGTGAGTGTAGACATAGCCAGTTAACATATATAGCTTCTCCTCACTCTGAGGCTATTTTCAGTAACTCAGTAAACCAGAAACAGAGATGAAACTTTCAGTTGGTGATTCGTGAATACTATTCCATTCACTTGAAAACTGACATTCTTTCCTCCTTCACTTTGCACAGTAGTTAAAATTACAATGTTTCCAGCCATCTCATGGTTTGAGATGAACTGAAGAGTTTTAGAGTACTTGTTCTATATTATAGAGAGAACAATTTAACAATAGAGGTCTTTTAGGTGATATAACAAAGATGTTAAATTGTACAACTATTACCAGGGCTCCTTGCAGTTTAAAATACAATAATTGGTCTGGTGTCAAACATAGAATAAAGAAAATTACTTCATTTTATCAGTGGGGCCAAATATAATAAAGTGAGTACTTTTGAAGCTAGAGTGTAGGCAACTGCCAGTCAATTAAATTAACTGGGGAGGGGGAGGATGATGGAATATGTTATGTACTTAAGGACTGCTGTAGCTATTACAAATTTGGATACATAAAGCTATACATTTGTTAGGTTAGAAAACAAATTACAACCAATGCCATAATTAAAGCTAAAATTTCATTGAACCTGGAGTCTTTTGAAAACAAAATTGTTAAAAGATTTGGAAAATAAGTGTGGGCACAAACGGGAAGATAAAATGTGCAGAAGGATTTTAATAGCTAACTGCAGGGATTGCCTAGGTGCATTTTAAAGCTAAACTTTAATCAAGCTTCATCTCTGAACAGGAGGAAGAGATTTTTCTAATAACAGATGAGACAGAGAAGCCAGAAATCTATCCCAATTTAATAAGGAAAACAGGTTGTGAACTCCTCTTTATTGAGGACTGAGACCAATTTAATACTACAATGAGGACCATTAAAGTTTATTAGATTTGTCTACCAGCAGAATTAATACAAATATGGCATGGATTATTTAAGAAATATGTATAATCTGAAGCTAGGTTGCTTTCAAATCTCTCATGTGTGAAACAATCTTTTATATTGATTTGACAAAATTGTCATTATATGGCTAGAACAAACATTTGGAAGCACTGATATGGCAACAGGAAATAACATATGTTTACACTGTGATGCCTGTGTACTCATGAGAGAGCCAGAAAACTTATTCCTTCTAAATGTACTTTTAGAATTCAAATATCTCATTATAGAAAGAATGAAGAAACTGCTTTGAGATGTTGGAAGTTCTAGTTCAAGTCTTAGTTGAAAGAAAATACAGGCTGTCCAAACAAGCCCCTAAGAAGCCAATAATCTGGATAAATGAAAACAATCTTGTATTTAAATGAAAACAAATACCAGGGCCCCCAGCTCTTGCGGATCAAGAAGCACTTTGTCATCCACAATCTTATCATAAAAGAAGCCCCCGGCTTTGTTTCACAGAAATTTAGCTTAATGAACCTGCAGGCCCAGTGCAAGCTCGCTTAATTCCTACAAGCTACCTGTGTGCATTTATGTCTTCCGTAACAAGGCAAGTGTGAAGGAGTATTCATTGTATTCAAGCCTAGACTGGCTTACAAGTGAGGCTACAGAGACACACTCATAGAACACCGTACTACTCTATAAATCCAGACTCCATGTAATAGACAACTTGCCCATGTCCAGACAATCAAAATGTAAGTTACCCACTGGGGTTGATGGAGTGGTTTTCTGATAATGAAATATCCAAGACTTATTGTCCTGTGGATATTCTAACTTTCATCTTGAGGAGATTGCTGATGGAGTAGTTCTTTGATTCAGTTGTTCCTCCACAGATTTGAGTAAAAAATACTTCAAAATAAAAGTGTGAACATTTTATGCATAAAAAGGACTCTGTTCTGCTCTTTCTGAAAACTGTGACTTACTCAGAAGTAGATGTCTGTATCTGTACAAAGCATTGCTACAAATAAGATGTCTATAAAATAAACATTAAACGATTAATTCTATCCTTAGGTGTACTGTGTAGTGTTCTACTATATAGCTCATCCTGGTTGCCCTAGTAATTTCTTTCTATAACCTGGAAAATTAATATACTAAAGATTTTTATTCTAACTTCTATAAAGTGTTTGAGCAGAAAATACAGTACGTATTCCCTTGAAACATGGATGCCTTTCTAAAAGATGCAATAGCTCAAATAAGAGAGAGGCTTGATATAAGAAACACTTGATAAAATGTTAAAAGCTGTTAAAACGGTGATCACAGGAGATGGCCCTATTCCTTTTCTGCCCTTAAAAACATCTAGGAATCGAAAGTGGGATATGAGAAATCACAAATATAAATAGTGGGATTAAGAAATGAGGCAATAATCCTTCCCCCACCACCGCAAAAAAGCAAGACACCATCTCACCACTTGAGAAAGGAAGTGTATGACTTGCCTCACTAAATGACAAGCAGCCAACTCAAAGTCTCTTAGAATTTTGATGCCTCTTGTCCCTGTCTCTGCTATAGTGACAATAGATCTTTCCTTTCCTGAATAGTCCTCTTAAAAGTGATATCCCCTTCTTTCTGCAGTTCCAGGAGTAAATTAATCTCCCATAATTCTTTTAATTCAGGCTCTTAGCAATGAACAGAGTATATTTCTAACTGGTCCGTCCTCAGGAAGAATGATGCATTCAAACCACAGTAATGGACAGACGAACAGTAGCAGTGACTATACAACCAATTTCTCTTCCAGTTCTCCTGCAATAGACATTTTCCCTGGCTAGTGTTTCCTGCCTTCTATTTGCAGATGCCACAACTGTTTCCAAGCTAAAGAGATTCATGGAGTGGACTTCCTGTATTGTTCTCTTCAAAAGCCCAGTCGTAAATCTGAAGTGGCTAAACAAATATACCTTATTAATGAAGGCTACTTCCTGATGGAATAAAAAACCTCAAGCTCTAATAGAAGAGATATTTGCAACTTTCATTGGAATTGTTCCAACAGCTAAGTAATATCAGCCAAAAAAAGTCTACCTTTTGGGAAATCTAAAATGACATGTCTCTTTTTGTTTAACTCCAGTATCTTCTGTTTTTTATAAAACAATATTCATGTAAGAAGCATCTTTGAAGATAAAAGGAAACTCTCCTGGGTGCTCCCTCAACCTAGTTACTCAGCAGAGCATCAGACAGGTAGGTATCTCTTTTGTCTGGTTATTAATCATACAGAAGCCTATTTCACCGCAGAGTTTGGGCAATGGAGTTTCTAGCTCTGGAGAGAATTAGAAAAATCATGGATTTCTTAGCCCAGACAGGCTTTTTTTGCTTTGTGGATTCTGAAAGAAGCACCGATTCTATTCTTCCTTGAAATGATTCCTTGGTCTCAGCTGCACTTCTGAGTAAATGCTACAGAAGTATGATCTTCAGATGTGGGTGCTCAACTTATTGTGGAATAAATAGGTTGTTGCATTCAGGACAATTGTGCCTAAAAGTGAATTTATAGGAACCACAATACTCTTGGTGACAATATGGTCCTGGTGGGGAGTTTATGGTCAATCATTTGAGCAGCCTTATCCAGGTCCAAAGCAAGACTACATGTTAATCTTGTAGAGATAAGTGCAGCTTTAAAACTGCCACACTGGATTCCTTAGTCCAGGATGTTTTTGACAGATCAGACAATTTAGCATTCTAAATAAATCTGGGCTGAAATACTGTTCCCATTTGAAATCAGTGGATGTTTTGCCATTTGATGGGCGGGGAAGAGAACAGGAAGAATGCAGACAATAAAAACTGCTGTAATCTGACTGTCCTGTTAGTAAAATGCACAATGAAAAGTCATCAGACACTACAGTTAACAAAAATCACCCCAAAGCCCTGACCAGAAAGAGGCTACAACAGTAGAAGAGTTTGCATGGACTAGTTACGCCTGCTTATGTGTGAATTTGGTTCCAAATCAAGCTTTCAGAGAAGTAGCAAAGAAATGAGGTTGGCTGGATGTTCTCCTGGATTGTTCTTTAGGGAACAATCAAGTTTGAGTGTGTGTGTTTGAAGTAAGTTCTCAACACAATAGTTCAGTTCCCTTTCAATGAGTTTGTGCCATGGATAATGGTAAACAGAACTACAGAAGATAAGGAAGGCAGAACATGACTAGAAATGAGCCCAGAGGCCAAAACAGCATTCATATGCCAAATTAGAGCAGCTGGTGATGAGTCTATACAGTGCTTCTTAGAACACAGAAGTCTGTCTTGCATAGAAATCAATGAATATTAGCTCCTCACAGCCTGAAGTGGAGGTGCTAAATCTTTTTGCAGTGTTGTAGCCATATTGGTCCCAGAACATGAGACCAGGTGGATGAGGTAATATCTTTTATTGGACCAACTTCTGTTGGCAGAAGGGACAAGCTTTTGAGCTTCCGAGCTCTCCTTCAGGCCTGGGGAAGGTAACCAGAGTGTCAGAGCTAAATGCAAATTGGGATAGATTGTGCAAAGCATTTCAACAAAGTGCCATCTCTTGGTGCTTGTCTTCCATGGGAACCTGCACTACACCTTCAAAGAAAAAACCCCATCTATATCTGCAAGGAATTATAAAGCATGGACTAAACTGACAATGTTTTTATGGCTCACCTCAATTTATAACATGCCCTACTGCCTTAATTTCCCACGTTGTGGTCTCCTACAGCATGTATATTTGTCCTTACTTGAACTTAGCTTGGCAGCTCTGGTTACCTTCCCCAGACGTGAAGAACTCTGAAGCACAAACTCTTCCACTTACATTGGGCCAATAAAAGATTACCTTGCCTACCCTGACAGTCCTGGAAATAGAAACCTGTCTAAACTCCAGGCACTCTTCAAAATAGTTGAAACTGTATAGAATAGGATTATACCATTTTTGTACATAGAGGCTGTGCCTACATTGGCACCCTTTTCCGGAAAAGGGATGCTAATGAGACTTGTCGGAATTGCAAATGCCCCGGGGATTTAAATTTTCCCCACGGCATTTGCATGAACATGGCTGCCGCTTTTTTTCCGGCTCGGGGCTTTGCCGGAAAAAAGCGCCAGTCTAGACAGGGATCATGCGGAAAATAAACCCTTTTCCGGAAGGTCCCTTATTCCTCTTAAAATCAGGAATAAGGGATCTTCCGGAAAAGGTTTTATTTTCTGAAAGATCCTGTCTAGACTGGTGCTTTTCTCCGGCAAAACCCCGAGCCGGAAAAAAGCGGCAGCCATGTTCATGCAAATGCCGCGGGGGATATTTAAATCCCCCGCGGCATTTGCAATTCCGGCTGGTCTCATTAGCATCCCTTTTCCGGAAAAGGGTGCCAATGTAGACACAGCCAGATTGTACGTAACATATGTAGTTTTAGGTTAGAAAGATAGCCCCAGGACCAATCACAATCCCAAAGATTGGCTTGTTTGAATTTCCTATGTACCAGGGCTGTCAATTGATCTGCGTTAACACCTGTGATTAATGCAAGGCAGTATTAATGCATTAATTTTTTAAATATGTTAATCTCAGGCATTAATACAGCACTGCCCCTTTGAAGTGCCATTCCAGCACTTCAAAGGGGCAGTGCAAGGAGCTAGGGATCAGCTGGAGTCCCCAGCTGATCCCAGGCTCCTAACATGCTGCCCCTTTGAAGTGCCAGAGCGGCACTACAAAGGAGCAGTGCAGCTTATAGCTGGGGATCAGCTGGGCACTCTAGCTGATCCTTGGCTCCGCGTTGCACTGCCCCTTTGTAGTGCCGCTCCGGCGCTTCAAAGGGGCAGCATGTTAGGAGCCTGGGATCAGCTGGGGACTCCAGCTGATCCTTGGTGCCTCTGGTGCTGCCCCTTTGTATCACCACCTTTGTGTTTCAAAGGGGTAGATGCACGGAGCCTGGGGTCAGTTGAGGACTCCAGCTGATTCCAGGCTTCCGCAGTGCTGCTGCAGCGTTTCAAAGGGGGAGGGCACATGATCAAGCAATTAATCACCATTACATTTTTTAATCGCTTGACAGCCTTACTATGTACATGATAGGTGTCAAATCTTTATTAACCAGACAATGCCCGGTTGAATGTGTTTGAGGGCTTGTGTGCATTGCTCTGATTTTTGTAACAAAAGCCTAGAATAAGCTATATTCAGTATTTGTTGCTGGGACTGCTCCACTTTAGAGGTCTTATACATACAGATATGGAAGGCTGAAATCCTTCCCTTTCAATCCAATCATAGAAGATGTTGAAATTGGTATAACACAGATGTGTACCTTTCCCTGGGATTTTTAGGAGGATGGTATCTTTTTACTGAAGCAAATGTCTTGTGGGAGGTGGCTTCTAGCTTTTCAAAGACATATCCAAAGTCCATTGAAGTCATTGTATAGGCTCCTAGTTATCTCAACAGGCTTTGGGTCAGGTTCCAGATATACAGACTATTCCCCAGGTGATGTGCATATGAGTCTGATAGCAGAATCAAACTTAATATAAGGTACAGTGACCCTAAAATTGGCATAGTAATTACTGCTTGTTTGGATGCAGATGAACTCAAATGACTTCATAATTAAAGTCTCAGTAATGAAGCAAGTAGAAGTTCTGTCAAATTGACTCCTTTGCTCTGAGAAACAGTATTGCAGGTATGTTATAGATAAATGTAAGAATACTACAGAGTGGGGGACTACTGAAAAAACTGAAGGAAGATGAGAATAAATCCCAGGTGTGTGCATCTCTGTGTCGTTTTTACTTTTCCCAAGAAGATTATTCATATCATATTGCA
The DNA here is from genome assembly GCF_052426305.1 of Pelodiscus sinensis. Lineage (NCBI taxonomy): Eukaryota > Metazoa > Chordata > Testudines > Trionychidae > Pelodiscus > Pelodiscus sinensis. The sequence goes on from NC_143053.1 coordinate 151,662,666, forward strand.
TGTTCACATTTTTACTAACGATCTTATTGTCCAAATGGCTTCCAAAGTTTCACAGGCAGGGAAAATGATCAATAGGGTGAAATATTAAAAAGGGAAATTTTCTCCTACTTATTGTGGGCAGCACTGTCAAATCTATTGAATTTATGATCTACCGGAAATTAAACAGTGACAACATCACCAGAAAAGATAGGCATACTTGCAAGATTTTCTAAATCAGGCTATGTATACATTAGCACCTCAGATTTTTATCAAGTGACTGCTGGCAAGTAACCATGGATAATGAGAGCATACTAAAAATCGCTTTTATAAGTGACAAAGGAATGTGCTGCTAGATCATGAGCTTTGTATTTAGAAATGTTTGCCTACTGCCTAGGCTATGTTCATTTACATGCCCATAGTATATTGTTGAATAACATAATGTCACTCACCTCTGAACTACCTTGCAGAATTAAAAAAAACACACCCAAAACAGGATTTGCCCTTTACCAGAGGTTAATTGAACATTAAATCTCTTAAAGACATGTCTGGAAGTGAAGTCTTCAAATGCTGAAGCAATCTGAAGTAGTCTCATGTCAGAATAGTATTTTTCAGAATTGGGTGCTTATAATTCATCTCTCAAATTTGTAGTTCACCACTACAAAAACTGGTGCACTTATTTGCAATAGGGTTGAAAACCTAGCATCTCGTATTTATGCTTAGCAGAACAGGATATTAATCATTAGGCAGCTTGAATCACAGGCTTTTCCTTAAGCAGACGCTTAAAGGGCTTCAGACTTAGTTAAGACAGGTCCCTTTGAGCCTGAGGTTTAAGCAGATGGTTTGAACTGAGGGATATGTTGTGATGTTTGAGATTTGAGCATCATATTGTTTGTGTGTGGGGGTTGAGGGGGAGCGGGGGACTAAGCTTATAGAAATTCAAGGAGGTTCTTCTATCCTTTCAGTGCTGTCAGGACTGATTTGGCAAGATAATTCCTAAAGGCGTCTAAATATTAGATGTGGTGGCCATTTGGCCAGAAATTCTATCCCTGTCTCTGTCCTGGGTGGCTCACTTAGTCAAATAACTGTGTACTTCATGAACTCTAAGCCTAAATACTTATCTTCCGTGGGTCTAGGATGTAGCCAATAGTGACAATTCTGGTGTAATGCCTACACAGAAGCACAAAATAAAGGTCCCCATTAATGCCTTATTCCCTGAATACTGTTGATTTAAAAAGATCAACATTAAAATTGTAACTTCTGTACACAACTGCTTATTTTTGTACAGAAAACAATATGGAAAGAGGAGGGCAAAAGCTCTTTTACTAAAACAGGATGAATATACATAGAAGACTGTACTACTTTCCTCTTTTTCCTCTGAGGTCTTCTGTTGTAGTACTGACCAGGCTCAACCCTATTTTGCTTGTGGTCTGCAAGACTGCAGTCCATGTTGGTTTGGTTTGTCTATGTATCAGTGGTTTTTTTTTAACATATTACTATATTTGAACCCTCTGGGAACAAAATAACAGAAGGAGAAAAAAATCCAGGTCAGGCATGTAACATTAGAAAGCACTAATGCATGGTTACCAGGCAAGAATATTTAAACAGTGGCCAAATAAACCTTATTGCAAATAATACAAAAATTCCCCATTTAGATGAGCCATAAGAATAATTTCTTGATCCCATATTGCCAGAGTCCTCTGCACACCTTAAATGTTTCACAAACACAATTACTACAGGCATCCAAATGAAGTGACCAGCCCAGATAAAAATAAAATACATGTAGAGTGGAAAAATAGAATAAAATAACTTGCCCTACTCCTCTTCTTTCTCTCTTCACTAATCTCCTCTTCTCTCCCTTCCCCCCAAGTACCTATCAAAGCAATAGTCAACAAAATAGAATCAGATTTAACAAGAGAAAAATTCTTCAGCCATACCTTGAAGGATAATAAAGACTGGTTATGACAGTTATAGGTTACTATTACAGAGGAACAACTAGCACAGTAATAGCTATTTCTGACCAAAATGGACTGGACCCAAACCATTTTGCTTAACACACAAGTGTGATTTTTAGACTTTAGCAAAAAGTCAAAGAATCACTTCAACTATTTCAGACATTAAAATGAGAATTTTGAACATGTAGTTGTCAGTGTTATCGGCTATAGTAGCTGCTGAAAGAAAATGAGATTTAAAAAAAACTTAAGGAAGTTGAGAAATAAATGGCTTCCTAATGAATAATGGGAAAAGAACTTGAAAATAAAGGTACATGAATAGGCAATATAATCATATTTGCTGCCTATCAGCTTTGAAAAGGAAATATTTTTAGCACACAATGCATAGACAGACTCAAACTCCTTGTAACAGGATGCCATTGGGGCCAAGAACTTACCAGATTTGAAGGAGTTTGGACATGTATATGGATAAAGAGACTATCCAAAGCTTTTACAGAAAACACTAAGACTATTAGAAGGGAAAGAACATTGTTTCAGGATTTATATGGAAATCAGTCATTGGATGCATGTGTTCTCTCTGCATTCTCCATCAGCTCTGGCCAGTTGGCCCATACAATATGCTCCTATGCTCCAGTTGAACTGTCCAAGAAGGACACTTATGTTATATCTACACTACAAAGAAAAGTCGGAAAAAGATATGCAATTTGCGAACCCCAATTTGCGTATCTTCCACTTTTCTTCGGAAAGAGGCTTTTCTGACATCTGGCCTGTCTACACGGGGCCAAATGTTGGGAAAAACTTTCAGAACATCCCTTCTTCCTCATAAAATGAGGCTTACGGGAATGCCGAAAACGCATCTGCTTTTCTGAAATGTTTTTTTTTTTTTAAAGCAGACACGTACCTTGGATGCAGCAAAGCAAAAGCTCTGCAGTCTAGACATACCCTTAGGTTAGTAGTGAATGCACCTGGCCAAGTTTATTGTCAAAACAGTCTTATCCAGGGAGCTAAATGCAATTCACTCAGCATACCTCTTGCAATTCAATCAGCATAGTGAATGGTGGGACTTTCCATTCCCCCTGTCAGCTTGACAAAGTCCATTCCATCTGCAACTCTTCTTTATACGCCCATATAAGTAAATTACATATAGCCCATCTGACATGACTAGTTACCACCCTTTATCTTGTATATGTTTGTTCAGTAGAAACATCTGTCACCAGATCACCCTGACCTTATCTTTGAGGGAGGGGGGGGATCAGTGTCTTTGAATCAACTTTAGAGAGTGTTTACACCATAAGCCAATAGCAGGGTGTTCTGGTACCACCCCTCTGGAATGTGTTTGCATGAATGTCCTCCACTTAGTAGTATTTAAGAGTGTGGGGTATGTTTTGTCCATTTCAGCCCTGTTCTTGCAAGTTTCTGCGAACTTGCAAACAGGTATGTTTATGACCCAGCATCAGATCTGCTTCCAGCCTGACTTCTTCTCACTTTGCTTTATATTAGTAAGGTTTGATTGCTACTTTAGTTCAGGACTCAGGCCTCTTATACAAAGCCTCATGTCTCAGACTCTCTTGTACATTCCTCTGAAGCTTCTGGTGCTGACCAGTGTCAGAGGTAGAATATTGGACCAGGTGGACAACAGGTCTGATTTAGTACAGCAATTCTTACATCTCTAAAATAAACACTTGTTAGCTTGTGTCAAAGTAGATGCACCTTAAAATCGGAGGCAATTGAGTTAAAGGCTACCACATACTTAAATCTAAACTAAGGAGAAACCTTCTGAGATTCTCTGAAAGAAAGAACAACCAATAGCTGCAATTGAGAATTCAGAGGGGTAGCCATTTTAGCCTGTAACTGGAAAAACTTAAAATGATGAATAGTCCTGCAGCCCCTTAGACTAACAAATGTAGAAGATGTCGGTTGTGCCCATGAAACCTCATGATACCATCTACATTTGTTAGTCTCTAAGGGTATGTCTACACTACCCTCCTAGTTCGAACTAGGAGGGTAATGTAGGCATACCGCACTTGCAAATGAAGCCCGGGATTTGAATTTCCCGGGCTTCATTTGCATAAACGGGGAGCCGCCATTTTTAAAACCCCGCTGGTTCGAACCCCGTGCAGCGCGGCTACACGGGGCTCGAACTAGGTAATTCGGACTAGGATTCCTATTCCGAACTACCGGTACACCTCGGGGTTCGAACCAGCAGGGTTTTAAAAATGGCGGCTCCCCGCTTATGCAAATGAAGCCCGGGAAATTCAAATCCCGGGCTTCATTTGCAAGTGCGGTATGCCTACATTACCCCGCTAGTTCGAACTAGCGGGGTAGTGTAGACATACCCTAAGATGCAAGCCTATCTGAAATTTTTCCATTTGTACATAGTTAGTGGGGATGCCCTTTGGGATCAAAGTCTCTTCGTGCTTTTAGTAATAATGGTGTATATATATCTTCGTTTTAACTAGGGACACAAATTGTGGTAGGCAGTCTTTCTGAGGATTCTTTGACAGTATGTCTCCTCAACAGACAAAATTTACTGATGTCACCCATTGCTGCTGGTTGCAAAATGTAATGCAAACCACCTTCTTGAAAAAGAAAACACCAGCCATGGAAGAAAGGAATGGAAGAATGGCATACTTGATATTGCAGTATCTGTCATCACCAATATCTTTGAGGACCATATTGTTTTAAGTTACTGTTGCTATTAGCCACGTATTGTATGAAGCTTGCAGGGTGGGGGGAGAAGAGATTGAAATGTTATTACTACTTCTCCAGGAACTAGCAAGGGGGGAGACGGTGATTAGAGTGAATCACCTTGGTTAACTGCCCTGGGAAGACTTGTTTATACTGGTGCAAACAGGGTTTTCTAAAGACCAATGAAGAGGGCAGTTTGATATAAAAGGTTGGTTTCAAATGGACTTGGGGTCGGGAGGGGCTTCTTTCTGATTCAGCTAATATGAGGATCTTCCGTTCAAAGGGGCCCCAAACCTTGTAGTCTCTGGTCTAGTAAAGCCTCATAAGACTGACTCTTGGGAGGGAGGGAGAGGGAGAGAGGGGAAGGGGCAGGGGGAGAGGAAGAGGGGGAGAGAGATTTAAACTGTTGTCTTTTGTGTATTCTCTAATTTTTTTAAGGTACAAGTAACCCTCTCCTCTAAATCCCCACAACTGCATTGTTAAAATGAAGAAAATCAAATCACAGCCCACTATGTTTTGGAACATTTAGTAATTTTGTATGGAAAGCTTGTGAGGGTTTTTGTATAGTTAGACTACAAAGATGAATATTATTTGTATTTGGATATTTCTTATAAAAGCATAATCCAAACCATTGTTTAGTAAAGAACGAATGCTCACAGATTTTGGGAAATGGATGGAACAAAGTCATTACATATTGAATCAATAAACACATGTTTCTATGATTTGGGAATTTATAACCACTTTCTGAAGTTAAGTCCCATTTTTTTCAATGAGAGCTAGACTTCCACATGCCTACATAAAGAAGTTTGTACCAGTTCTACTGGTACATCCACTCCATGTAGTTCCTCCTAGCCAGTGTAAAAGAGACAGCATAACAAAACTAAAGCCGAAGTGATAAGCACAACTAAAAATAGGCTTCTTGCACGAAAACGTCTACACTGCATGTTATGCCAGAACAACTATATTGGTTTAAAATGCACCTCTTGGGTTATACAAAACCATCCCAGTGTAGACCAAACCTAAATCACAAAGAGCCAGATTTTTAAAGGTAGCTAGAAAACTAAACTAGCAGGTAGGCTTCTACAGTGGTATTTGCAAAAGTGTTTGCATGCCTAACTCTGCTCAGTAAATGATTGTATGTTCAAGGTGCTTGAGAACCTGTGGGTGGAAGTGAATGAGGACAAATGTGTTTTGATTCCTACATAGGATCATATAGTCAGCCTCAATATAAATAGGGAAGGTCTCATCAACAACCAAAACTCCTTGAAAGCCAGCAAACTTTCCTTTTCTATTGTATTGCTGTATCAGGGGATTGTGTTCAGCTTCTAAGTCTTCTGCTTCAAACATGTTGTTTGATTACATTTCCTTCTCTGGGCAGGGGTTTCTTGTTTCCTAGAAGTCCTACTATTTTCTGAGGACTAGTACTTGGAGGTAAATTCCTGTTTTTTTAGGAGCCAGAATGATACAACTTCCAGTGTTAGTCTGCCTAAAGTTTGTGGTTACCATCTGAGAACTAGTCAGCAGGCTTAATCCCGTATGGAGATTGCTGCAGACCTGGTGTAGTCGAAGAAGATTAGTGGAATTTCACTTCTCCATATCCACATATGGAGAGCTAATTTCTTCCAAGTGCATTGCCTTGTAATTCCCCTTGGAATGTAATTTCAGAGGGACACCTACTACAACTAGTTTCATTGAAAACACTAACAACTAGGGTTAATCTTTCACCTGAAGTTGCTTGCCTACAGTTGTGAGAGATCTGTGACAAACTGCTTTTCGCAATAGTGATACCTACAAAACTGAATTCACGCTTAGATTCTGAAATACAGAAACTTGTCATGAAACTCCAGAATAAAAACAGATTAAATCAGCAGCAAGGAAAACAAGGAGGGATGGAAGTTTGAATACTTGAAAGACAAATGTGGCTGTTACTTGGTAAAGAAACTTTGAGAGGAGGGGTGAGCAATAATTTTCTGTGGGACCATTAGGAGAATTTTGGTAAGTAGTCATGGGCTGCACTCGTCTTTTGTATTTAATGGAGCTTTGGTGCAGAAGGGAGCTCCAGGCAGGGGATTGGGGTACAAGAGGAGATTCTGACCAGGGTTGAGGATCTGATAGGGAGTTGGGGTGCAGTACGGGGTTGTGATTTGGGGCATGGGAGAGGGTGACATGTCCAGGTTCTGTATGGTAGATGCTTACCAGAAGAGGTGGTTCCTAGCTAGAAACCCATCAAGGCACTTTAAACAGGCCATCTCCCTGTTTGCCAGGGTGGCCTCACACCACTCAGTGATCAGCTTCAAATATGTCTTCGCATGCCTCTTGGGGGCAGGAAGGCAGTGCACTGCCTAATGCATGCCCTGGCCAATGGGAATAGCAAGAGACAGATTGCTAGTGGCAGCTAGCTGCTTCCAGGAGTGGCGTGGATAGGGTTGCAGAGCACCCTGACTGCTGAAGCACCCTGCTGTGATGGTGTTGACATGGGTGTTGATCAAGGCTGGAGAACTTTGTGGCCCCTGACCCCAAAACACCCAGAAATCAGTTGGGGCCACAAGTGAGAATGAAAATCCTCACTGGCCCCTGACTGCAAAAGAGATTCCCCTCACATTAGAGCCTAGGGGGGGCCTAGCCTATTAGATTTTGTTGGCTCCAGCCCTGTGGTGAGATGGAAGGAGGACTGGAGCACCCCTGTAGGCTCCCCAATGCTTGGGGGGGGGGGGGGGGGGAGGCTGAGCTGGTGGGCCATATCCCCAGGTGAGCTGGTGGGCCATATCTGGCCTATAGGCCTTAAATTCCCCAACCTGGTATAGATGTCTACAACTCCAGAGTACTAATCCCATCAGATGAAATCCGTCCATCTGTTGCTATGGAAATTCTTTCCTCTATCCCACTAATTCATCTACCCCTCACAAGCTAGCATGAGGATTAAATAGGGCTTGATTAATATAGGAATGCAACATCCAATGTTTTTCTAGTTTTTTCAAAATATGTAAGTTTTATTCCAGATCAAAATCACCTTGCAAAGATTTACCAAGATGGTATTTCTATTGGATCATATTTTAATTGTCAGAAGGTGTTCTCTGACAAACTTTGTGTAGAGATTTTCCTAGAAAGATGGCGCTCACTTTTACAATCACTGTTTCCATTCCTCAATCCCACGAACTTCAGAAATGAGATTGTCCCACCTCCATTTCCCCACTTGCTCTTTTCACACTCAAGGCTCTGGGTTCTGATTGTCCTAAGGACAAGATATGGCATCAGTAAGGGTACATCTAGACTATTCTTTTTTCAAAAGGAGATATGCAAATTTGGAACTAATTTGCCTATCTTCTGATTGCTTTTTCGAAAACTCTTTTTTTGAAAGAGAAAGCAGTTTAGACAGGTTTTTTGAAAGAACCCCCACACCTCATTTTTTAAGGAAGAAGGGTTCTTTCGAAAAAGGGGTTCTTTCAAAAAATCCCATCTAAACTGCTTTCACCTTTGAAAAAAGGGTTTTCGAAAAAGCGATTGGAAGATATGCAAATTAGTTCCAAATTTGCATAGCTCCTTGATTTGCATAGCTTCCGATCGCTTTTTCAAAAACACTTTTTTTTCAAAGGTGAAAGCAGTTTAGATGGGATTTTTTTGAAAGAACCTTGCTTTTTCGAAAGACCCCTTCTTCCTTAAAAAATGAGGTGTGGGAGTTCATTCAAAAAACCCGTCTAAACTTCTTTCGCTTTTGAACAAAGCGTCTTTGAAAAAGCGATCGGAAGAAGATATGCAAATCTGGCACTAGTTTGCAGATCTCCTTTTGAAAGCGAAAGCAAGTCTAGATGTGCCCTAGTTTGGGTATCTGGGATCTCCCCACCATACACTCTGTCTCAAGGATTCTTGGCACACACTCACGTGAGTACTGCCCTTGCTGCCATGTGGTCACAACTCCTAGCTACAGTGCAGAGGGAGGCTTTATTGAACTAAAAGGGGCGTGGTCACGGCTGGAAAGAGGACATAATTAAGCTCTAAACCTAATATTATAGCAAATGTTGTCAACCATGACTCTGCCAATTAGGCTTTTGTAAGCATTTAAAGTTCTTGTCCTCTCCCCATGAGCACACCGTTAAAACCTGCCCTGCATGAGTGGAGTTATAGTGCACTGGTGCCCACACAGCAGTAAATAGCCAACTGGTGCCCACACAGCAGTAAATAATGGAATGAGCATTACTTCTCTTCACAGAAGAATAACTCAGCCATGCGTTGTTTAGCCTGTGGTAGGCAAGGGCTGGCTGCCTCACTTGCTAGATATGGGACTGACCATGCAGCAAATCCCCTGAGAAGTGACAAGCTTAGCACATTGCAAAGAAAATGAGAAGTCTTAATGGCCAAGGCAGCATTTTCCCAACTTTGGAAAACTGCTACCCTCAAAATGTGAAACCAAACATACCTACACTCCCCTTGGCTCTACCACGATCTGTTAAAGGCCTACCCAAAATGACTACAAACGCTTCAGAGGGCTAGCTGAGTTAGTCTGTATTGGGAAAAACTTAAACAACAAATAGGCTAGCAGCACCTTAAAGACTAACAAAACATGTAGATGGTATCATGAGCTCACATGGGCACAGCCCACTTCTTCAGGTGACTGGAGTATTAAAAGTTCAGATCCAAGAATAGATAAGGGAAGGTGAGAGAATGTTCAAGTTACAAGAGGCGGATAAGAACCTTTTGCACTTCTACCCATTGTTTGTGTAAGCAGAAGAATGGTCCCGCTATTGTGGGGAACTTTTCTGGATTCTGTACTATCCCAGTGAAATGGACCAGCGAAAGCATCTGAGTCCCTGCTCCCACTTCTTTTACCTAAAGGCCTCCCTGACCCTGAGGGCTCCCCTTCCACCCTCCTGAGTAGCAGAGTCCTTGAAATCCCGACAAGACTGGGCCCAGGTTTTCTGGGGCTTAATCCCCGACCTTGTAGTCACTTAGGAAAGGGGGTAGGGTGTCCCCACTCCAGGGTGCTCTCTTCACATTGCATGCTTTCTTGACCCAGTGATCAATTCATACAGTTCAAAGTGAACGCAATTTATTATTCTGCCGCTCTACTCTGCACTAGTTAGGCCTCAGCTGGAGTACTGTGTCCAGTTCTGGGCGCCATATTTCAAGAAAGATGTGGAGAAATTGGAAAGGGTACAGAGAAGAGCGACAAGAATGATTAAAGGTTTAGAGAACATGACCTATGAAGCCAGGCTTCATGAACTGGGCTTGTTTAGTTTGGAAAAAAGAAGATTAAGGGGGGACATGATAGCGGTTTTCAAATATCTAAAAGGGTGTCACAAGGAGGAAGGAGAAAATTTGTTCCTCTTGGTTTCTGAGGACAGGACAAGGAGTAATGGGCTTAAAGTGCAGCAGGGGAGGTTTAGATTGGACATTAGGAAAAAATTCCTAACTGTCAGGGTGGTCAAATATTGGAATAAATTGCCAAGGGAGGTGGTGGAATCTCCCTCTCTGGAGATATTTAAGAACAGGTTAGATAGACATCTGTCAGGGATGGTCTAGACAGAGCTTGGTCCTGCCTTGAGGGCGGGGGGCTGGACTCGATGATCTCTCGAGGTCCCTTCCAGTCCTATGATTCTATGATTCTATGAAACAGCAACTGATTAAAAAGAATAAGGAAAAATGAGAAAGGTTAAATGAAAACACATAGTCCTGCTCTGTAGCATGGGGACATCACAAACTGCAGTTTGCAGAGTGTAAAGACCGTTCACGGTCTATTCCTTATGGGTCCCAGGGCTCTCTCTCAGGCCCTGGCTGTGCTGCAGGGGGGGCTGCAGGTTAGACACACTTACTCTGGCAGTGACCACATAACTTCAGGCTGTAGGTGGCAGGACCCCTCTCCCAGTTGGAGTTACAATCCCTCTCCAAGTCTGGCCTGCGGGGCCTCTTCGCTGATGGTGTCTCCCTGCCCAGAGCCTCTTTTCCCCCCTATGCTGGTCCCAGCTGCTCACCACATCCAGCTGCAGACTCTGCTGCTTTGCCAGCCTCCAGCTCCTTACGTTGCTTCTCAGACCCCTTTGACTCTGGTCACTGCAGGTCTGCTGCTCACCACAGGGTCTGCGCTCCTTGGGCTGAGTGTGCCTGGCTCTGTTGCTGCAGGATTGCCCCTCTGCACAGCTTGCAATCCTTGGGCTGTGTGCGTCTGGCTCTGACACTGCAGGTCTGCTTCTTAACACAGGGTCTGTGCTCTGTGGGCTGTATGGGCATTTGACTCTGTCACTGCAGGACTGCCCCTCAGTACAGCTTGCTCTTCATAGCTCTCGCCCCTTTTCTCAGAGAGACCCAGAAAATCCCAGCTCACACAGAGGACGGGACCTGGCCTCCTAATTTCCTCATTCGCCTGTCCAACCTGTCAATCAGGCTAAGCTGGAGTGTTGGCCTCTTTCCATTGTCCCTGGGGTCTGCCAGTCTCAGGGCCCTGATTTCTCATGGACCCTTCCCCTTTTGGTACTGGGAGCTGGCCAGCCAAAAACTCCCACTGAGTTTTAGTAAGGGGCTAACAGTCCCCTTACATTTGGTTGGTTAAGTCATTAGGATGTGGAAAGTAGTGTACTAACCAGCCAATGTCTTTATTCATACCTTTGGGATAGGAAATCAAACTTGTAAATTAAGTTAACCCTTCCCTGTGTATTTGGCTTGTGGCATTGGCCTGAAACAACACAGTGACTTTGAGATCCATTAATGAGTGCCTGAGCAGGTTAAAGTGTTCTCAAACAGGTTTCTGTGTTGCCTTTTTGGATATCTGATTTGTGTCCATTAATTCTTTCCCGTAGAGAGACTCCAGTTTGGCCAATGTACCGGGCAGTGGGGCATTGCTGGCACTTGATGGCATAGATCATATTAGTGGATGTGCAGTTAAATGAGCCCCTGATGTAGTGATTGCGGCTGGGTCCAGTGATAAAGTCACTTGTGTAGATGTGTGGACAGAGTTGGCACCAGGGCTGGCTGCAGGGGTGGGTTCCTGGATGATTATGAAGGTGTGTTGCATGGTTACTAAGCAGAATTTGTTTGAGGTTAGGGGTTTGTCTCTAGGTGAGGATTGGCCTCCTCACCCTTCCTCTCCCTCCCCCCTCCAGGCCTGTGAGTGAGGGGTCATTTTCCAGGATAGGTTGTAGATTGTTAGAGGGGGTTTAAGTTGTGGGCTATAGGGGATGACAAGTGGAATTCTTTCTGTTTGCTCTTCTTGGCCTATCTTAAAGTAACAGAGAGGTAGCCATGTTCGCCTGATCTTGGTAAAACAAAAAAAGCAGTCATGTAGCACTTTAAAGACTAACAAGATGGTTTATTAGGTGATGAGCTTTCATGGGGCAGACCCACTTCTTCAGATCAGATCTGCAGACCAGCTTGTGCAATATACATTGCAGAAGAAGTAAATGCGTGGTTGTACAAATGGTGTCGCAGAGAGGGCTTTGGTTTCTTCAACCATGGGACTCTGTTCTGGGCACAAGGATTGTTAGGAAGAGATGGGATCCACCTAACCAAGAGAAGAAGGAGCATCTTTGCGGGCAGGCTTGCAAACCTAGTGAGGAGGGCTTTAAACTCGGCTAGTTGAGGGACAGTGACTAAAACCCTGAGGGGAGTGGGAAAGTTGGATACAAGCATAGTTACAAGCTGGGGACCAACCAGTTAAGTAGTAGTTCTGCAGAAAAGGACCTGAGGGTTACAGTGGATGAGAAGCTGGATATGAATCAACAGTGTGCCCTTGTAGCCAAGAAAGCTAATGGCATATTAGGTTGCATTAAGAGGAGCATTGCCAGTAGATCCAGAGATGTCATTATTCCCCTTTATTCAGCTCTGGTGAGGCCACATCTGGAGTAATGTGTCCAGTTCTGGGCCTCCCACTACAAAAAGGATGTGGACGCATTGGAGAGGGTCCAGTAGAAGGCAACCAAAATGATTAGGGGTCTGGAGCATATGACCTATGAGGAGAGGCTGAGGGAGATGGGTCTGTTTCATCTGCAGAAGTGAAGAGTGAGGGGGGATTTGATAGCAGCCTTCAGCTTCCTGAAGGGAGCTTCCAAAAAGGATGGAGAATGGCTATTCTCATTAGTGACAGATGGCAGAACAAGGAGCAATGGTCTCAAGTTGCGATGGGAGAGGTCCGGGTTGGATATTAGGAAAAATGATTTCACTAGGACAGTGGTGAAGCACTGGAATGGGTTACCTAGAGAAGTAGTGGAGTCTCCATCCCTAGAGGGGTTTAATCTAGGCTTGACAAAGCCCTGGCTGGGATGAGTTAGTTGGGATTGGTCCTGCCTAGAGCAGGGGGCTGGACTTGATGACCTTCTGAGATCTTTTCCAGCTCTATGGTTCTATGATTCTATGGTTGCTGGCACATGATGGCATATATCATATTTCTGTACGTAAATGGGCTCATATCACATTACTGGATGTACAGGAATATGTGCCATCATGTGCCTGCAATGTCTCTCTGCAATGTATATTGGACAAACTGGTCAGTCACTTCACCAGAGAATCAATGCTCACAAATCAGATGTCTCCCCACAGAGAAACCTGTTAGCCAACATTTTAATCAAACTGGCCATTCCCTTAAAGACCGGACAACATGTGTCTTACTACAAAGAGACTTTAACACCAAATTACAGAGGGAGACCTCAGAACTTTTATTTATGCAAAAATTCAACAAGTTGTGAATGGGCCTTAATTTAGATAAGTACCTTACACATTACAAAGACTGCCTCCCCACATTTTGATATTTGTAGTAACTCCAGATTGCTTATTGTAAGAGTCAATTAAATGGCTAATTTCCTCCTTCCTTGTCTCTTCCTTGTCCCCTCGCCCCCACCTTCTGTTCTATGTAGCTGATTCATTGCTGTGTAATTTGTTTTACTACTTCATTGTTATATAATGGTCATTCCAATTCACTTGCAGAATATGATTTGAAGAAGTGGGTCTGCTTCATCACCCTAATAAACCTTCATCACCTAATAAACCTTCATCACCCTAATAAACCTTCATCACCTAATAAACCTTCTTGTTAGTCTTTAAAGTGCTACATGACTGCTTTTTTTGTTTTATCTTAAAGTAGTTCATGTCTGGGTACTCTTCTGGCTGTCACTCAGAACAGTATAAACTTTAAAAAATTGAAATGGTCTGGTAGCACTTTAAAGACTAACAAAACATGTAGATGGTATCATGAGCTTTCGTGGGCACAGCCCAGTTCTTCAGATGACCAGAGCGTTGGTTGTCCAGGACCAAAATCTGGATGTACACCACTCTGGTCACCTGAAGAAGTGGGCTGTGCCCACGAAAGCTCATGATACCATCTACGTGTTTTGTTAGTCTTTAAAGTGCCACCAGACTTTTTTTTTAAGTTTATTCTGTACAGACTAACTTGGTTACCCCTGAAGACTCAGAACAGTGTGCAGATCTCAATATGTAGCATTTCTTCTCTTCTGAACTGCTGTGTTGAGCACTGAATGAGTTAAACTTGATATTTACTATCAGTAGCATTTGTGAGAGGCCTATTTTCTGCTATCCAGTTCTAGCCTAGGTTTACATGGTCCTGCCTCAATGCAGGAGGCTGGACTAAATGACCCCATGTCCCTTCTACCCTTATATTTCTATAACTTAGTTAAAATGGATGGGGTAGTTCATGCATTAGAACTTTTGTTCCAGGGTCTCACACTTGGGTCACATGGTGAAGGTCATCTTAACCACTATAACAGCTAGATATTTACTAAAATAAAGTGGGACAAACAACTGAGTCCTGTCTGCACCTCAGCTAGTTCTTTACATGAATGTTCTTAAAATGGCAAAGAGTGTACTTTGGGAAATTCTAGGCTAAGTAATGGCATACATGATACTATTTACTGTAAGATTAGGAAACAATCGCACTATGATAAAAACCAGGAAGTGTATAAATAAAAGATAATTAAGATCTCCAGAGCCTAGCGTATACTCGAGGCAAAGTTGCATCATGCTGGCTTTAGGAAACCTCCAAGCATAAGCAGTGTAGATAAGGGATGTGCAGAATTCCAAAAGGGCAGAAAACTAATTCTGAATGGAGAGGCTATCTCCCTTACCTGATTGTCAGGAATCATTAATCTTGTAAAAACCGATTAAGAATAATTGTATTGAGTATCCTGTGAATCCTGAGGAGTCATGAACCAAAAGTCTTTGCATAAGACTAGGGTCAGACACTCATCTCCTGTTGAGTTTGTCCCGCCCCCTCCCTCAAACAGCATTGGACCTTTGTTGCCAACACAATGAAGGCAAAGGTAGTTATCTGGTAGTTAACCCATCACTGAGTCAGCTCTCTGCAGCTGCTGTAAAAGTGCTCTGTTCAGGACAATAGTAAGGACTAGATAACTGGTTGAGTACACAGCAGGCTTCCCTGCTGCCTAATCGGCACTTTTGGCACTTCATCCATTAATGTAACATTGTGAACTCTTGATACCTTTTTTTTTATCAAGAGTTGCAGTGTATTTGGTGTTTTTTCTAAAGCCCCTGAAGTCATGAAACTGAATCTCAGTTCTCCTTTAAAGGAAATGTCTAGTCCTCACAGCTGTAAAGTTTGAAAACATAATTCCCCATCCCAAAAGACTCTCAAACCTGGTCACAAAGATCCCCAAGTAGGATATTTTTAATGTTGTGATTTTTTAGCATGGGAGTGATTTATGATTTTTTTCACTGCTTGAGGATAACAATATTGCTAATGGTAGAAAGAGCAGTAATGACTGTTCTGTGGCTCTTCTTCACTGTGTAAGATAGTAGAGGTGGAAGGGGATTGTATGTAATTTGTGGCAATTCCACAAGTGTAACCCCAGTAGGGCTGAACTGAGGGGTCCAGGGACCCAAGGCATTCTCATTTGTGAATCTCAGCTTTCCCACATGCATTGATCACTCCTCTTCCTGGGCATGCAGTGCTGTTAGGACCATCTCTGATGTGTAAGATGTGGCAGAGCTAGGCACTACATTGCCAACAATAACCGGGGAAGCTGGAGGAGGGAGATTATAAATGTCTCATTGAAACACGCCTGGCACACTCTTGCAACAGATGCATTTGGGCTTGTTTTCCAGCTCTTAATGCCTTCTTAAGCTAGCCATGCAGGAAAAAATGTCCCCAACCAACCAGAGGCAAAAATGTGAGTGCACCCCTCCAACGCACTCTTCTCAGTGAGATGAGAACTCTGTTGCTCAGTGCTCCATTGATCTCAGCGAGGTGTGAACCTCAGAGCCTGGTTGGCTCCATTAAAATGCTAATGAGCACAAGCAATTACTTTCCCCCCTCATCTTCCACTCCCCTTTGTTTTCTTGAAAGAAAATACAGAACTATGCTTAAATGTGTAACCTTCATGTTTCATGAACAAAGTCAAGGATTTTGAGACAGAATGTTCTTATGATACCTTCTCTACCACACTGCACATATCTAGTAATGTTTAACCACTGAGGCTCTTAGTTTATACATTTCAATGTATATTGATATGCAATTTGAAGTAATGTTATTACTGGAGCTTTTGCTGTGTCTGGCTTTTTGTGTGTAAATATGTGACATTACTATTACATCACATCTTTAATACTGGTTATTTGCACTTGTAAATCCATTACAAGAATGAGGTTGCAAAATGCCAAGTTAAGGCTTTCTACAAATGTAAGGATCCTTGCCACCTTCAGTATGCATGTTAACCAATATGCCATGAAGCTGTGTGCGTGTGTGTGTGTGTGTGTGTTGGGTAAAATTTCATTTCTAGTTCCCACTGTGTAAATGGAGTAACTCTAAAAGTTTAACTCATCCAAATTAATGAACACATTGGGCCACGAGTACACAGAATGGATAATAGCAAATGGAGCTTGTCAGAAACTGGAACTTCTTGCATTACAGTCCTGAGATTCCCTTGATTCACTGCAATAGTTCCAGCCAGAGGAAGTTTGTCTGTCCTGGGAGATGTAATTCTGCTAGAGAGTCCAGCCCAGAGGAGAAAAGGACAATGTGGCATTCAAACTACAACTCCCATGAGGCACTGTGGCAGCTCAGGCTGACACAACTAATAGGGAACTGACCGAAACTGAAATATTTTGATACAAACCAAAATGTTTTGATTTGGATCAATCCAACCCAAGAAAATATTTCATTTAGATTTTTGACAGAAATTGGGGATGTATATGCAGATGTGAAATTTTCCCACAACGTGCAGTTTCCATAAAACTATCTGTCAATGTTTATGGAAAATTCCAACACTTTCTCTCAGAGCATGAAGCAAAGAGCCACTCACTGAACAAAAGGGACAAGAATAAATATGCAGGAGCTTCCTCATGCATTGCACAGCATCCAGGCTTTATGGTGGGGGCTTGATTATGCTGTTTAGCCCCAGCCATAGGCTGGGTGCAGCCCTGTCCAATCCATTTCAGGTGGAGCATCTGGAAGTCTTCCCAGACAATGCATGCATGGTACACCACAGATTTATGGCATACACATTTCTCCCTGCTCCCTCCCAGAGTCATCAGTTCTGTTGCCTAGTAGAAGTAGTGGAGGGTGGCTATACAGAGTCCTTGTTTTGTTCCTGACCCCTCTAGGGCACTATGCACACACACGTATCAGTAATGCATCACAGAGCTATGTAGTAAATTGTTTACTGTACACCTTTTGGTACTAATTGTAACATTCCAAATCTCAGGGCAGCTTCGACCAGCAGCTAGTTTGTTTAAATAAACAGCTCATCATGAAACTGTTTCCCTTTTAACACACTCGTACGATATTTAATGCAGCATCTACAGAACCAGGCCACTTAGAAGTGATCTTTTGCCTTTAATCAACAAAGGCAGCTCAGACAATACAGAACCGCACAGCTTGGTGGTAACTGCACCATTGCTCAGAAACAACTCACTTCCCAGACTAGCCCAGCATGTTTCTATTCTGCCTCTGCATTCCACCTCATTTATCTTAAACTGCTAGTACCTTTGCAGAGACACCACATTATGGGATTTGTTGCTAAGATGGGAGATTCATTTTATTAAATACCTTCAGCCACAGTGTCCCATCAGTTTTTACGCAGCACTCTCCACTGATCTCTCTGGGGAGTCTGTTTTAACATTGGCACAATCTGACTTCAGTTTGTTCAGATAAAAATATCTATTATGGATCCACAGGAGTAACTCCATACTTACAGATGCAACATGCTTTCCATTTTAAGCCTGATTCTGAACCTCCTTTCCTCTCATCTCAGGTCTTCCACAGCCCCTTGTTTTCACTGCTTCTTTTGCATTGAGGCACTCAGCAAAAAACTTGAGCTTCATTGGATAAGAAGTTAATGAAGCCTGAAAGCTTAGGGAAAATAACAAGTTTTTCTACACTAGGGATGGTAAATTTTGCTCAGTCGGCTAATCAGTAGTGGAATTTCCATCGACTAATCAATGAGTCGATGTGGGGAGGCGCTCCCATCCCAGCTGTGCATCTCTGCCTTTGAAATGTAGCGAGAGCCCTAAGAGGCTCTTGCTACATTTCAAAGGCAAAGGTGCAGCAGGGAATCTGGGGCAAACAGGGACTGCTTCAGTCCTCCATGCTTGTGCTGTTTCCCTGCTGCGCCTCTGCGTCCCCTGCCCTCTCCCTCTGCAGAGACTGTGTGCAGGGGGAACTGGCTTTTAAAATGGTTCCCTCCAGCTCCTGCTGCCCCTCCTTGATGCCTCTGCATCAGAGGCAGCAAGGAGTGGGGAGCAACTAGTCGAGTAGTGAGCCTAGGTTTATCAGGTAGTCAACTAGTTGCTTACATCCCTATTCTACGCTTGGAAAAGATTTATAACCTTTCTTAAATCTCTCAAACGGCTGGGACTATAGGCATCAGATGTGTGTTCTTGCAACAAGAACTGATACAAATGAGAATGGATGTGTATAGCTATAGGAAGGGTGGGTATTGATTTGAGAATTTTTGCTAAAATTGACACCTTTTGGAATCCTGGCAGATTACGAGCTTCACTGAGAGGTCTTGCAGAATCTTTCTTAAAAATCTGGTCCGAGGTCTGCAATCGAGATGATTCATGGTGTAAGGCTCTGCTCTATACATGTGAGGATTTGCATAGCTAATGTAGCGCAGGCCAGGGACTCTTCAGGGAGCTGCTTCTATAAACTCTGTTATATGACTCTCTCGTAGCAGTGATGACAGACAGTGGAGGGCTAGGGTTAGAAGCAGTATCCAGGCATCAATGCTGCATTTTCCATATGGAAAAAAATGGTTCTTAGGACAAACAAAGCACTTATCATTAAAGTCAATTCTATATCCCGGAATAAATCACAGGAGATAATGCTATATTTCTCAGAGCCTGAGCTCCAGCTCCCAACCAAGTCTGTACCATAGCTTAGGGGTCTGCACAGTATGAATGAATATCTGAATAAAACTAAAACATTCAGGAGGTCAGCCTCCTAATTAGTGCGCTCTCACTTGACTATCCAGATCAGTAAAGCTTCAGAGTTTCCAACTGCCAATGTTCCAGAGGTTTACAAAGCTGAAAGCTTAATTTATCCTTCTGTACTCTGGCCAGCCTCCCAAAGATCAGTAGCAGCTGCTTGGGTGGGGAGATGTATGCTTAAGAAGAAATCTGCAGTCTGAGCACCTGCCTTACCTGGGTTGGTTCATAAAGTACTTCAGAGATGATGGGTAAGCATCACCCACTGCTGTTCTTGAGAGCATGGTAGTGCTCAGTGTCAGTAAGTCAGGAAACAGCCAGTGTGCAGTCATGTCAAATTCAGTTTTCAATCTCTACCAATACAGAGCTGGTGATAAATCTGAACTTAACTATACTGCAGCACAGGAAAACATATGTGCTTCCCCAGTTTCTCGAAGCAGTAAGGTCCTCTGATCTGACCTGTCTCGAATAAGATCATTTGGAACTCTTTAGTCACTCATGTGAAGTAACAAAGTTCTCATGCTTGGCAGTAGACCTATTCACAGCTAGAGTTAATGTTTTCATTTAAAAGAACTCTTTCCACAATAGGGGTAATTGTTGTAAACTAACAGACCTTCCCAAAAGAGGGGCATGACAAGTAGCCATGGGTGGCTGATTTGAGTTTTGGCCCCAAAGCTGCAGGCAGGCTGAAAACGGCTTACCCCCATGAAAAGAAACATTCCTCATCTACGCGCGCATGCCAGTTCCATTCTGCCACCTTTTGTTTTGAGCAATATGAGCAATTAACCAGGGTTTACCTCACAGTTTTATATTGTTTGCACAGCCTCCCTTTTCCACATGGCCCTGGAGCATACAGAGACTTGCATACAGTGCCACAAGTAGAATTGGGTCTTTACGCTGTTCTATGTACCTTCAAGACTTGTACATAACTTTTAGAATTGGCCCTGGTGAAACAGTGCACAGTCCTTCATTTATCCCTTGTTTTGCTGAAACTTACTGCAGTGTAAATCAGCCATAACGCCACAGAAGTCAATGAAATCACACCAGCATTAAAGCTATGGGAGATCAAAATCCTGCCTCATGAGCATTTTTCCATGCTATAATAAAACAAATGAGGTCTTGCTGCTCTCTGGTGAAATAAGCTATGTAGGATTCCCCTGAACAATTTTAACTCCTTTCGGGTGCTTTCAATATTGCGCACAGCAGTGTCTTGTGTTTACATCACTGGGAGTTTTGCTTGAGTGTGTCTGGCAGAATCTAAATATTTATATATAGAATTTAGTTTGCATTTTGTCCCATTCTAAATTTGCTTTTGTAAATACAATTATTAGCTCACATGCATAAAAATTAAGACTAGATGCTGTTGAACACTTTTTCTTATAAGAGCCCAAATTTTCTGCCAGGTGTCAAGCTCCTGCCATTCCATAAACCCTTTCAGGTGTTACAGTGCAACGGTAGTCAATGGGATTGCTCATGTAAGTAAGGTTATGTCCGCACTACTGGAGGAAAGTGTGATTCCAGCATGCACACACCTTTGCCTAATTCTGTTTGAGCAGTGTGACTGAAGCATCACACTTGGCAGCTTGGTCTAGTCACCCAAGTGCAATCTCCTGCCATGGCATGTGCTCTGGTGGCTAGCCTGAGCCACTGTCTATGCCACTTCAGTCACATGGTGGATTTTAGCCCACTAGCTGCTAGCATGTGTTCGCATACAAAGGGCAGGAAGCACACTCCTACTTTCATTGTAGACAAACTAACTGTCCCCCATAGTGAGGAAGGATTGCCTATTGAAGTCACCCATCATAAGGTCTACATGCTAAGCCACTGAGCCGGTCCAGGTGGTAACATCTCTAACTTGAGTGTAGTGATACAAAATAGTTCTGAAGTCTCAGCATTCCTGATCCTATATTTTGTAAAACATAAGAATGGCCATATGTGGTCAGACCAAAGGTCCATCTAGCCCAGTGTCCTGTCTGTCGACAGTGGCCAATACCAGATACCCCAGAGGGAGGGATCACAACAGGAAATCCTCATGTGATCCCTCCCCTGTCACTCACCTCCAGAAAAACAGAGGCTAGGGATACCATTCCTACCCATCCTGGCTAATAGCCATTAATGGACCTAACCTCCATGAATCTATCTAGCTTTTCTTTTTGAACCCTATTAAAGTTCTAGCCTTCACCGCATCCTCTGGCAAGGAGTTCCACAGGTTGACTGTGTGAAGAAAAACTTCCTTTTGGTTTTTTTAAACCTGTTGCCTATTAATTTCATTTGGTGACCCCTAGTACTTATATTGTGGGAAAAATGTTTCCTTCTTCACTGTTTCCATACCAGTCATGATTTTATAGACCTCTGTCATATCCCTCCTTAGCCTCCTCTTTTTATGCCGAAAAGTCCAAGTCTTTTTAATCTCGCTTCATATGGGACCCGTTCCAAACTCCTAATCATTTTGTTGCCCATTTCTGAACCTTTTCCGATGCCAATATATCTTTCTTGAGATGAGGCGACCACATCTGTACACAGTATTCTAGATGTGGGCGTACCATGGTTTTATATAGAGGCAATAAGATATTTTCTGTCTTATTCTCTATCCCTTTTTAATGGCTCCTAACATTCCATTTGCTTTTTTGTCACACTGAGGGTATGTCTAGACTGCAGGGTTTTTCCGGGATACCAATTGTGGCTGGATGTATTCGTGGAGGCTTCACTATGTGACACAGAAACTCCAGGAATTAAAGATTAATCTGAGGCAATTCTGGAGGGTTGGCAATGCCACCCAACAGACCTGTCATCCAGCTTGGTACTGATGCTACCTTGTCATTTCACAAGAGGGGCCTATGCCAAAATCCTAGATCCAAACACCAAAATTTTCAGGATACTTGGTTCTTCACTTAGCTCTAAATTTGTGTCTGATTCCAAAGTGTATAATGAGTCAAATCAACCCCAGATCCAAACATCACTGAACTCTGGAAAAATTACAATTCAGAAATTGCTAGTTGGGATCCTTTCCTAAGGTTTATCTCACTGTTCATCCTAAGAAATTATTCTTTGTTCTTGAACTTGGGAAAAGACACGGAATAAGGCCTCTCTACCTCTGAGCCAGAGGATCCACTGAAACTGACATAACTAGATTCATCCTGTCTTGGTGATTGCTCCTCAACATAACTCTGCTGCCAACTCCCATATTTCACTTCCCCTCAGGAGCCAGTGGCTGAACTGGAGAGGAAGGTGTCATTGGGTAGCATCAAGGGAGAGGAATTTACAGTATTGACCAGGGCAGGAGTTTAAAGGGAGTTCATCTCAATTCCTGTGTTAAAATAGTAACAGCAGAACCATTGCTGGCTTGTGGTAGGATTACTCTTCCACATACACCTCTTCTTGGGAGGTGTCGTGAGACCTTCCTCTCCAGTTTCATTCTGCTTTAACGTTGCACTCAGAATAATTCTGCAAAGAGTAGCACCTCCCCATCTGTCTCCACAATACAGTGGAAGCTGTTACTTTTAAGACCCAGCAGAGGGTCAATGAGAACCCAAAGATGAATTAGATTCCCAGAGCCACATCTGCCACCCCTCTATTTTTGCTGTAGAGAGATATTGTATTCCAGTTGCTCATGAACCCTAACTTGCTCCTTAGGAGAGGCTCCAACATCTTGGTGGGAAAAAACAGTATCAGAACAGCTTCTTCCAATCAGGATAGAGTTGTACCAAACTACATTTCGTAGCAGACATTAAGGCTATGTCTACATTGGCAAGATTTTGCGCAAATACTTTTAACACAAGAGTTTTTGCGGTAAAGTATTTTCGCAAGAGAGCGTCTACACTGGCATGTGCTTTTGCTCAAAAGCATCCGTGCCAGTGTAGATGCTGTCTTGTGCAAGAAAGCTCCAATGGCCATTTTAGCCATCAGGCTTTCTTGTGCAAGAAATTTATGTTGCCTGTCTACACTGGCCTCTTGCGCAAGAACAGTTGCGCAAGAGGGCTTTTTCCTGAGCGGGAGCATCACAGTTCTTGTGCAAGAAGCACTGATTTCACACATTAGAACGTCAGTGTTCTTGCACAAGAACTCCCAGCTAGTGTAGACAGGTAGCATGTTTTTTGCGCAAAATCACGCCAATGTAGACACAGCACCGTAAACTCAAAATAAGATACATAATTTGAATAGATTCAAAATAAGATACACAATTTGTGCTCTTTTGAAATTTGTTACATCTACACAGCACCAAATTTCAAAATAATGTGCTATTTTGAGCCATCTCTTATCCCTCGTTTGACAAGGTTTACCGGGATGCCGAAATAGCACACCTGTTATTTTGAAAAATGCTTTGAAATACCGGGTGGCTTGTGTAGACATGGGGTAGCTATTTTGGGATAGCCGTGATGTGTAAACATACCCTAAGATGCTCTGTAGCCTCACCCATCTTTACTGAAACAAGTTTTTAAATTATGTGTGATTGACTGTTAGAAATCATACTTCACAACAGGACAGCTCCATTCTGGGTAGACCACTATCAAGAATGTTGGATATCCCTTTGTCATGAGCATGCATTCAGGAGGGCTAAGTACACATGCTGTTACTTTACCAGATGCACAGTGATAGCAATAATAGGGACATTGCTGCTCCTAGAAATTGGGGGCAAGATTCCCATTAACTTTACTGGAAACCAGACTGGGGTCTAAATTTTGACAACTGATTTTTTCTTTTTTCTTTTTCTTTTATGTTCCTATTACCCTCCCCCGCCCTCTTTCAGTGTCATTACCACAGAGTTGATGCTATTCCACCTTCCATTAACCACTAATGGTACATTAGTGTGAAGCTGGCTGTATAAGATCCTCCCTAGTGTATGATCCTAGCCCCCATAGCATGTATAACAAAAGCAACCTGGTCTCCCCATGGCTTCTTTCATTCATGCTTAATGCACCGATCCACCCTGCCCACTTCCTGCAATACATTTTATCTTTGGCTCTATTAAACCTCTCCCTGCATAATAACTGGATCAGGAGATATGAAATATTGAAAAGTTTATTCTGACAAGGCCAGAAGCTGGAAAGAGATGGAAAACCTCACTGAGGGCGGTGTGACCTTCAGAACTGTAATCTAGCACCATTCAATGGCTTTAATGCTCAGATTACTGGAAAAAAAGAAATGGAACTAATTAAATATTTTAATGGTCATAAGAATCCATTGCTCCTTTCCCCTCCACTCAAGTACTGTCACTGCATCTGTTTTGGCTTCAATTAATTTTACAACATACTACTTTCACTTGACAGTTTCACTATACTTTGTGACTCTAACCATTTTATCTTGAATACTTTTTTCTTTCATGATGGAAATGAATTATTTTTATACTTGTCTGTGGAATGCAATATAATGTTTCCTCAGCATTCATATTGAAATTGTCAGATGTGTATGTGCACTGTCTAAATCATGTGTAGAATGTTAAATGAATTGATTGTGGCATGTGTGAACAGCCCGGAAAGGGGGGAGGCTATAATTTTGTAGAGAACAAATACAGCAGCATGAAGACTAATCAAGGAAACATGTAATGTAACTTTTAAAAAATGCAGGTCTCTCTCTTACAAAAACTGTTCCCCTTGAAAAATAGGCAGAAATGGACTCCTCTTCTAAAATGTGTTGTATATGTGCTTGTAAAATTTTGGACTGATCTTGTAATCTTTCATTCAGACAAAATTATTGACTTCGAAGCTTTTCCATGCACACTAACTGCAGAACAGGTCCAAAATCTATGACTAGATCTCATACATCCTGAAAGTCTAATAGTCCATGTGTCTCTCATAGATACATACATGTGTCTATATATTAACCTAGTCTGTTGAAGACCTCAGAGGCACATTAAGATTTGAAATTCATTCCTAGTTGTACCTTCATGGGGCAGGTCCCTATTATGTCCTCCACTGCCTCGGTCTCACTGGTTGGGTTTCTGTTGCTGAATTTCTGCTCCCAGAACGCTGGCTTGCTGAAGCTCTGTACACAGCTCTCAACAAAAGGGCAGCTCTCCCAGGATTACTGAGACAAAAGCACAGATGGTACAGTCCTTCAACAGTTCTCTAATTGTAGAGTTTACTGTTCCACATTGACAGAGATTAATGCAGATGGGGAGATTCTCATACATGCAGAGATTGGTTTGTCAAGAAAATAAACAGGGAATTTTCACAAGGTATACTTTACAGAAAGCTTTAATTAAATATGTTTGGTCCAAATCATATGACAAAAATGTGTAAAACTGGGTTTATCTCTGTATATATATATTTTCCTTTATAGTGAAACTCTGGGAGACATCTTAATGTTTTCAGTTTTGAGGGGATATTGCACTAAGGTCTGGGTATGACAAAACTAAATATGTAATGTTTAATGTAGCGGATAACACATTAAAGTTGCTTAATTCACATAGCACATTTGGTACTTTATTTTATAATTAGAGTCCTTCTGCTATTTAAATACTTATTGGAACTGGGAACCTATTCTTTTACCTACAATAAAAACTGCCATTTTCCTGCAGAAGGGGATAATTATTCTGTTTATTATTCACCTACAAGTTTATTTAGCTTTCCCTGATTCATATATAATGTGATTTTTTAGCATATCAACTGGGATTCCGTGCTGGTTCATAATTAATTTTTTACTGAAGTTAAATGGGGTGATTCTGCTACAAGGACTGAAGTGGGTAAATCCCATTTTGTTCATTAAATTAAAATGACTATTTCCAGTTTATATAAAACAGCAAACTTTCCAAATCAGACACTTCAGTAGAAATAAAGTCTCTATTGTGCAAAGGCAGAATGAGTTTCACTGGGTATTTTAATGCCAAGGAAAGTCAATTTGGTTATAATTGTCTCTGGTGAGCACTTCTACGGTACAAACTAACTTAATTGAACTACAATGGAATGACACTCAAAGGTGTGAAAGAACCCAGCATTAAAATATCAAACAAAGAAATCTTATCAGGTCTGATCCATAAACTGATCATCCCCAATATTACTGAAATTCTGAACTCTTCACCTCTACTTATCAGCTGAATGATGATTACCTGGGATGATTCCTAAAACCAAATTCTACAAGCAATTGCTCATTCTTGCAGTAAAATCTTATCCCCATTAAAGTCAATGATAAAACAGTGAGTAGGACCAGGGGATACAGGAGACTGAGATTGCAAACATAATTCAATTCTCTGACACACTTTTGTTACCTGGATCACACGATTAGCTAGGTAATGTGTGTATAAAATGTTGACAATACAAAGCACAGCATAAATGCAAAGGATTAGTAGTAATATTATGTAGCCTGAAGTACTCTTGCATTAATGCTTCCTTGCTAGTTAGGAAGCTTTTTTTTTCTGGGCAGATGCTAGCCAGTGGCTGAGCCAAGTGCATGTGAGGTTATGGTTGAAACGAAACACTGTCTACAGAAGCCTGAGGCAGCAGCTCATTTAGGGGGTCTCTACCCTAGGCTTTTTGCCTAAAAGTGTCCTAATGTTCTTATCACTAGTGGCAGAAACAGTGTAATCAAGACCGCATCTTCTGCACTGTGCTGCCTAACCCTACTTAAAGAACATCTGCACTACCTAGTGTTCTAAAGAGCTGAGAAACAGTGCCTGATCTTCACTAGTGCTCTGACCACTTCTACTGCTGATTCTTCTCCAACAGTGATAGGAATGGAGAGAAAATTTAAAGAAATAAGTGTAGTGCACAGCTGAAGATTCTGTGAGTGAAATGTTTGGCTCATATTTTATGCAGTGTTTGAATTACAGATTCTGGCTCCTCTTTAATGTAGAAGATTTCTCAGCCACATAAGACTACTAATAACAGGAGGAGACTAAGGTAAATGGTACAAATATAAGGTACACAAATCTAAATAGATGCATGGGGCATTTATTCAATTGTGCTGCAAGTAACTTCAGAAAGGTAACGTGAATGTGAGGGACTAACTGTGAAAACTGACAGTAACTTCGAGTTGCTCCGCTACAGAGAAACAAGGTCACATGACTCAGTGAACTAAAATATAAAATAGTCTCAATTTTATGTACCACCTTTTCACATTATAAAACCCCACATACTTTGCACACTACAATATGTATTCATCCTCATCGAAAGGCAGACACATTGGAGATGTGCCACGATTAGGTGTGGCCTTATCATACCACTAAACAGAGAGAAGGAGGCACCTTTTTCACCAAAGAAACAGACAGAATGCAAAAGAAGATGCTTGGAATTTCAGCCTCTGAAGAGAGCAGGCAAAATCTTGTGGTTAAACTGATTGTCCTCTGGGTTTTTTTTTTTTTTATTTTCTCTGCAATAACTTGCTAGTGTGAAAAGCTGAGCTGACCCA